>NW_012141524.1:4252259-4266949 GCF_000956105.1 Propithecus coquereli
AGTGTTTTTAAAGCATTCTTGAGATTTCTTGATTCAATCTTTGACATGTTTCCTAGCAACAGACTCAATTCTTCTTTGAAAGAACACTTTTGAGGGTGGTTGGGAGGCGTGCAGTATTTGGAGGACAATCAAACACAGGATGGGCTTTTTACTGTGAAACATTTTAAAGTGTAGATACCTACTTAATAAAAAAATAAAGCCTCAGACTGAGTTCTGTGTATGTGTTTGTTGTTTGGAGCAATAAATGATACAGTTTATGTAAAGCACTTTCAACAATGCTTGATACAGAATACAGCAAAAGCTCAAAAAATATAGCTAAAAATGAGTTAAAGTTGTATATTTTTTTCCCATGAAGTTAAAATTTCAACACAGAAAACAATGAGTGTTAAATATTCTACAGTCAAATTC
Source organism: Propithecus coquereli (assembly GCF_000956105.1). Taxonomy (NCBI): domain Eukaryota; kingdom Metazoa; phylum Chordata; class Mammalia; order Primates; family Indriidae; genus Propithecus; species Propithecus coquereli. The sequence continues at coordinate 4,252,668 of NW_012141524.1, forward strand.
AATTAAGTACAAGATCATTTAAGTAGAAAATGTGCACAGAATACTGCCTCATTCACCAAACCTGATGTTTCTTATCACTACCAACCCCCCATAAGATAAAGTATATACACATTTTGAAGCTTAAATTACAATTTTTAAAGTGTGTTTTAAAGTCATATAGTATTTGTTCATCCTGTTAAAGGAAAACATGACTATTTTTTTATACTTTAACTTAATTTCTGAGAGTGGTTGTTCTTATGCTTTGGTGAGTTTAAGGAGCTTTAAAAGTTAAGGATAGAAGCACAAATATTTAAGACAAAGAAAAAACTTGCAGGTAATTGCAGACTCTATTAAAGCCTTAATTAAAGAGCACTAGGAAAGCGAATTAGCACATCTGAGATTTTAATCAAACTGCTATTTCAACCAATTTATTAATTGACTCCAGGATTAGGCTGTAATGTGCACTGTTAAGATGTATGTGCGTGATCTGAAAACTCTAGGACTGTGTGCTTTCTTACTTCAGGAGGAACCAAGTTGAAATGTGCATTTTAAAATGATCTCCTGGTTTTACAGGGATAATTGTAGATCTTGTAATAAGCATGGATCATTTTATGCCTACAATAGCTAAGCCTAAAAAAAAATAATACAATTTGGAATTCAGCAGACACTTGTTGAATGAGTGCTTATAGATATCTTTTGATTCAAAGACAAAACTTCTCAGCTGGGCCACATTCTTGATTTGAAATATAGTTTAGTCTTAATGACATTTATTAGATCATTAGATACAAATAAAATTAATTTTCAAGCATCTTAAAGATATTTGTAGCAAAACTGAAATACATTGTCAAAAATTATAGAACGATCTTATAAATTTCAATCTGAACATTGGATATGGGGCCTGTCTTATCCTGAAAGCTTCAATCAACAGATTATTCTTCTGCATTTTTGGATATACAATATCAAAGGTGGAGGGCAGCAACCTGACATTGTCTTCTTTAGAGAAATGTATTATAATAAAGTTATTACTAGTTTTGGAGGAAAGTGGATTTCCATCTGCTGTAAACAGGTTATGAGTTACTTTACTTGAAGAAGAGCAAATTCAATTCCCTTCTAAATTTCCTTTCTACCAGATGATTTTAAACACTGCCTATGTTCTTATTCTACTAGGCAACCAGGAAAAGACATACTCCTTTACCTTAAATATAGTCTTTTGAACTCACAGTGTGTTTTACAAAGTCTTTGGAAAACAACTCTAGGCTCTCTCGGCTTTAGCAACAAGAGTAGTGCCAATCCAGAAGTTTGTAGTTGTTGGTGAGATTAAGCAGTTGGGATCTGTTATTAGTAAGAACAGATTTAATTGTTTCTTTTTTTTCTTTTTGGAGTGAATAAATATAAAGATTTTGACACTGATGAATGCATTCATCATGCATTTTTATTTTCTGTATTTCTTATGCTTTGACATCTGGGGCCTTGCTAATCCTGGAGAGATTGCCCTCCCAGGGCTCGCCAATTCCTAGAGATAGTCAAGGATTTTTGATAGTAGGGAGTCTAACTGTTGGATGGACTGGCAGAAAACATGAAACTATTAAAGACATTTTACTTAAAGCAACAGTTTTTTTTTTTTTTTTGAGACAGAGTCTCACTCTTTTCCCCGGACTACGGTGAGTGCGTGGCGTCAGCCTAACTCACAGCAACCTCAAACTCCTGGACTCAAGCGATCCTTCTGCCTCAGCCTCCTGAGTAGCTGGGATTACAGGCATGCGCCACCATGCCCGGCTAATTTTTTTTCTATATATTTTTAGTTGTCCGATTAATTTCTTTCTATTTGTAGTAGAGACGGGGTCTCGCTCTTGCTCAGGCTGGTCTCGAACTCCTGAGCTCAAACAATCCGCCCGCCTCAGCCTCCCAGAGTGCTAGGATTACAGACGTGAGCCACCGCGCCCAGCCTTTAAAGCAACATTTTTTAGTTTACTATGAGGTATGGCTAGAAAGTCATATCACATCTATAAGCGTTAAGATGTGTCTGTTCTCTTAACAATACAATTGCTTTCACTCAGTGTTTTAAAATGTAAATTTTATTATTATTCAGGTATGGTGACGCCAACAGATCAAGAGATAATTGTCATTGAAAAGACAGTTTGTTACCCACAGTTCCCCAGAGGAGGGAGCATGCCAAGCTGTGCAGAGGCCACACAGGAAGTCACCAGGGTGGGTTAGAAGGCAGAGGGAGTAAGGGGAAAACAAGGGCAAGAGCCTTTATTGTGGTTTCTGAGGGAAGGAATGGGCTAGTCAGGGTAGCAAGTTTAAGATTGGCCAGTTTGGATAATTTTAGTAGGCTCCGGGGTGTAGGGGCTGCCTCTAGTTATCTAGGACTTGGTCCTGGGGTGATTGGTGCAGGGGAACAGAGGGCCAGAGCGTAAGAGCCCTGTGAGACTCTAGCCAAAAAGGTGGTTGAGGTGTGGGCTCTGGATTGGTTGGTTTGTATATGAGAGGTGCACTTGCAGGTGAGTCCTTGACTATCTCTAGGAATTGGCTAGCCCTGGGAGGGCCAATCTCTCCAGGATCAGCAAGACCCCAGATGTCAAGGCATCAGAAGTACAGAAAATAAAAATGCATGATTAATACACTCATCAGTGTCAAAATCTTTATATTTATTCACCCCAGAAAGAAAAAAAAAAGAAACAATTAAATAAGTTCTTACTAATAACAGATGCCAACTGCTTAATCTCACCAACAACTACAAACTTCTGGACTGGCACTACTCTTTGTTGCTAAAGTTGAGAGAGCCTAGACGCTAGAAAATTTATAATTTCCACTGGTTTTGTTTTCCAGACTTTACCTCAACATTCTACAATAAGCAAGCTTTTGCAGAGTCTTACCTTAAGAACTAAAGGTTCTCTCACATCCACCATAAGAATAAGTGGTTGAGGTGACCAGATCTAGTGAGTACTTGTTTATATAAAGGATGCATTGATTCAACATTCTTGCTGTTAAAATAACATATATGAAAACAACTCATAGACTTATCTTTCATCACTTTGGCATTCAAAGTAAACCTATTCTCTTTCGATTTTACTTTACTATTTTAAAAATCATCCTCTTTTCTGATCTAATTCTATAACCTTTCTATTCTTAAGGCTGTACTTGATCCAACTATATTCAGGTGTAGATTTCTAACAAAATGTAAGCATACAAATAATTTTTCTCACCCCTCAGTGTGCCTTCATGCAGAACATTATGATAAAATAGATAATAAAACTTAATATAGCAGGCATCCTGGGTTAGGCTATTTTATATATTATCTTTTCAATAAGTTTAAGTTCAAGACCTGATTGACACTGGCCAATTGCTGGCATTGATGGATATATAAATCATTTATACATTATTTTATGTACATTTATAGCCCCCATTTCCCTTCATCATTATTAACAACTTGCTGCAAGGCCATCATTTTCTACATAGTCAGTTGAATAAAGAAAACTGCATGTATTTGAGCGAATCAATATTATTGACTTATCAAATGGGATTGATATGTCTGTAATGAGTCCAGAAATGTTTTAAGACCAATATATTATAAAAATAATTGTCTATCATCAGTAGTTTGGTTAAACAGCACAGTAATCATCAACCAACCACTTATTGATAGTGATCTGAAAATTGCTCCTCTACTTTGAACATCTTATCTAATGATTAGTCAAGTTTTAAGTTGTCTTAATTCAACTTCCTCAATTTCTCTTGTTCTAATCTTGCCCTCACTGCAGTAGCTTTCTAGCTAGTGACTTTACCTATGTTCTCATCCCTTAATAAAATCCTTCATGGTGTTGCCAGAGAAATTGGGCTAATATGTAGTGAGGAGCAAATTTTTGCCATGCTCAATATTCTTCAATGACTGCTATTATTTACAGAGTGTTGTAGCAACTTCTTAACAAAATATAAATGGCACTTCAAAATATGTTGTTGCCTGCACACATTTTATACAATATGATCCAACAGTGCTAGACTGTTACAGATTTCCAAACATGACATGTTCATTTACATCTCTTGCATGTACCATTTGCCCTTTTCAAATGCCTTTCTAACCTATAAATGACTCACAAATTCTTTCATGATATTTTTTCTGACTGCTCTAGACACATGTGGGTATTCTCTATTGTTCCATTGCCACTTGTGTATACTGAATATAAGTATTATTATTATTTTTTCCTTATAATTACATGCATGTTTGCCTCTTTAGTAAGTTATAATCTTCTTGAGTACAGGAAATACATATTTTCAAACACATGCAACTTAGACACTACTCCATGTGTATAATGTGTTCTCAATTTATTGAATCATCTATTTCAAATGGCCAAATGAATGAGTGTACATGGGGTCCCTGAAGAATCACAGTAGTTAGACAAAGTTGGATAAAATTTCTCATCCCTTTAAGTCTGATACATTGTTTTCCAGATACATTTTAAAATATAGTTAGATAGAAAAAATGAACAATATTTGATAGCACAAAAAAGGGACAATAGTCAACAGTAAGTTATGATGTACTTCAAAATAGGTTAAAAAGTAGAATTTGAATATTCCTAACACAAAGAAACGATAAATACTTGAGGAGATGGATACTCCAATTATGCTGATTTGATTATTACACATTGTATTCCTGTATCAAAACATCACACGTGCCCTCTAAACATATGCAGCTATTATGTACCCATAATAATTAAAATTTTTTTAAAAAAGTTATCATGGTTTCTGAACTTCTGAGTTCTTTAAAGGCAGAAAAAAGATTAACAGTTGACTTCCTCAAAACACCACCAGAAAAAAAAACGGTGAATTGAGTAAAGCCGTATTTATCAGACTTAATGCAGTGTGGGAGAACGCCATCTTTACAGAGTCCTTAGAAGGGGAAGTCATGGGAGGACATTTATAGTGTTTTGAATCCTGTGCTGGCTGGTTGACTTCAAAGTGTCTCCTGCGAGGTGTGAAACTGACTGGAATTGGGAAGAGTTTATGACACAAAACCTTTGGATTGGTGAGTACAGAGGAATGAGGGTCTTGAAGCACTTCTTGATGGGGAAGCTGTTTGTCTTTATAAGTAATCCATAGTTGTTTTACAGTCTAATCTTCCAGAAGCAGCTATTTCATTAAGCAAGCAGCATGTTAGTTTTGCTGAGTCATAGTAATTTTTAACATACATACAGGAATGTATGTCCAGTCTCAGTATGTTCTAAACTAAGGACAGAATTTACATTGGTTTTGATTCACAGTGACTTCCTATAATTTGTATCTTCAACATCTACCACAGCACGTGGAACATGGAAAGATTTAAGTATTTTATATGCTTTATCTTATTATAACTTAAAGAGTTTACAACATGGGGATTTTCCCTGAATCACAATGCTCTTTTTTATGAAGGCAGGATCACAGTCATGTAAATATTTGAAATAAAAGGGCATTGTCTATAAAACCCATCAATTGCCATTTAGTGCTCTGCTATACCTCTTACATTCTCCTATAACATCTTTCCCATTTATCTTACTTTCTCTCAGTTATGTACCATACCTGCTACCTCACCTGTCACTTGTGTTTGGATTCTATTCATCCTATAATGAGGCCAATCTTTACTTCAGTTGTACATTTTCAATAAATTTAAAATGATATACTTTCATTGTCAAAATTCAACAAATTTAGAAAGGTATAGTATAAAATTGCCAGAAACTTACATTTCAGTGTTTACCTATTAATGTGCACCTCCCTAGAATGTGTTTTATACATGTACACAGACATGTTCTTGACGGCCTGGTCCCATTTGGGATATCCACATGTCAACTATTGCAAAAAATCTTAGACAGTTTGAAATATTCATCTTAATTATCTAATCATCATATTGTGCATTGAAGCACCCTCCTTCAGTTATTTTCATTAAAATGTAGCTGTTTATTTGTTGTTCTGGTGATCTTTGCCAGGAGGATGAGCGGTAAGGGCTTCCAGTTGGCCATCTTGCTGACATCACTCTGCCACCCAAATTTTTTCTGGCAATTACAAGCATTATGTCATGCACATCAAATAGACAACTGGAAGTGAGCTGAGTTTGTGTTTGTGTTGGGATGAAGGTTAGATGCGGTGCACATTTTGAATGGCAACCACTTAGTTTTACAAGGCTTAGAAAAATGAGACACACCAAAGACGATGATGACGTATCCAGATCATGGAGAGTCGGGCAAGATCCATTTTCTGTCTGGTTAATAGAATAGAAAGTTCTTGTTCCTTTTTTCCTATATGTAGAATTAAATGTCATTTATGGTTGTATAAAATTAACTTAAAAATGTATTTGGAGATGTCTATAGATTGAACAGACGGAACTGAATTATCTTCTCTTGCTGCTCATGGCATTCATATTGTTGAGTGTCAAATTTTCTCCTGTTTCGTGGTAGTAGAGATTATTAATTTTTCATAGCCTAAAGAGGTTCAATTTTTACATCAAATATTCATCATTTGAATAAACTTTGAAAAAATAATTTAAGCTTTTCATGTCATATTTTTCTGGTCTATGAATAGAAAGTATTAACTTTGTCATGGTGTTATTGTAAGGACTAAATAAATAATATATGGTATATAGTAATGCTTAATAATTGTATCAATATTCTGGGAAGACTGAAGAGGTTGTGATTTGACAATCAAAAAGCACTTGGTGACGTTTAGAGAGAAGTTCAGTGGAATGATATTGACAAGAGGCAGATTACTGGGGGTCATGAACTAAACTTTGCAGTGAGGACACAGGGATAGCGATTGTAAACCACCTTTTCAGACAGCTATACAATTGGATTAGTGGAAAGCCAGATGCAGACAATTTGGTTTAAAAATGGTTATATATTTTATTTTTGAAAGGTCAGGTAAAAAAAAAATGATCATACCCTTGAATCTGGGTTGTGACTGCTATAACCAACAGAAGATGGTAGAAGTGACAGCTGGTGACTCCTGAGGCTAGGTGATAAGAAGCCATGTAGCCTCTGACTGGGTCTCTTGGTCTGTCATTCTCTGGACATTTGCTCTCAGATCCCAGTCACCATGCTATGAGAAGCCCAAGTCCACATGGAGACTCCAAGTGTAGGTGCTGCAGTCCAAAGTTTGTGGTGAGCAAAGGTTTTAAGTTATCCCAGCTGCCAGTCATGAGAGTAAAACAAGCCTCCCAGTGATTTTAGCCTCCAAAGTTTTAGTTACTCCCAGGTATTAAGACTTCCTTGCTGAGGTCTCAGACATCCTTGAGTACAGAGAAGCCATGCCTGCTGTGCTCTTTCTGAATTCCTGACTCATGAAATCCATAAGCAAAATAAAATGGTTGTTGTTTAGGCCACTAATTTGGGGGTGGTGCTATTTAATTAACAGCAATAAGTGGAAGAAAAAAACCACATAAAATCAAGAATTCTACCTATTTGTAAGCCAAAGGAAGAACAAAAAGACAAAAAACAAACAAAAAACAATTGTAAGAAAAGAATTAATAATAGACCAGAAAAGAAAAAAATAAAAATAGAGTAAGATTCTAGAGTCAACTAGAATACTGGGAAAAACTGAGAAGAAAAATGTTGACAGTCGGACCTTTAGGGCTCTATAGATGGATGTCAAAAGAAACTCAGAGCAAATTTATGAACAGCAAGAGTAGAAAAATTATGCAATGGCAAGTACTTTTTGAGTGCTTGGTGTGGTCTACGCATAAATTACACACACACACACACACACACACACATACACACTTCAATTTTTGTCACCCACCTTAATATTCTTTATTGTCATGTTCTAGGACTTCCTTGACAATCTTGTGCACATGTGGAAAATCTTTTCAAAAGAAAGCTTTTTAAATATCTTATAATTGCTATTCAAGACATTGTCGCATTTGATTTTTTTAAAAATTACAGTTAATGATGCCTGATTCATCATCTACTCATCGCTCCTTCCTCATAGACAGAATTAAATGAGGCTGCCGGTGGTTTACAAAGAATATTTGAGAAATGTGGCAAAATCTTGCAGTCAACCATCTGTTCGAGGAGCTGTTTCTTTTCATAGAAAACATAAGGCTTATCAACAATCGAAACTCTTGATTTCTTACCAGAACACTGGGTCGTGTCCAGTAAAGTACAGCCACTTGTTCTCTAACGCATTCTCAAAGTCAATGACTAAAGCACAGAGGGCACTTTAAAATATCTTCTTAACATTAAATCAGACTCACTTTCCACTTTCTCTTTTACGTTTCAATAAAACCATGACTGCGGATTGTCTGCTAATGACACAAATAAACAATGAAATCTTCTGAGACTTTGTTTCCATGTTGTCTCCTTGGAAGGGCTGGTGACTTCACAGTTGCAGTAAACGTCTTCAGGTGTTAGCACAAAAAAAGGGAAGTATGGAGCACAATATTCAAGCCCATCAGTATGTTTAGCAACAACGCAGATTTTTGAAAACATAAAATAAAAATTATATGTGTTATGTAAAGGAAAATGCAAGGTAATTCACACCCTTTCCTCTTTTTCATTATCATCTCAGCCAACTGGTGTGTCTTCTACTACTATTCCATTCTCTTTTAGTAATGTCCTCTTATTTTTCTCATTTCTGGCACCAACACTGTATAGAGAGACCACTGTTTGATTTTTTTAAGTATAAACATTCTCTGAAGATCTCTTCTTAGACTTCTTCTCTCTTTAAAATTGTTCCTTTGAAAATCTCTACCCTTTCCCACAATTCTGCTTGTTATTGTCTGCCCACTAATGCTGACAGGGTTAGTATAGAGTTCCCAGACTCATATTCAGCAGCCTGCAGACCAAATGTAGCTTAGAATCATGTTTTGGTTATTCCCCACAGTGAATTAATTTTATTCAGTTAGTTCCCTTATCAACAATTAAAAACTGGGAAACAATCTAACTACCTGGCTTGTCTTAGAAAAGCAGGATCTGCAATTGCAAAAACACCAATCTGTTGAAGCTGAACGCAACCACCTCCTTTAGAAAGGCATATTTCTCCTGTATATAGTATTTCCCATTCTTTTTTTTTTTTTATTTCAAATACAGCCTGTTACTTCAGTAGTCCCTGTAAGCATTTGAGTTCGTAAGCCCTGTTCTAATGCATACTTTGAGAGCTAAAGATCTAAGCTGCATTTCCAGCTGGCAGTCGGACAGCTTCATTCCAGACATCTTGCATTGATCCTTCTACATAAAACTTTCCTGGCTTGTTCTGATAAAAATTCTCTCAGATACCAAAGCTAGAATAGCTGTGTACTTTTTTTTTTTATTTTCATTTTTTTTCTCTCCCATTGGTATTGATTAACAGGACAAGTCTTATGGATTCAGCTTCTGTAATATATTAATATTTTCTCTGCCAGCCCCTCCTACCTAGGAACATCAGGAGCTTCTAAATGATCTTCCCACATGGATTAATCCTGTGTATCCCCATTAGACTAGTCTCCCAACTGTATAATTTTAATAGTACTACTACCTTGCTGAAAATATGATTAAAAATAAATTCCTCAACTTACCATTCTAGGCCACGCGTAATAGGGGCCAATGTATTCCTTTTAGATCAGAGCATTTTAGAACTCGCGTGACCTTAATGATTATCCAGTTCAATTCCCTCTAAGTGTAGCTGAGAAAACGAAAGTCTCGAAGGGCTAAGAGACTCATTTATAAATCAATAGATGGTTCACAGTGCATTCACAGTGCAGAGATCAAAACCCAGCTCTCTGGAATAAGTTCCCAGGGCTACACCCACTCACATCTACTCCACACTCACCAACCATAGTGCTTGTTCTAGCCAAGACACTGGTTTCTGGCTGCTATTCCATCCATCACTACCAAAGTCTGACCAGCGCTTTTGAGACCATCTCAAAGATAATTCCCTCCTCCAAAGTTTTGCTCATTTCTTTTCCTTGGTCAGAGCATGAGTTATCTCCATATTTTTAAAGTACTTTAAAAATTGCAATCTTGTTAGAGCATTCATCATATTCTCTTGTTATATTTCAGCTGCCTGCTTTCACCACAGCTACTATATTCTTGTAGACATATTAAGGAAGGGGGTATGTTACTCTATATTATTCTAGCAACTAGTATAGTGTCTTGAACCTAACAAGTTGAATTGCCATTGCACTCCGAGCCTGGACTCCTTTTCTCTCCCAACTTTACTTTCCTCTAAGGAGGTCTATTATGATCTACTAATTAGAAATTCCTCCCCCTGGTCCAGGACACTTCTCTTAATGGTTCTTCATGTGTTTGTTTCTTTCATACTTGCAAATGCTGGGGTTTATACTTTTGTTTTCATTTTTCTTTGGCATATAACTGATTTCCATATCCTTTTCCTCCCTTTGGCCTTTAGAAATGTAGATCAGAAATATTAACTATTAATATTTGCATTTTCAGTGCCATCAGTGATTTGCAGAGATTTATAAAAAATCATTATAGGTCTGAAGAGCTATAGCCAGTACAAATTAAGACCAAAATTGTTCAACCACACAGCCTCGAATTTCTGAAAGTCTACCAGGGATACATTTGTGGAAAATCTATACTATTCCTCTGGCATTTGCTATTACACCCCAAGAAATAAGCAATTTAATAGTTACTTAGCTTAATATCTATTACTAAGTAATTTTAATTTCATCAAACTGTTCATTCCAGTTATAGCTCCACGCTGTGTTATGAAATTTAATCAAATATTAATTTGAATTCAGGTCATAACATTTCTAGTTATCTCTTCATAATTAAACTCTTTCTTCAAAAAGAATTGAAAAAACAAAAAAGAATGTACTTACATCTAGAATTGCCTGTCTGATCCTTCATTGTTTTGCTGAAAAATAAAATAATTAATGCTAAATACAATAATGATCTGTCATATATTTAGTTATATAGTTGTAGATATCTTATATCTTTATTTAAGATGACTGAGGTTGATACAAAATAATTTTCTTTTGACTTTAACCTATGCTATCATCTTGATATATGCATATACAAAGTTTTATTTGATCATTATATTTAAAATTAAAATTGTCACAACTACCAGTCAGTTAACATTTAAAAAATGCTTAACTGTGGACTTTTTCATAAACCAAGGTTAACATTATAAACTATTTAAATGATTGCTTATTTCTTCATGATTTCCATATTATTTTGCACCACCTGTCAATGTTAGGACTTCTGAAATTATACTTACTTGTATTTAAGAGGCCTGCTTGTACTTCTTATCAACTCTTCTACAAGCACATTGAAGGCGAGAACTAAGTTCTTCTAGAAATGGGCACAATACTCTGAACCTACTAGATTCAGAGTATTGTGCCCATTGTATGTGTATGAACCACACATACAATTAAATGTTTAACCAAGAATAAATATGTAAGTATAGTTCTTAGGAATGTTGTAATTGCTATGCATAGGCTAAATGAATTAAAATGTATTAGATCACAGACCTTCAGTGTTCTGGATGACCTTACATGGTAGCAGTAACTATAGGCCTCAGGGATCCAAACATGAATAAGACACGGCCCTGATATTGAGGAACTCACAATCTACTGGGCAAAACAAGCATATATGTATTCTAAGTGCAATGTATACAGTGTGCCATGACAACAGAGTGGAGCACACGAACACATAGGCCAAAGGAGGCAAGGTAATATCCCATGGAGAGGATAATTTTGAGATAGGTGTGAAAGGTGTGAATAGCTCTTTACTTGGAAGAAAAAAAAAATGTAGAGGAAATATTTTTCTCCAAGGAAAGATTAGGGGCAAAAAGAGAACTATGAGAAAGCACAAAAATGAGAAGTTTGGCATGGCCTTGATAGAAGGCTGAGTGGAATTAAGGGTTGGGGCATGACAAGCATGAGAGCACTAAGCAGCTTGAAATAAAACTTTGTAATATCATATAATCAATGAGGATTCAATGAACATTTTGAGCATGGATAATTCTAAAATATAATCAGTGCACTCTGGAGTCAACATAGGAGTTACATTGGAGTGAAAGATAGATATTAGTCAAAGAATGTTAAAATAGTCCATGTGAAAGATGAAAATTTGAACCAGGGAAGATTTTTAATGTTTGTTTTGTTTATCTGTGTTAGGTTAGGAATAATAGCAACAACAGAAATAGACATATATGAAAACATTCAAAAAACACCCCAATAATTCTTTTTATGCCCAGAGATTTTGCTGTTCACCTAGGAATAAAAACTTTTCCCACATAATCATCAATATTTTCAATAGGTAGTGTACATCCAATAACCACATGTCGGTAAATGAATAGAGAGGCTGAGTGATAAGTAAATGAGTTAAGTGTCACTACAGGGAATACATTTACACCTACCTCCGTATGGGGATATTTGTTATGATTCTTCCCAATTATACTAACAGGCACATTGAAGGACAGTATATCTGATCCTCTATCTGTCAATAGTCAGGATGTAATGTCCAACATCCCTTTTTTCTTAGTGATTATGTAATAGTAAGAATTAGTAATGTGGCTTCTTACTTCTGCAACTCTTATTCCTTAATATGGTCCACTGTCCATGGCTTTCTGCCTAATGTGACTAAGTGAGAGAGATTTGAATCCACTTTGAGTATGAATTCACTTAATGTAGGTCAAACGGGTTAAGTCAAAAATTGCTTATTCGCTTAGTGCCTACATGGCATTTCCTGTTTAACATCATAATCCATCCCCAGCCAATACTAACTCCAGATGGCACATAAAACAATCACTGGTTTGTCAGACATTATAACATTAAATAACATGTGTAAGAATGCTTGACATTTTAACTATGTGCATATAAATTCAGTAACTTAAAAAATCTGCAAGGCAAAGTGGCTCATGCCTGTAATCCCAGCAATTTGGAGGGCCGAGTCAGGAGGAATGCTTGAGGTCAGGAGTTCAAGACCAGCCTGGGCAACATAGTGAGACCCTGTCTCTGAAAAAAAAAACCAAAAATTAGCAGGGCATAGCCAAGTGTATGCTTGTAGTCCTAGTTATTCTAGAGGCTGAGACAAGAGGATCACTCTGGCCCAGGAGTTTGAGGCTGCAGTGAGCTATAATCATGCCACTGCACTCCAGCCTGGGCAAAAGAGCAAGATCCTGTCTTTAAAATAAAAAAAAAAGAATGTTAGTTTCTTAATGTTAATTGAATGACTGTAATGAATGTATTAAGTTTTTAATTTTCAATATTTAGGTAGCATATCAAATAATAATACTTCTTGTTAAGACAGTGATAAGAGATAGAAGACATATCTTTTTTCTTCAAATTACTTAAAATGCAATCAGGAAACAAAGATATTTAATATATATGTATATACCTAAAATTAATTACTAATTATATAACATTTTAAAATTGTATTATTAAATGTTAATTATTAATATTTGTTAATTTAATATTTATTGCTAAAAATAATATACATTGCTGAACATATATATATTTATTTATATTTATAGCTAAGAGTTGTTCCCCAGTCTGACCTCAGGCAGTACTTATTCCCAGCTCTCTGGAAATTTCCCTTGGCTAGAGAGCTGCTGTACCCAAGGCACTCTCCCTTCCCAGGGGCAGTGTAAACCTAAAGACTGCTTGCTATGGCACTCACCCCTCTGTGCAACATGAAAAAACTGTGAAGAACCATGCAGACTTCAAGGCTCCCTGTGGGTTTGACCGAGAACTCTGTTTATTGCCTCTAACTTTTTCCTATACTTAGTACTGCTTCCTTCCATTATACGGGTATTGATCCTAAATTTATAGTTAATCCCATTAAACTTCTTACTTACTGATCTAAGTATCAGAGGCTGCTTCTAGTGAAGTCAAACTAAAATTATATAATTTGATAAATAAATCTACAATATTATTTTAGATGATGAATCCACATGGTAAATGGAAGAACAACATGAAACCTTATTTAGATCAGTGCTTTCAGAGAAGACAAATCTTGATGAATGTTAGATTATCTTGGTGAAGAACAGATGGTTTACCTTTAGTTTAAGAAAAGGCATAAACTTGGGGGTGAGCTGAATCTAGTATGAGGAACAGACTTCAATCAAATTACAGTGAAGGGGGAGCCTCAGTGTCTCATCAATATTCTTAAAGAACTGAAATCAGGGTTAACCATAGACATTTTAAATGACACGACAATATGAGGGCACAGAACAAATACTTTATTCATTTGTTAAAAAGTTATCCAATACCAGTCATGTTCCAGCATGTCTGCTAATTCCTGGGACTAAAAGAATAAAAAACACATGGTCCCTTCCTTATAAGAAGGTGTCATCTACAAGAGCCAGCTGATTTGAAGAAAACTTTAAATAATCTGAAT
>NW_012141524.1:4267833-4273770 GCF_000956105.1 Propithecus coquereli
GACTTCTTTCTTTGGCTAATGTCGTTTCAATCCAATTTTTTAAATATAAAGCTCTCTCTGCTTCAGTAATACTACCAAGTAAAAATACCTCACACAATACTCTTGTAACAAGAGAAGAATTATTGTTGCTTCATTTTGTTGCTCAGGTACAATCTCAGACAGCACTAATGGAGATCCCTGTGAGTGCCCTGTTACCGTGGGAAGAACCTTTTAAACATTGATCCAACCAACCCATTTGGGCTGCCTCTACAGGCATGGGTTTCTTGACCTCAATTATAATGTCTGGAATTCACCTTGGTCCAACACTATTACTATTAGGAAATAATAACATTTGCTGTATGAATGAATTCCAAATGTGTTTTGTGACTTTAAGGTATTTAGCAAGCGTAATTTAAATTATTGAGGAAAATCTTCAAACCCTTTCATATTAATAATTTACTGGGGATGATTTCTTTTATTAAATTTAGTGTGGCATTTGCAACTATAAGAAACTCAGTATGCCATAGATTATAGAGTACCCCAGACATTGTGTATATTTCCATATATTTAACCTTCCTTCGTGTTAAATTAGGGCCATAGACTAGTTCTAGACAATGGCCTGTGAAAAGAAGTGAAGTGTATCACTTCTGGTCTAAGGTATATGATAATAATGAGTCTTTCTCATTCTCTCTTCCTTTGCTCCAGTAACTCTTTGATGCCCTATGATGGTGGCATCAAAGTATGGAGAGCATCTGAATTCTTGGATATTCAACCTGGATTGTCACCTAACCTACAGATAATTTTGAGAGACAAATACACCCTTGCTACGTTAAGCCACTGAGATTTTAGGATCTATTTGTTTCTGCAGCATAGCCAAATATCCTGATTAACCTGAGTATCTTTTAGTAGCCATTTTCTTACAACCATCTGCTTTAGGTCATTGTAATATCCATATTGATATTTTCAATATGTTGGCTTGAAGGTGGTGAAATATAATAACAGTGCAACTATATTTCTTCTTGCACAGATTACTTTAATACCTTTGAGGCAATTTGAGGACCAGTGTTTGAAATGGATACTTAGAATCTTTGTATTACCAAGATCCGATGCAGGGCTCTGATTTTGCAGCCTGTTTCTGAAGTACTTTGAGAATACATGGAACACTCTGAGACACATTGAGGTCCCAACACAATCAGTATGTTTTTCTCCTGAAATGATCCATCCTGGAAATACAATTTAGATTCTTCTCTGAGATACCCACACATTTTTCATAGACAAGAAAGTGCCTGTGTGTGGTTTTGCTTTCATTGAAATAATTCTTGGGTGTGAAACCTGCAGTCTGATTTTGATATTGTGATTACTACTCATTCAGTCAACAAATATTTATTGAATGCCTATAATCTGTCCTGGGAAAACAGCAGTAAACAAAATAGACAAAAACCCTGATTCCTGGAGTTCACATTTTATTTGAGAGAAGTCAACAGCAAAAAAAGCACAAAATATGCATACACGAAGTAGTGGTATATATTATAAAAAAGATGACATCATCCCCTCCATAAAAAGAGTGTTACCTGCTTTTATTTAGAGAAAGACATATCTAAGTACATCCTCAACATCTTGGCTTAATAAATCTCCATTGGTTGAGACTTTTACCTCAGTCATTTATTCAGGTTGACACGAAATATCCCAAATGTTTTGCAGGAGAAATACAATGACCCATACTAATTACATATCAATAGTATTTCTTTTAAAAGAGATTTTTTGAAGTGGCTTACCTTGTTAGGTATATTACCCAAGTTACCCTCCTCTGTTGAGTACTATGAGGTCTCATTTTCTCTACAGGAGACTCACGAAATCTCCTCTTTCTTAGCTAAGGATCACGAGACCCTCCTCCCTTCAATTCTTGGAAGCTTCATTTCTTGGAAGCTTTCATAAATTACCTTCCTGTTGGGGGGGAGTTCCTAACCCCTCTCTGAATTTTCCTCTTTGTCTTTCCTTCAGTGCAGTTTTTATAAAGGGCAAAGGATTGCTTGTAAATTCAAAATCTGTGGAAGTTTTTTCTAACACCAGTAACATTGAAGTAGCATTGGCTGTGTAACTCAAACTGACAACTTGTGTGGATAGTTTAAAAATGTCAGGTGGTATTTTCACTGACTGCTTCCCCCTTATCCATTTAAAAGTTCTCTTCAATAAAATACTCCAGATAAACACATGATTTAATCATCATGGGGAGGTATGCCAGGAAGGTCTTTAAACATCAACACTTGCAGAAGAGAGCCCCAAGTGAAGGTGTAAAAAGACAAAAGAAACGTGATAGAGCAGCTGCATTTCCCCTCTTGCCTTCTGGCTTTGCCCCTACCCCCATCCTTTGTTTTCCTTTCTGCTGTTTCTCTTCTCTGCCGTAGGAATCTTGACTGCCTTATAAACTGCGAGGCTTGCAAAAACAGTCTGGGAAAATAGAGTTTTGATGGTTATTGTGACCCCAAGCAAAGGGCACAACATAGGAACAACTCCCAAACCATGAGTTTCACTTACAGTCAAAAATGGCTGCCTAAGTCAAAACCATGAAGGCAACTCTGCCAGTGTCTCCTATCCTACCCAAACCTGGACTCTACTTCAATCAAAAAGCCATTTTATCTTCAGATGCTCTCTGCTGTATATCTGCTGAATAAATTCTTTAACCTCTATGAGACACTTAAATTTCTTTTGAAAATTTAAGGTCAGAGAGTTCAGGGCTTAGGCACCAAAATTTTCTTTAAGGCTTGAAGATGAATTATAGGCATAGCATAAGATTTCATAACTAAATTTGTTATATAGTAATATAATTTGATGGATATTATCATTCTTAGAAAAATTCCCTAAATTGGCACGGGATCAAAACAAATTGTAAAGGCCTGGTCCTTTACAAGTGCTTGTGAAATTCTCTTTTGCTTTATACATGGCTTTATGGTACTTGGTTTCTCAAAGTCATGGCATACCCCGTTGATAAACACAGCTTGAATACTCCCAAAATGTATCAATGTTATGAAATAAGGTATGTCTTTATTTTAGCAAAACAATATAACTATGGAGATTATAAACCAAGAAGAGCATTATAGTGCTTTTCAGTCTAATACTATGGAACATTCTTTTCCAGTAGGCAATGTAACGGATTGAGTGTGGTTTCCATTTGTAGAACTAAATGTAATAGATAACAGACAGTTCAAGATTTACTAAGTTAACTTTGGTGTGTGTTAGAGTACATATACCAGGAATTGTAAAAATCTTCACTTAGATTTCAATTATCTTAGAAACAATGTTGGAATGTCCAATTTAATGTTTGTGTTTCTGTGCTTATACATTTGTCATATGTATTGAATTGACTCTTTATCTGTGGCCCACTTATACTTATTACGACTTATAACTTATTTTGAATCTGTGAACAGGCCATCAAAATAGAACAAATAGTGACATCCAAGGTACTTCTAAGGGAAGAGCCAGTAAAATTCTGTCAAGAACTACAAGTGTGCTTTTGAGAAAGAAAGATGGAAAGAACAGAGGGAAAGACGGAGGGGAATAGGGAGAAACGAAGAAAGAAAAGAAGAAAATAAGGAAGAAACAAAGAAATGGGCAACTCCTAAAGAGAGAGAGAATAAGGATCTCTTGATCCAATTATGTATTTCTAGTCAAATATACATTTCATGACTTTTAAAATCCTAATGGTAATGGGACACTCCGCAAGGACTACAAACTGGTAGACTACCACAGGGTTATAGCCCAGTAAAGTATTTTATTTGGCCATTTGGAATTATCTGTACAAGATTTTAAAAAATCATGGGAATTAAGTATGCATTCTGCTTTCCAGGATACAAGTAACTTAGCACATATATACACATATACAGCACACTAAAGATTCAACAATTAAGCAAGGTCCATAACCAGTGGCTGTCAGACATGTATTGATTTTAAAATTTGAGCAATTTGAAATCCCAGGAATTCTAAAAATCAGTCTCTTTTTAAAAGAATTACACAACAAATGAGAAAAAGACTATCTAGGGACTAAACTGATCCACATTGAAGATATTAACTCGGCAGATATGGAGTCCGTGCTCAAACTCAAGTTATGCTAGTTTAAGAGAATAGGATTAAAAGCAAAAAGAAAAAAAAAGAGGACATTTATAAATGTCTCCTTGAAAATTATTACAAAATCTTTTATCATTAAAGAAAAATGATTGCAAAACTATTTCCAAATTGCTTTAAGATTAATAAAAAAAAAATTGGAGTGACTTGTGCAAAATGAATGAGATGAAACTGCTTTAGTTTGACTCAGAGTTACACTCTCAGTGTGAAGTACTGAAAACTACTGCTAAATATATTTGCGTTAGAGAAAAAAAATCAGCAGCTAGTATTATTTCTTTTGAGGGTAGGTGAAGAGATAGAATGGCCATCTGGGAGCAAACTCTCTGAAAAGGGACATTTATCAGTGGAACAGAAGGACTTTAGCTCTGCAATCTGGTTGCTATGTTTGTGGAAAAAGAACCATTTAAAAACTTGAGACAGCTTTTCTCCTTCATGGGTCTTTTTTACGTGAGAAAAATAACTCTGGTTAATATGTGACTCTAAGAGATTGTTACATTCTATCTGTCTCGTGTTCATCTACACTATGAACTTGCTTGGTGAGGCATCAATAGATTAACCTTGGAAGAGAGAATATGTCAGAGAAGTAAAACATTACACCACAGTATTATTCCTCTGCTTGCCCATATGCATGCACTAAAGTACACCTACCTCCTTTTCTCACACCACCCCACAATGGCAACTTTTCTCCTCTTCCCTTTCCCCCACCATATGGTCCTACCATTGCTTGCAAATTTTTTCAATATGTTCCTACTCGTCTCCTAAAATGAAGGATGATTGGTCTTGGTTCAGCTTTATTCAACGCATCTAGGTAATACAGGCTAACTTAACAACTGATCGTCACATAAAGAAACCAGACAGGAAAAAATTAAATAAGAGTAACATTGTGTAGAAACCTATACAATGTAGTTATTATTAAAACTACAGAGTTTTAATAATATAAACTTTTAGGGTTTTCATCTAAGGGAAAGTTAGGCTTAAAAGCATATTTTATACTATGCATCTATAGTAATCAAGACAATGTTATGTTGGTGAAAGCATAGACACATAGAGCAATGGAAACAGAGACGGGAAACAGATCCACATAAATATAATCAAGTGGTTTTTTTTGTTTTGTTTTTTTTTTACAAAGATCAAAGTCACTTTGATGGACAAAAGAAAAGTCTTTTCAACAAATAGTGCTGGAAAAATGGGACAGTCATGTGCAACATAAAGAGTCCATGAAACAAACAAAGAAATCTTGCCATGTACCTCACACCTACACAAAACCTCAAAGGGGTCATAGATATAAAGCAAAATTATAAAACTTCAAGAAGAAAACATAGGAGAAAGTCTGTGTGATTTTGAATTTGGCAAAGAGTGTTTTGATACTACATCCAAACCACCATTCATAAAAATAATGATGAATGGATAAAGAAAATGTGTACATATGCACAATGGAATATTATTCAGCCATAAAAAAATAATGAAATACTGTCATTTGCAACAATATGGATGGAACTGGAAGACATTATGTTAAATGAAATAACCCAGGCACAGAAAGACAAATACTGCATGTTCTCACTCATATGTGGGAGCTAAAAAAGTTGATTTCATGGAGGTAGAAAGTAGAATGATGGTGAATGTAGTGAGAAGGGTTAGTTAATGTGTACAAAAATAGAGTTAAATTGTAGGAAAAAGATGTAGTGTTTGGCAGCACAACAGGAGAACTAATAGTTAACAATAATTTATTGTATATTTCAAAATAACTAGAGGAGTGCATTTGGAATGTTACCAACACAAAGAAATGATAAATGTTTGAGGTAATGGATATCCCAATTACCCTGATCTGATCATTATACA
>NW_012141524.1:4274040-4278236 GCF_000956105.1 Propithecus coquereli
GTATGAAAATATTAAATGGAAAATTCCAGAAATAAATAATTCATAAGTTTTAAATTACGCACCGTTCTGAGTGGTGTGATGAAATCTAACGCCATCTGTCTCTGTGCTGACCAGGATGTGCATCCTTCTTCTGTCCATTGTATCCATGCTATTGATTCTTCCAGCCTGCCTCTTAGCCATTTGGTAGCTGTCTTGGTTGTCAGATAAACTGTCACAGCATAGCAGTGCTTGTGTTCAAGTAACTCTTATTTTACTTAATAATGGCCCCAAGACATAAGAGTAGGGATGCTGGCAATTCGGATATGACAAAGAGAAGCCATAAACTGCTTCCTTCAAGTGAAAAGGTGAAAGTTCTCAATTGAATAAGGAAAGAAAAAGGCTGTATTCTGAGATTGCTAAGATCCATGGTAAGAACGATCTTCATGAAATTATGAAGAAAGAAAAATATATGTGGGCTAGTCTTGCTGTTGTACCTCAAATTGCAAAAGTTACAACCATAGTGCATGAATGCTTAGCTAAGAAGGAAAAGGCATTAAATTTGTGGGTGGAAAATATGAATAGAAATCTGTTCCAACTGGTGGTGATTGGGTTCAGTATCTATGGTTTCAGGCATCTGCTGCTGGTCTTGGAACTCATTCTCTGTAAATAAGAGGGGACTACTTTTTAAATATAATAAACAAAGTACAGAAGATGTTCAAAATCATTTATTAGAGAAATGCACATTAAAACTGCAATGAGGTACCACCACTGCATATATATTAGAATTGCCCAAATAAAAATTTGAAAATGAACTGACAATACCAAATGTTTGCAAGGATGTGGAGCAATTGGAACTCTCATTCCTGGCAAATAGGAATGCAAAATGGTATGGTCACTTAGGAAAGTAGTTTGACAATTTCATGATTTTTTTGTTTCTCAAACGTTTTGACTAATATTAAAAATTCCAGAAATATCATCTGGGTATATGTTCAACCTGATTTTCCTAAAATGCCACATTTTTCACCTCAAGGGGACATTTTCAAACTTAAGAAGTGTTCTGTTTTGAACCACTACCTGCCCACTCCCATGAACTTCTTCTGTGAGAAGATTAGAAGATTTTGGGGGGCTTTTTTTGAAATTCTATAGCTTTTCTGTCAGTATCTGAACCATAGCATGTAAAAATTTCCCCACTTTCTGGGTCTTTTATAAAATACAAAATAAATTGATTAAAGATCAGAGGAAACCAGTTCAGAAATCTTCCTATTTAAGGTTTTGAACTTTAAAGACCAGTTTTTCTCCTTTTCCAATTGTTACTTACTCCAGAGGGTAAACTGATGGGCCATAAACGAACCCTGACTAGTATCAGAGGTATCCATAAAGCAAGTGTCAGTTTATTAAGATAGCCAGGCTTTGTCTAGTTTGTTGGTAGTAGTCAATGGAATATTGATCTGCAATATCCATACTTGCTTTAAGGGGCCAAAAAATGATCTATTTTTAGCATAAGAATCTACTCCTAAATGCCTTCTAAAAATGCCAAAGAAACCTTTATGTTTCCTACAGATCCATACTTTCTTTACTGGACTGGATTAGGGTCCAATTTGTTTCACAGGAAAGACTTTGGGGATAGCCACCTAAGTATCTGAGGCAACATCTACACATGTTCTAAGGCCTCTGGTTTCCTATATAAATCTGGGTCTCTTAGGTCACCTTAATTATTCCCTTCCCACATAAATTTTTGCATATTAAGTTCTTAATAGCATGTGAATAAATTGATATAGATCTGGAAATCTTTGATTATATTAATATATTCCTAGATCTATTCTACTTTGGTCTGTAAATTTTTTTCTATCTTGTCTAGGCTTTAGAAGTCTTTAACATTGACTCTCAGCTCAAACTGAGGGCAGAGCTTAAAATCAGTCACAATGGGCTTGCTCTGTTCAGAATGGCAGTAACTTTAAGAGGCAATTTATCTTTCTAAGTGTCTAGCCAGACAGACCTAAAGGTAGGTGTGTCTGAAAGAAGTATGGGCAGAGCATCATGGAAGGGTATATCATAGGGGAAGAGCAAAAGTGGTATAAAGGTTGTTAGATTTATGTCACCATGTGGAATTATTTGAAAGGGAGAGAGTGGGTTTTAAGTTTTCACAGTTTGAATGTGTTTTGTTCAAGGGAATTTTAAGGATGCAATGTATTTATATAAAATTATTTTCAGAACTGCATCATATTAATAAAAAATGGAGATCACTAGATGTTTAGAATTTTTCTCCCTTTTCGTTTTAAGATACCTCTAAAATGAACACTTTAATTTATATTAAAATTTCCACAAAGTGGTTACTCTAATTTTAAATTATCATTGGTAAAATTATGCCAGTCAGAAATATAGAAATTAGAGGCAAAATGTGAATACATGTAAGAAACTAGAATCAGATCTGGGGAGATGTAGACTTAAAAATGAAAAGAAATCATGAAAGGATGGTGATAGTTGATCAAGTATGTTGCTGATGTGCCTCTTGGCTCAAGCTCCCCCACTGGTGGCTGGCTGTCTGCAGTTGCAGACCCAATTGGATGGAAGTTTTGGAGATAGGTTCTGTCTTTGAATCACATTCTTGTGGACCAAACAACAACCACCCCAAAACCAAAGGGGAAAATTCTCATACATTTTAAATAATGTGAGTTTGCCCTACAAGTACAGCCTATTGCAGCATGGGAGAACCATTGCTCTGAAAGAATTTAAGCAGTTTCTCAGGATGGAATGGTCAGTGGATAATATTTATAGGGATTTAGGGTCTGGGCTAGAATGGTTTAGGATGAATATTTCTAGGAATGGAGTTATCTGGGATGGAGAAAATTTGTGATTTAAGTGTGCAGTATTGGGTTACGCAGTATTGAAAGAGATCTAAAGAGAGCCCCAATATGTAAACTGGTATTTGAAAAAGTAAGTTGCTTGACAAGGTGAGCAATATATTGTCCTGATAGGAGAAACTTTTGCCCAGACTTAAACTACTTGCCCAGATAAATTAGTTTACAGCAATTTCCTGAAGCAAACAGTTAAGACATGATAATATAGACGGCCTCAATTCTCAGACCTGATAGTTAAGCTATGTGAACAAGGGGATCTCAATTTTATACTTAAGTTGAAAATAGACAAAGCAAAGAAAACCACATGCTTTGAAGCTCCAGTTCACATTTCAGTTTTTCTACTTTCTCAGTATCTAACCATGAACAGGTAATTAATATTTTGAGGTCATACGCATAATGAATATTATAATATTTGCCTGTCATACATGTATACGTTGAATACTTTAAGTAGAAAGATTTATTCAATCACTACCATGTATGAGTTTTAAAATACTATAATCATCCCAAAAATACCTTTTATGTCCTATTATAGTCAATCCCTACTGCCACCCCAGCAACAGGCAATCACTTATATGTTTTCTGTCATTACATATTTTATCTTTTCTATAAATTTCACAGAAGTAAAATCATGCGGTTTGTAATAAGCTGTGTCTGCCTACTCCTATTTAGCACGATATTTTTGTCAAGCATTCATGTTGTTGCTTGAGTGTAAAATTTGCTCTTTTTTATTGTGTAGTAGTATTCCATTGAATGGATATACCACATTATGTTTATCAGTTTACACATTGATCAACATTTCAGTTATTTTTAGGTTTTGGCTGTTAGGAATAATGCTGCTATAAACACATAAAAGTCTTTCTGTTTCTTGGGTATATACCTAGGAATGAAATTGCTGCATCATATGACAAGGATAAATTCATCATTTAAAGAAGCTGTCATATTGTTTTCCAAAGCAGTTGTACAATTTTATATTCCCACTACAAATGTGTGAAGGCTCCAGTCCCTCCACGTTCTTGACAATACTTGGCATTGTCATTATTTCTAATTTTAGCTACTTAGTGAGTTTGTAGTGGTGTCTTACTGTGGTTTTAATTTGATTTTCCCTAATCAGCAGTAGTGCTGAACATCTTTTCATAAATCCTTTGGCCACTTTTATAACCTCTTTTGTCAAGTGTCTGTATTACTCCTTTGTCCATCTTTTAATTGGGTTATTTTTCTCCTCCTTATTCAGTCGCATGAGTGCTTAATATATTCTGGATACAAATATTTGTTTAACTTTGCTATGCAATTATTTTCTTTTAATTTGTGGTTATCCATTCATCTTCTTAATTGCTTCTTTCAAAGAGCAAAGATTATACA
>NW_012141524.1:4279092-4296062 GCF_000956105.1 Propithecus coquereli
GACAGAACTAGCAAATGTGTGTGTGTGTGTGTGTGTGTGTGTCTGTGTGTGTGTGTAGATACAGGATATTACACATAATATGGACTATTATATAAAAACTATATTGCACATATATATTTGTAATTAATGCATAACTGTTGAATATGGCCTAATTCTCTCCATAAAAGTTGTTTCAGTTTGAATTACACCAGAAAGGAATAAAAGATAAGATTTCCTCCAAGACTCCAAACATAGTGTTCTGATTTTTTTTCCACATCTGCTAGACAAAAAATAATATCAATGCAGTTTCTTCTTTTTAATTTTTTTGGTTTTTTTTCCATTTCAAAATATTAAGGGGTTACAAATGCTATTGTTACATGGATCACTTTTGTAATGCTTTAGTCACGGCTGTAAGTGTGCCTATCACCCAAATAGTGTTCATTGTAGCCAATAGGTACAATGTGCCCCTCTCCTTTAGCCCTTTCCCACCTGCTTGATTTCCACTGAGTTTTACTTCCCTCTGTGCACATGCGTGCTCATCAGTTAGTTTCAGTTTAATAGCGAGTACACGTGGTGTTCGTTTTTCCATTCTTTAGATACTTCACTTAGTACAATTGTCTCCAGTTCCATACAAATTTTTGCAAAAGGAATTAATTCATTCTTTTTCTGGCTGAGTAGTACTCCATGGTATACATATACCACATTTTGTCAATCCACTCATGAATTGATGAGCACTTGGGTTGTGGTATCTTATTGTGGTTTTAATTTGCATTTCCCTGGTGATTAGTGATATTGAGCATTTTTTCATATGTTTATTGGCCATTCATATATCTTCATTTGAAAAACTTCTGTTCATGTCTTTTTCCACTTTTTAATGGTTATTTTTTTTGCTGATTTGATTGAGTTCTTTATAGATTCTGTATTTTAGCCCTTTATCCAATGTATAGTTTGCAAATATTTTCTCCCATTCCATAGGTTGCCTATTTGCTCTGTTGATTATTTCCTTAGCTGTGCAGAAGCTTTTTAGTTTAATCAAATCCCATTTACTTATTGTTGTTTTTGTTGTTGTAATTGTCACTGGGGTCTTAGTCATAAATTCTTTTCCTAGACTGATATCTAGAAGAGTTTTGCCTACATTTTCCTCTAGAATTCTTATGGTTTCATGTCTTACATTTAAGTCGTTTACCCATCTTGAATTGATTTTTGTGAGTGGTGAGTGATCCGGGTTCTGTTTCATTCTTCTGTATGTGGCTATCCCATTTTCCCAGCACCATTTATTGAATAGGGTTTCTTTTCCCCAGTGGATATTGTTGTCTGCTTTGTCAAAGATCAGTTGGCTACAGGTAGATGGTTTTATATATGGCTTCTCTATTCTGTTCTGTTGGTCTATATCTCTATTTTTGTAACAATACCATGCTGTTTCCCTTACTATCACCTTGCATACTTTGAAGTCTGGTAATGTGAAGCCTCCAGATTTGTTCTTTTGGTTTAACATTGCTTTGGCTATTCAGGCTCTTTTCTGGTTCCAAACGAACTATAGAATTATTTTTCTAGATCTGTGAAATATGATGTTGGTATTTCCATGGGGATTACCTTGCTCATAAATTGGGAGAATCAGTGTAGTTTCTATTTTCATTTTTCTTATTATCCATGCAGCTGAGTATTTTTCATATGTTTAAGAGTCACACATGTACATATTTTTTTTCAAACTGTTTATGTCTATTAGGTCTTTTCGTCCTCAATTTTAGAGTTCTTACAACTTAAGGCGATTAGATTATCTTTTATATATAGTGGAAATATTTTCTTCTAACTTGTCATTTGTATTTGACTTTGCCCATGTTGTCATTGTAGATACATAACATGTATATGCCTGATTGATACATATAGTCAAATTAAGTATTTTTAATTGCATCTGGATTTTAAATCATAATTAGAGAGAATTTTCCCATATGCAGGTTATAAATGAATTTACTTCTGTTTTCTTGTGGATCTTGTATAGTCTTCTTTTTACATCTAGATCTCTGATTCCTCTGGAGTTCTTGTGGTTGAGTGGCTTAAAGTATGGGTCCCTTTTTATGTTTTTCTAAAGGCTGGCCACTTGTCCCAATACTATTTTTGATAAAAATCCGTTTCACCTCATCCTCCAGTGATGTGATGTGACCTTCTTCATATTACTAAAATTTTATTATATACTAGAATCTATTTTTGAGCATTCTTGTCTTTTTCACTGGTCTGACTATTCATGTGTCAGTCAGTTTCATACTACTTTGATTTTTTAGGCTTTAAAGTCTGTTTTATTATCTGGTAGGCCTAGTTTCCTCTCATTGATATTTCTTTTCAGGGCTTTCCTAGCTTTCCTTGAATGTTTGTACCATATACACTTTAATATCACTTATCTATGTCTTAAAGTTATTATTTATATTGGATTTTTTTGTTAACTTGGGGATAGACATTTTTATAATGTTCTATGTCTTAGTCCTCAGGGTTGCTATAACAAAATATTGTAAACTGAGCAGCTTAAACAACATTTATTTCACAGTTCTGGAGTCTGGAAAGTCTAAGATCAAGGCCCTGGGTGAGGGCCCACTTCCTGGTGCATACATAGCAGTCTTCATGCTGTGTCCTCAGATGGCAGAAAGGGAAAGCAAGTTTTCTCAGGACTTTTATAAAACACTAATCTAATTCATAAGGATTCTACATTCATGACCTCATTTAATATTAATTACCTCTCAAAGACTCCACCACCTAATACCATCACATTAGGGGGTAGGATTTCAACGACTGAATTTTTAGTGGACACGAACATTTAATCCATAACATTCTGTTGCTGATTTAAGAATGTGATGTTATTTAAATGTACCATTGTGTCTTTTTGAAGTGTTTTCAAAGATTTTCTTTTGCAGTTTCTCAAACTTTTTGTTGTTTATTCACAAATATTTAATATTTACTATAAATAGAGTTTTCTTTTCTATAAGATCTTCTAACTGGCCATATTTGTACACCTGAAAGCTATTGATGTCTGTATGCTAATTTTAGATATTTTATTTGTATTCTTTCATCATTATGTTAGTTTTATCACTGTATTTCATAGGTTATCTAGAAAAACTGTCAAATCATCTGTGAATGAAAATAATTTTTATTTGTAGGTCATTATACCTGTAATTGTTTTCTCTTTTCTGGTTGTATTGGATAATAAATATATCCCCTAAAATGCTAAATTATAATGAAGTTAGTGGACATCCTTGAACTGACTAGTGAGATGGTACATATTTAGTAGAGTGTTCCTTCATTTATTAAATGATTTAGTCAATTTTAGGACTGAGGAGAGTGTGTGTATATGTGTGTGCAAATTTCCATTGTATTATATTTTAAAAACTTAGGAATGGTTGTTGGTATTTTGTCAAAAGCATTTGTAGCATCAGTACTTATAGAGACATTTTCCTTTTTTAATATAATTTTTAAAATTCAAAGTGATTTAGGACTCACAGAAGTTACAAAAGAATACAAACTTTCTATGTATGCTTCACCCCATTTCTCTAGTGATAATATCTTAAGTAATCATGTAACATTGTCAAAACCAGGAATTGACATTGGTATAATATTAGTAATTCAAATACAGATGGCATTCATATTTTACCTGTTTATACATGTACTATTTTTGTGAGGGGTGTATTCTATGAAGTTTTATTTCATGTATAGATTTGAGTGACCATCACCAAAGTAAGCATAGAAAATTGTTCCATCATCACATAGAAACTCTGTTGTGTTATTCTTTGATAGTCACATCTTCCTTCTAATCCTAACCATTGCAACAATCCTTCTGTTCTCTACTCTTATAATCTTGTTATAGAAGTGGGATCATGTAACATAACCCTTTAAGATTGACTTCTACTTTTTTCACTCAGT
This sequence comes from Propithecus coquereli, assembly GCF_000956105.1. Lineage (NCBI taxonomy): Eukaryota > Metazoa > Chordata > Mammalia > Primates > Indriidae > Propithecus > Propithecus coquereli. Next base: position 4,282,978 of record NW_012141524.1, read on the forward strand.
ATGTGCTCTGTAGATTTATCTACTTTTTCGTGTGCATCAATAGGCTGTTGCTTTTATTGCTAATGGTATCACAGTATGGATGTACCACAATCTGTTTAATTATTAACCCGTTGAAGGACATTTGAGTTGTTTGCAGTTTGGGGTTATTAAAAATAGAGCTATGTATATTCCTATGTAGATTTTTGTGTGAGATTAAGTTCTTCTTTTTCTAGGAAAAACATCCAGGAATATGTTTGCTGAATCATATAGTAAGCATACGTTTAACTTTATAGGACATTGTCAGTTTTCCAATGTTTTTCCAAACATTTTACATCCTTCACCAATATATTAATATGAGATATATAGTTATCCCACATATTCATCAGTATTTTATATTATCAGTTGGTATCTCTTTTAAAAAATTTTAGCCATTCAAGTAGGTATGCACTTATATCTCATCTTAAATTTATTTTTATTTGCATTTCTTTAATGGTTAATGATTTTTAACATTTTTTTTCATGTCTATATTTGCCATTCATATAACCCCTTTGGTGTAGTGTCTTTCTTCCTGTTGAATTTGGGGGGTTCTTTGCATATGCTGGATCCAAGTCTTTCATCTTGAAAATATGTGATTTGCAAATGTTTTCTTCTGGTCTGTGATACATCCTTTCATCTTTTTAACAAGGCCTTTTGTAGAACAAAAACTTTTAAATTTCGATATGATCTAATATATTATTTTTTATTTTATGGATCATACCATTGGAGCCATGTCTAAGATTCTGTCTATCCCAGATCATAAATGTTTTTACTTGTTTCCCAAAAGTATTCTAGTTTTATGTTTCAATCTATGATTCATTTTAAGTTAATTTTTGCATAAAATGTAAAGTTTAAGTTAAGGTTTATTCTTTTTCCGGTGAATAATCAATCATCCCATCAATATTTCTTGAAAACTCTGTTCTTCTAGCATATAGCACCTAAAGATAAGGATATTCTAGCACCATTGCTAAAATTGCAAAATATATAATTGATATAATACTATTACCCAACGTATAGATCTTATTCTAATTATTCCATAATATTGTCTCTGTAGTAAAAAAAAAAAATGAAGATGAAAACAGTAACAATGAAGAAGAAAGAAAAGAAAGAGCAAAGGGTAGGAAAGGAAAAGAAAGAGAAATAGGAAGAGGAAAGAGGAGGAAGAAATTTTTAAAATTTTTTGCCACAAGATGATATGTTATAGTTAGTTGACATGTCTCTACTGTCTTTGATCTGGAACATTTCCTGAGCCTTTCTTTACCTGTCTTGATATGGACATATTTGAATAGTATCAGCTAAAATTTTGTATGCTATCCCTCAATTAGGTTTGTTTGGCGCTACTCATGATTAGACTGCTGCATTTTTAGGAGAGATATTGCGGTTTTGATATTTTTTCCCCTTAATTATTCTTGTAAGTAGGCGCATGATGTCAGTTTGGCTGATTATTGGTAACGTTAACTTTATTCATTTGTTTAATGTAGTATCTTCCAAGTTTTCCTACTCTATAATTAGTATTTTTCCCTGTTATTAATTTTTAAAAATTCTTACAGAGATAAATTTTGACTATATATATCTTGTCCCTCATCAAATTTTTACCCACTAATTTAGCATTCACTTATTTTATCAATAATATATGAATTGAGCTTCTTTATATTTTTATATAATTGGTATTTTATTCATAATTCTATATTATTATATTATGTATTTCAATATGTATATTATGTTATTGTATGATTTTTTTTCCTTTTCCAGATTTAAAAATTATTTTGGTATTTTCAAGGTTTGTATTTATGTTTAGGTAGTTACCATTATATTATCCTTTATAATGACATTAATACCTTTAGGTATGTCTCATTTAATTGTGTAGATTTAAATGATATCCTTTGATGTCAACCTATTGTGTATACTTTAAATGATGAGCTTATTTTACTTTACCTTTGTCCCCTGCTTTTTGAACCCATTTATTTAGTTGTATTGTTTCTTCTTGTCCAAAGCATATAGGATTTATATCCTAATCTTCTACTCCTCCCCCTTCTTTGATATCATCTTATGTATGTTTCTGCATGGCATTGGGCTAAAGTGTCCCCTGTCCCCTTTGGTTGGATGATGTACTTCTTCTATTAGACATCTTAAGTACAGTGTGTGAGCATAGTTGCTACCTGAGCTCTTGTATATTTAAAATTGGTTTTCTATAAGCTGTATCCTTAAAGGATACAGCTGATTGGAATATCTGCTTGATTTTCTTTTATAAAAACTTATTTTTATTTTTATTTGACAAGTAATGATTATATATATTCGTAGGGTAGGTACAATGTGATGTTTGGATATACATTTTCAAATATTGGCAGATTGATATTTTATTCATCATTATATTCATAGGTCTTTTAATATGACCTTATAAACAGCAGGTGATTCATAAGGGTTTAGCCATTGAGTAAAAGAATGTAAACTAAAGAAAACATCATAGAGAGAGATGAAGCTCAATTGTATACAGATTCCTTAATCTGGAATGACAACATCTGTAGAACTTTTCAAAGATTTTTTTCATGAGGGTATGCAATAAACCCATATTCCTCCTCCTTCAGTATGGAAGCAACTTGGTCCTATCTCTAACAAGTCATGTTTTGGCCAATCCCATGTATACTCTCTTATATTGAATTTTCTCATTTAATTGGCTAATTAATACTTCACCTATCTAACTATTGTGAAAGTCAGGATAAATATAAATGAAAATCCACTATAAAATATGAATTAAAATTAACCAATGAATTGATTTCAAGAGAATGAGTGCCTCAGTATAACTTTCTTTAGTAGAAGAAAAGATTTTCATGCAACATTTGGGATAACATCAGTTATCTAAGGTTCAATTTTCCCCCTTTTTCTAGAAATTATTTTTTTAACCATCATTTACTTAGATAAAGAGTAGATTTCAAGTAGCATGGCCTCCTTTTGAGATATAAAGATTCGTAATTATAGTAATATGACAGAATATACTTAGAATCTGGTTAGAATGGCCTACTTCTTGCTTTGCTGTGGTAGCATAGATCTCTTAAAAGACCACTGAGACTTTGTTTGCCTTTGTCATATTCGGTTTGTCAACTTCATTTCATCTTCTGTTAGCTAAATGCAATATTGTACACTTCCTGTAAGAGCCATGAGACAAAGCATCTAGGTCATCCTTTCATACAGTTAGTTTTAAAAAATACCTTTCCCACTGGAAAGTTTCTCTGATATTATAATAACAGCTATACAATGAAATGTTACTTTGCCAAGTTGCCTCAGTGGATAGGAGGAATGTGCAGACTTGTGCCTTCGTAAGTGGAAGTAAGAGGTGACTTCATTTAATTTTAATAACATATTAGGTGGTTATTTGACTGATGCATTTTATATTTTTTAGTACCTTCAGAGGGAGTCATTGACAATAGCGGTTACTTGTGGCTGGAATGTATAAGTAGGTGTGAGTAGCATGTGCATCAGCTCATTCAAAAATATAGTACAACTCCACACAGTGTGCAGGGCAAAAGTCTGCCAAAAGGTATTATTTTTAAAGCACAGTGGTACTTTGCAGTTCAATGAAAGCTATACTTTTTACAAAACTGCATTTCCAGAAGCTATGTCATAGAGCAGATGGCCATAAAATCAATTGTATTTCTTCAGAAACAATGCTATTTGTAGATGCTATGCTCTTCATCAAAAATGTGTTCTCATGGTAGCTATAGAACAAACAATATGTCATAAAATTAAAATACTAAACCTTGGAAATATATAATTATTTGAATAGAGGGCACAGGCTCTAATAATCATATTATTTCAAAGCTACAGATATCCTAAAGATCAGAGTCCAAGTTTCTAATTTTAACATGATGAAATTTAAACTAAATTTAATTATTTGCCCAATATCGACTAACCTAGTTGGTGAAAAATTTAAGACTGGATTTTAAATCTTTGCACTCCAAGCTTAATTACATTTCAATTACTTTAGAGCAAACTCCCTTATAAAAATATAAAAACTGAAGTTATTTACAAGTGAGTTAGTTTGTGTGAAGGTATATCATGTCTGGCAGCTGTTCTATTATGTTAGCTCTTACACCTGCAAAGCTCGGATACAGTTGAAGGATTTTATTTACAACCAGATTATGAGACCTGTTTTTTAGAAAAAAGTAACAATTGCCAGATACAAACAAGATGTTTCAAATAATCGAAACTTACCACTTTTATTCCAGATTCTGCTAGAAAAGGAGGAAAGGAATGAGTTACATGTCCATTTCTCACTAGAGTGGATATGACTAGATATTTTTAAAAACTACCTTTCTATTGGTACTTTTTAATTTACTCATTTATTCAACAAATATTTATAGAACACTCACATTTGACAGGACTTGGTTTTATCCTAAGGATAAAAAAATTCATAACAGTTTATTGAATATGCATTATGCTTTCAGAAAACAACATTTGAAGAAAGTATAGTGAACTTAGAGGACAGCTGTTTTTCAGTCTTTGGTTTGGAAAGTTTCTAGTTACTGTTGCTATAGGTCTTATAACACTCAAAGAAGTAGAAACAAGGGAAATTTGTGACTAGCACTTAATTCACAGGAGTTATTTTCTTTCCTCTCCCTCTAAAAAGCCCATATGTGGTTATTAAGTTGAATGCATCAACTGAGATCCACTGTTTGCCATCATTTTTCTGAGGGCCTCTGTGAAGAACATGAATTGCCTTTAAATCAAGTAGGTTGATGTAAAGGACATTATTCCCAAGCCTCAAAGTGGTTATGCATTCGCATAAGGAAATATCAGTCATCGAAAGGTCATATAAGAAAAATTTTACATGAATCAATCCCTGGGAGATTTCTTGGGTGGCCAGAAGATTTCTGATTGCTCTGAGACTTGATAGAGCCAGGAATGAAGAGAAGTTTATATTTCTAATCTGGATTCTAGAAAAGAGTTTCTTCCCATGTGGAAGTCACAAAACTAATACAGGTAGTGCAGAATACATCTCTGACAGTGATAAGCCTGGCTCTTAAGAGAGAACATTTCTGGAGTGTAGGTCAAAGAAAGATAAAAGGCCAAATTTAATGTCCAGAAAATTAAAAAAGGTAATTGGGAAAGTTTTATACTCAGCTTTTTGATTAGTTAACAGTCTATGCAACAAACTAAGGTGTCTAAGGGCATGTTTGCAGGAATCAGAATTCTGGAAACCATTTCCTACCTCCAGTACCTTCTTGTAGTGTTATGTTACTGTTTCTGTGTTTCGTATGATCTGTCACATAGAGATAATATCAACACCTGTGTCTGGGAGTAATTGTAAGGATTAAATGTGTTAATACATATAAAATACTTATGACGACGCCTCAATATATATTCACCATTTTAATTTTTATTACTACTTGGTGATGAGGACAATGATGCAACTCCTCTGTGATGTCTGATACTTTGTAAATATCTGAAATCTACAAGTGAAGGGGATTGAATTGCTCTTGAAACTGGTGCAGTTGGAGTGGTTGAGGATATAGTCACGTAAGACTACAAACATTTTAGTAAACTAAGACAAGGAGGATAATAAAAGTTGTCTTTAAGTAAGTAATAAAGTTTTAAAAAGTCAGAATCCATAGTAATGGAGAATTACCAAAAGAATTTCATTAATGCAAAAGAAAGAATGTCTGCCTATCACCACTATAAAACTTTAGTACCGATAATGGTCAAAACAAGAAAAATTGATGAGAAAAATAAATATTTTTAAAAAATGAGAAAATGAGTATTTAAAAATAAAAGAGAATAGAATTATTATTTGGAGATTATTGAATTTTCTGTAAGAAAATCTGAAGGAATCAGACAATATAAAATTAAAACCATTTGAGAGTCAATAAAAAAAGCTAGAAATAAAACTGAAATACACAAGGATTTACATATGTACCAACAAGAGCAAGGAAAAAAAATATAATAAAGTATGCCATTTAAAATTGTGACAAATTTATAACATTTAGAAATATATTAAAGAAAAAATATCCAGGCCTCCAGCAAAAAAGATACCATAAATTTGTATCCAAAACATGAAAAAAATTCACATAAACCAAGTGCCAGAGTGAATGTAGAAGTGCCAACTGTATTTTAAATAATTTATAAATTGAATACAATCCTTACATTAAAAATTCAATTTGATTATTCTAAAACTTGAGAACTAATCCTCATATCAACCTAAAAAAGTGTGATTTCATGATACTGTACAAGAAAATTATAGAAATTAATGACAAAAATTAAATAATTATCTTATGTAAGATGAAAGCATACTACAAAGGTGTAACAATTAGACTTATAACACGAACATGGACACATACAGCTGGATCAGTGAAATAATAAATGGCCAAGAAACAGATATATAAAAAAGTGACTTTTAAATAGTGTGTGAAAATTATAAACATCAATATATAATGATTGATTATCCATTAAGAGAAAACGTTAGTTATCTAATTTGTTATACACAAAAACATACAAATTAATTCCCTTAAAGATTAAATAGTTAAAGGTTAGAGACACTGTTTTTAAATGGCCAAATATGAAAGGATAATTTTATGGAATTGGGTGGGGAAAAATTTCCTAAGAAACACAACAAACCTACTGAAAAGTGAAAGACTGACAGACATGACTGCAGAAATATTAAACTTTCTGAAAAATTTTCATGAAGAGAAATAAGAACAAGCAACATTAACAAAAAAGAACAAACAACAGATTAGGGATAAATATTTATAACATGCAATAGGTGTATGAAACATAGGAAAACAAACCCTATGAAAAATAACCGGGCAAAAAATATAGGCAGGTAATGTACTCAGTGAAAGCGTGAGAAGTGGCCAAAATAAAAATATGTTCAATCCCTATACAGAAAACATAAAAAAAGATCAATCTCAATAGTAATGCAAATTAAAAGCAAAAAAAAAATGTAACGTACTGTTTTCCCCATCAATTTGGGAATAACTTTTAATCCAGTTTTGGCAAGATTTAAAACTAGAGGGAATGTAAATCAGTTTAACATTTTTAAATGGCAATTTGGCAATATCTAGCAATACTTGAATTTAAATGGCAATTTGGCAATATCTAGCAATACTTGAAATTTGCATATTCTTTGTTTCAACAGTTCCTCTGATCTGAACACATAGTCACACATATGTAAAAAGAGGGTAATTGCAACACTTTCATAGTTGTTCAAAATTGAATAGAATTCTGAATAAATTATTGTGCCTAAGTACTACAGGAGACACAGTATCTGACACAAAATAGATTTTATCTTAGCATTTACTATAATTTTTTTTTTTTTTTTTTTTGAGACAGAGTCTCACTGTGTTGCCCGGGCTAGAGTGCCGTGGCGTCAGCCTAGCTCATAGCAACCTCAAACTCCCGGGCTCAAGCCATCCTCCTGTCTCAGCCTCCTGAGTAGCTAGGACTACAGGCATGCGCCACCATGCCCGGCTAATTTTTTTCTGTATATTTTTTGTTGTCCGATTAATTTCTTTCTAATTTTAGTAGAGATGGGGTCTTGCTCTTGCTCAGGCTCGTTTCGAACTCCTGAGCTCAAATAATTCGCCCGCCTCGGCCTCCCAGAGAGCTAGGATTACAGATATGAGCCACCGCGCCCGGCCAGCATTTACTATAATTATAGCAGTCATTGTTGGTATCTGTGTTGAATATTTTCCATTTCTTCTCCGGATCTCCGCTTTCTACCTATCTCCATCTTGTCTGGGCCTGAGAAGCTAAATGCTGTGGTCTACAACCGTAGACCTTTGACCTGTGCTTCTGTTTGGGTCCCACCAGCAAGTAATTCAATGGACAAATTAGAATAAAGTTGGATGTTTATTACACTGACTCCCTCCAAACCAACTCACTGTGGGTTAGTGATTCTCTCCCATAAAGGCCACAGTTCTGCTCAGGTCCCCTCTCTGTTTTCTGGTAGCTATTTCTAGTCCTGGCTTCTTCAGACCTAGGGGTGGTGGCAGCTCCCTGCTATTGTGAGCCAGTGTTCTACACTATCCCCCTCTGTTTCCTTAAGCCCCGCTCACACCTTTGTAAATAGTCTTTATAGTTAACTCTCTTCAAAGTACTCTGTTTCAGTGCACCATTGATGACTGCCAGTTCCCTGACAGTATCTACAATACGTTATTTTATTTTTTATTGCTGACTGCAATAGACTGAACGTTTGTGTCCTCCTTCCCCAAATTCAAATGTTGAAATCCTAACCCCCAGTGTGATGGTATTAAGAGATGAGGCCTTTGGGAGATATTTAGGTCATGAGGGGAGAACGCTCATGAATGAGATTAGTGCCTTTATATAGGAGGCCTCAGAGAACTTTCTCACCCACGTTACACCATGTGAGGATGGAACAAGGAAACAGCCATATGCAACCCAGAGGAGGGCCCTCTGCAGAACCCGGCCACACTGGCATCATGATCTCCAACTTCCAGCTGCTAGAACTATGAGAAATAAATTTCTATTGTTCATAAGCCACCCAGTCTTTAGTGCTCTGTTATAGCAGCCCAGAAGGACTAAGATACTAGCAGAGCTCTATTTTTTTTTTCAGGCCTCCGCCTTCTTCCCCACAGCTTTTTGTTCAGAGAAGATACGCCTTTCCTTAACACAATGATCAATCTTGATTACTCTGAGTTAAACATACTAATTCTATTAACTGCGGGACCAATTGGTTTAGGAGTGGTTAATGGGATATGAAGGGAGGTCTAATGAGGGGCTTCTAGAAAAAGCTCCATGAACTTAAAAAAAGAAGACATACAAGAAGTGACAGTTTTCTGGTATCAAGTCTGGGTGTGATGGCTGACAGCCATGGGTAACCATCGCTGGAGCTCTAGAGCTAACATGTGGCACAGCAGGCAGATGGAAAGAACCTGGGCTTGTGAGGCTGTGGGCAGCTGACAAATTTATTGATCTTAGGGATGCCTTCGTGTGTGTGTCCTCTTCTGTGAGATACTGCATTTCTCATTACTTAACTCATTTTGAGTTGGCTTTCTCTTAGTTGCAGCTGAAGGCATGCCCACTGACATGAATGCTATTGCATGCTGGAAAGCACTAAAAAATAGGTTAAATTGGCTTTTATTGAAAATTTCGATTTTTATTATATTGCAAATATTTCCAACAGTAATTGTTCACAAAATATTATATGTATGCATATATATGTATATATGCTTTTCTCAACCTGACCTGGGCTTGCCTTAAATGTGGAAACCTACGTTAGGAAAGGCGAACATTAGGTCTTCTTCACTTTTTCGCCACCTTGTTTTTCTACTGCCTGTACTCATGTGCTGCTTCTGGCTCCTGTAGAATTGCAAGAGGGGAGGAGGTACAGGACAGAAAAGGTCTTAATGTATTGGAAAAGTGTAGGCTGGCACGGGAGCCTTTTGTGTATCATATTGACAAATGTTGCATTTTCTTATGGGATTTATTTACATGTTTCTTGGGGAATTTCCCCTTGGTGAGGGACTGAAGCTAAAGCTCTCTGTAAAGACAATGCCTCCTCTGCCTTATTATTTATCTATTTCCACTGAATTTCTGAGTTTCATCCCTCTGTAGGGGTCACCTCATCATGTGTGAAGTATACTCAGAAGGAATTCATTAAAGATTATCCGTGTCCTCCTTTCTTCAGCTGAGTAAACATTTGGAAAATACAAATTTTTTCTCACTCCTTGTGTGCAGCAAACCTATATCTCTTTGTGATCTTTCTCCCCCTCTCAAGCAATTCTAGCTAGGATTCAGATTTTGAAATTCCAAGCCTCTATCAGTCCATATTTTCAAACTCCAAAAGATGAGGGCCAAGTTGTGCAAGTGCTTATCTCAAGTTCTGCCTATTACTTATCTCCAAATATATGAGAGAATGCTAGGAATCCATCAGGTTTCTAAAGGGATTGGAGAAAAAGAATTTATAGAGGGAGACTCGGTGTGACATGTTTCCTATTCTCTTCTTTTTGGAAATGAGAGGGTATAACTTGCCGCCTAACTCACGACAAGTTCATTATTGAGCTAGATATAACCACCATTTTGCAAATGGCCTAATAGTTTAACTTATAATATACCGTTAATTGGCACACCATTGTCGCAGCTTTGAGACACTGGAGACTGAATCTACAGTTAAAATGTTAAGATCTAGAAAATTCCATTTTAACATCTTATTCCTAGTAATAAGTATGCGAATGCATAGAAAAAAGACTGGGAGAACATATCAACATGTTAAAGAGATTAATTTTAGGGAAGAGAAGGATATAGGATGGGGAGTAGGTCCAAGTAGCAGGAAACATTTAATGTCTACCCTATACATTTTTCTTTCATTCAGCTTTTAAAAATAAGTACTCATGTATCATTTGTGTACCTGAAAATAACAACAAATTAAAAAAAAAAAAAAGAAGTGGGAACAGCTAGACTCTAGAAACCAAAACTATTGGAAAATAAATTAGGTCATCAATTGTTCAACAGTAGAATTATGGCCTTTTGTATCATTACTCCTTGTACTTATGATCTTGATACATGGAGAGTTTAATAAATAATGTGCCGAATGTAGAAACAGAAGGAAAACGACATACTTGGAGTTCCGAATCAGAGAGTTAGGGTATATCATGTTTAGACATGTTGAGGGCAACTGTCAAACACCAACTATACAGAGAACAAGGGCACACCTCACCCCATTCCCCTCAGGTATTTACAGAAAAGGGGACATGTGTCCTTTTTTCCCCAACTTTATGAGATTCATGTGGAATTAAGTTTGGCTCTCTTGAGAAATGAAAATGAACACCTAAACCTTGTTCCCTTTGGCACATTTAATATAGTTTTGTGGCAGCCTACATATGTAATAAAACATTTTATCTAGGCACTCCTGTAGTAAAAGAAAAAATCTAAATCCCAGGGGCTGCACAGGGAGATTTGATTATAGCAGTATTAACAAAAAGACTTTGTGCTGTTTGAAGTAAACACAAAATATACTAAAAACATTAATTATACAAGGTGATTTCATTTATAAAAATATTACTGTACATAAAAATATAACCCTGTCATAAATTTAGAGCATATAAAACTAATCTACTAATCACCAAAAATGCCGAACATCTTATTAACTATATTTTTGTTTGCCTTCTTAGAATTTAGAAGGAATATTTTCAAAATCTATTATTAGAAAAGAAGACCAGAAATGATTGCATTGTTATAAAGCAAGGTGAAATATTAAAAAATCATTCTTCTGGAAGCTTATTTGAATAACAATCATTGTAGCAATGTAAATGTTTAAAGGCAATGCTAATGATTACGATTGCTATGGATTAGAGAAAACAGTCGTCTTTTACCATGTGTATCTCTTGATCATAGTTTCTCCCCATACCCCATTTCTATACTCTCCCCTCCCCAAGTTTAAAGACCGAATGGAAAGGGAATAGTGGTTTGCGCGTCCTTAAAGACCACAAGCCTGACAAGGTCTGTAGAATAAATGCAGGAGGAAGCAGTCTTCATTCTTTGCTGTGACGGAGGATGGGAGAAAGACCCGACCATGAGCTAATTGGTCTCAGAATTTTCACACCAGCTCTTGAAGCCCTTTTCTTGATCATTGCTACAGAGTCACTATGTGGGACTCTGCTATAGAAACCAACATACGAGTACGAAAAGGCCTGAAAAGGGAATAGCTGTTAATTAGACAGTGCTGATTGAGCTGAGCAATGACAATGTGGGACGGCCATACCTTGAGGAGAAATTTGGCCAATGTAATAGCCTACATATTAGTGACAGCAAAGCATGTCTGCAAAGGATGATTTTCTAAAGGTTGAGACTTTATTCTTGCCTCAAAGTTCCTTACACAGCAGAGGGGTTTATCATTCACCTATCACTGACACAAAAATAACAAGGGCTTTGAGACTTTCCAGTGAACTTTGCAGATATTTGCAAAGCATTTATGTGGCTTTTAAAGGTAAATGTGTTCCATCAGATTTACATAAACACTATTAGGATGAACACAGCTTCTCAGCCATTTTTCTCCTCTTAATGTCTTTGAGTTTACAAATATTACCTCTGAAATGTAAATAGAACTTCCTTGTTCTTTTACTGTGGTATAGACTCTCAACACTAAGATTGATACGGAATAGAATTATCCTGCAATGCAGTTGAGGTCCTGTACTTGAGATCAAATAATAAAGAATCCTTTGTGTGCTAAAAATTTTGACACGTAAGTCTGAGAGGTGTAAGGAACAATGCAAACACATTTATTGCATACAATCCTCAGACTTTTTGGCATTTTAAATAGGATTTTTAGACATAGCATCTTACACAACCACAGAGAAACTGTTTCATTTCTAGTCTTTTATTATCAGCAAGAAACTAGAAAATAGTGCTTCCTATGCTAAAGAAAAATTTGCTGGTGATTATACTTCTTATAGTTGAGCTCCTTATAGATGATTTTTCCCACTTGTAAAGAAAGCGGTAGTAACTATCTCATATTTTAACAGAAGAAATAGAAGGAAATAGATCCATTTGCATCACATTGCATTGTATTGGATCTGGAAAAAGACTCCTCAATCTTTAAAGATTTTGTTTACAAAGATAGTTTGTATACACTTGGCAATAGTTTCAGGGGCTCTATAGTTTACAAGCCTTCAAAACATATGAGATTGATAAAGCTCCAGATATACAATGATGCAGCTGCTCTAGAAGCTATCTTTTCCTTTCTCCCTGCTCCTAATTTATTAATAAATGAAAGGCCAGTTGATATTTTTAAATGGGTGAAGCTCTAACTATATTATAAAGTTTAATGCTAAGAGGAATAAAATTTTGCAAATGAAGTTTGGATGGCCACAAAGAGCAAAGCATTGCTTTCTTAAATATTGCAGACATCCAAGAATTTCTAAACATCTTGTGGAAAAGAGAGATTGAGAATCTATAAAATCTAATTTAGTTCTGTGCTTCCAAATATAGAAAAATTGTATTTGAAACCCCTGACTTTAGCTCAAATGGGAATCTAGCCTAAATTTGAAACTCAATATGGATATTAGCAAAAATATTAAAATTTGATTAATGAAGGACAGTACTCAGGAATTTTTAACAGA
>NW_012141524.1:4297812-4303052 GCF_000956105.1 Propithecus coquereli
TGATACCTCCAGATTTGTTCTTTTCAATTATAATTGTTTTGGGTATTTGGGCTCTTTTTTGATTTCATTTGAAATTTAGTGTTTTTTTCTAATTCTGTGAAACCTGATGTTGGGATTTTGATGAGAATTGAACCAAATTTGTAAATCACTTTGGGCAGTATGGATGTTTTAACAATATTGAATCTTCTAATCAATGACTCTGGGATGTTTTTTCATTTATTTGTGTAATCTATGATTTATATCATTAGTTTTTGATGGTTTTCTTTGTAGAGACTTTTCACTTCATTGATTAGGTATATTCTAAGGTATTTTGTTTGTTTTGCAGCTATTGTGAGTTGTATTGAGTTCTGATTTGATTCTCTGCTTGGCTGTTATTAGCATGTAGAATATCTACTGAGCTGTGTACACGAATTTTGTAACCTGAGACTTTGCTGAATTTATTTATCAATTCTAGTAGTCTTTTAGAGGAATCTTTAGATTCTAAACATAAGATCATATTATAGGCAAATAGGGAGAATTTGACCTTTGCTTTTACAATTTGGATGCCCTTTATTTCTTTCTCTTGCCCAATTGCTCTGGCTAGGACTTCCAGCACTATGTTGAATACAAATTGTGAAAGTGAGCAACCTTGTCTTGTTCCAGTTCTTAGGGCTGGGCTAATGCTTTCAACTTTTTCCCACTCAGTATGATGTTATCTGTGGGTTTGTCATATATGACTTTTATTATTTTGAGGTATGTTCCTTCCGTGCCTAATTTGTTGAGGGTTTTTATCATGAAAGGGTGCTAGATTTTATCAAATGCTTTTTCTGCATCTATTGAGATGATCATATGGCTTTGTTTTTAATTCTGTTTATGTGGTGAATCACATTCATTGATTTGCATATGTCGAACCATCCTTGCTTTCCTGGAATGAAACCCACTTGATCATGGTGACTTACCTTTTTGATGTGCTTTTGGATTTGGGTTGCTATTCTTTTGTTGAGGATTTTTGCATTGCATTTTTATTCATCAGAGATATCGGTCTATAGTTCTCCTTTTTTGTGTGTCCTTTCCTGGTTTTGGTATCAGGGTAATACTTGCTTTGTAGAGTGAATTAGGGAGGATTCACTCCTTCTCAGTTCTATGAAACAGTTTCAGTAGAATAGGTACCAGTTCTTTTTGTAGGTCTGGTAGAATTTGGCTGTGAATTCATCTGCTCATGGGCTTTTTTGTTGTTCTTGGGAGATTTTTTATTACTGATTCAATCTTGTTACTCATTATTGGTCTGTTCAGGAGTTCTGTTTCCTCCTGATTCAAACTTGGGGATTGTGTTTCCAAGAATTTGTTCATTTGCTCTATATTTTCTAATTTGTGTGCATAGAAGTGTTCATAAGAGTCTTGGATGATCTTTTGTATTTCTGTGGTATTGGTTGTAATATCTCTTTTTTCAGTGCTGATTGAGCTTATTTGAATCCTTTATCTTCTTCTTTTGGTTAATCTAGCTAGTGGTCTTTCAATTTTGTTTATCTTTTTGAAGAACCAAATTTTCATTTTGTTTGTCCTATGTTTTTTTATTTGTTTATTTCAATTTTACTTGGTTCTGCTCTGATCTTTTTTATTTCTTGTCTTCTGCTACTTTTGGGTTTGATTTGTTTTTGTTTTTCTAGTTCCTTGAGGTTTGACAGTAGGTTGTTTATTTGTGATCTTTCAGTCTCTGGTATGTAGGTATATTTCTATAAACTTCTGTCTTAGCAATGCTTTTGCTGTATTCCATAGATTTTTGGTAGCTCGTGTTGCTATTGTCATTTAATTCATAAACTTTTATATTTCTATCTTGATTTCATCATTAATCCAAAGATCATTCAGCAGCAAGTTTTTTAATTTCTTTGTATTTATACAGTTTTGAGCAGCAGTCCCCAAACTTTTTGGCACCAGGGACCGGTTTCATGAAAGACAACTTTTCCATGGACTGGCAGGGGCACAGGGATGGTGAATGATGCAGAGCAGTTGTAAGTACAGATGAAGATTCACTCACTCACTAGTCACTCACCTCTTGCTGTTTGGCCCAATTCCTAACAGGCTATGGACTGGTACAGTCCACAGCCTGGGAGATGGGGACTGCAGGTTTTGAGAGTTCCTTTTGGAATTAATTTCTAGCTTTATTCCACTGTAGTTTGAGAAGATATATGATATGCTCTTGATTTTTTAAAATTTGCTGAGACTTGTTTTGTGACCTACCATGTTGTCTATCTTGGAAAATGTTCCATGTGCTGATAAGAAGAATATATATTCTGTGATTTTGGGGTAGAATGTTTTGTAAATGTCTGTTAGGTCCATTTGTTCTAGAGTATCATTTAAGTCTAGTGTTTGTTTGTTAATTTTCTTCCTCAATGATCTATCTAGTTCTGTCAGTGAAGTGTTGATGTCCCAAATTATTATTATGTTCCTGTTTATTTTTTTTTCTTAAATCTAGTAGTATTGGTTTTGTGAATCTGGAAGCTCTGGTGTTAGGTACATACATATTTAGAATTGTTATATCCTCTTGTTGAATTAACCCATTTGTCATTATATAACGACTATCTTTGTCTTTTTGTACTATTGTTGATTTCAAATCTATTTCATATGACATAGGATTAGCTACTCCTTCTTGCTTTTGGTTTCCATTTGTGTGGAATATTTTTTCTATTCCTTTACCTTGAGTCTGTGAGAATCTTTCCAGGTTAAATTGTTTTTTGGTTTTTTTTTTTGAGACAGCAGACATTTGGGTTGTGTTTTTTTATCTATTCTACTAATCTATATCTTTCAACTGGGGGCATTTAGACCATTTACATTCAATGTTAATATTGATAGATGAGCTACTATTCTGGTCATTATGTTACTGAGTTGCTTTGTATTTTTCCTTATGTTACTGTTTTACGAGAACTCTGAGTTTTTGCTTTTGAATATTTTTATATTGTTGAGTATCAATCATTCCTTTTGATGCTTAGAGCACTTTTGAGCATTTTTTATAGGGCTATTGTAGTAGTAACAAATTCCATTAGTGTTTGCTTGCCTGGGAAATATTAAGCTGAAATCCAAATTCTTCTGATTCTGTAGCCTGGGTTTTGTCAATTAGTTTGATTGCATGAATGCTGCATAACCAAACATAGTAGTATAAAACAACACTCACTTATTAATATTAACTTTCATGGTTTTGGAGGTTTACTGTGCAAAAGTAGCTGGTTCTCAGTGGCCCTCTTACACATGACTGCACTCAGACTATCTCTGAAGCTGGAGTTATCACAGAAGATTTCTTACTCACAGACCTGGCTGTTATCTAGGAACTTAGCTTTCTCAGAGCATGGCAGCAGGGTTCCAAAGGTGAGTGACCTAAAAGATAGACCCTGGGGAAAGCTTTATTGTCTTTACTAAGCTGGCCTCCAAACTCATGCAGTATCACTTCTGCAGCATTGTGTATATTAGAAGTGACTCACAAAGGCCAGCATATCGTTATATGGAGAGGGATCATGTTCTATTTCTTAATGGAATCAGTGTTAAGGAACTTGTGAACATCTTTTATTATTTTTTGTTATTATTTATTTGTCTTAATTTGTCGTAAAACATACATAACATGTAAAATAAAATTTTAATGGCTTAATCATTTTTAAGTTTACGCTGCAGTGGCATTAAGTAAATTCACATTGTTATGCAACCATCACTGTCATCCATCTCCAGAATTTTTTCATCTTCCAAAACTGAAACTCGACACCAATTCTGGCAATATTTTCCCATTCCCCCCAGACCTGAAAACCACCATTCTACTTTCTATCTCTATAAATTTGACTACTTTATGCACCTCATATAACTGGAATCATACAGTATTTGTCCTTTTGTGACTGGCGTATTTCACTTAGCATAATCCTCAAGGTTCATATATGTAATATGTATCAGAATATTCTTTCTTTTAAGACCATATAATATTCCATGATAATTATGTACCACATTTTGTTTATTCTTCCATCTGTTGATGGACAATTGAGTTGTTTCCACCTTTTGACTATTGTGAGTAATATTGCTATGAACATGGGTGTACAAATATTTCTTCAAGAAGTGGAATTGATAAAGCATATAGCAATTGTATTTTTTTAAAAAACTATTGTACTGTTTTCCATACCAGTTGTACTATTTTATGATCCCATCAACAGTGCACAATAGATTCAATTTGACTATGTCTTGACCAACACATATTTTCTGGGGTTTTGTTGATAATAGCCATCCTAATGGGTAGGAAGTGGTATCTCATTTTAATTTTAATTTGCATTTCCTTAATGATCAGTGATGTGAAGCATCTTTTCATGTGCTTATTGGCCATTTGTGTTTCTTCTTTAGAAAAATATCTATTCAAGTCCTTTGTGTATTTTAAAATCCAGTTGTTTGGTTTTTTGTTGTAGTTGTTGTCGTTGTTGTAGGAGTTCTTTATATATTCTGAATATTAATCACTGATCAGATATATAATTTGCAAATATTTTCTTACATTCTTTAGGTTTCCTTTTGATTCTCTTGATTGTGTCCTTTGATGCACAAAACTTTTAAATTTTGATGTAGTTCAATTTATTTTTTTCTTTGTTCCCTGTGCTTTTAGTGTCCAAGAAACCATTGTCAAATCAATGTCATGAAGCTCTTCTACATTTCCTTTTTTGTTGTTTTTCTAAACCTTGTAATGGAAACTATTGTTATTTTAGTCATAATTACCTAACTGTCCCCATGATAAATGAAATTAAGATCTGCTTGTGATGAAATTCTAGGAATTTTATAGTTTTAGGTCTTATATTTAGGTTTTTAATCTGTTTTGAGTTAATATTTTTGCACAGTATAAGGTAAGGGTCCAGCTTTATTGTTTTTCATGGATGTCCTCTTTTCCCAAAACCATTTGTTGAAGAAGCTGTCATTTCCCCATTGAGTGCCCTTGGTACTCAATTGCAGGTCATTTGACCATATACATGAGGGTTTATTTTTGTGCTCTCTATTCTGTTCCATTGATCTATAAATCTGTCTTTAACCAGACTATTTTCATTACTGTAGTTTTTCAATAAGTTTTGAAATCAGAAAGTGTGAGGCCTCCAATTTTGTTTTTTTCTTACAATTCTTTTGGCTATTTGGTGTCCCTTGAGATTTATATGAATTTTTAGGATTAAAAAAATCGCAATGTCAATGGGATGGTTTTCTTAATTTTCTTTCTAATTGTTCATTGTTAGTGTATAGAAGCACAACTTATTTTTTCT
>NW_012141524.1:4305573-4308870 GCF_000956105.1 Propithecus coquereli
GATCCAGCAATTCCATTACTGGACATCTACCCAAAGGAAAAAAAGACATTATATAAAAAAGACATCTGCACTAGAATGTTTATGGCAGCACAATTCACAATTGCAAAGGTGTGGAAACAACCCAAGTACCCATCAATTCATGAATGGATTAATAAAATATGATATATGTATACCATGGAGTTCTACTCAGCCACAAAAAACAATGGTGAGATAGCACCTCTTGGATTATCCTGGATACAGCTGGAGCCATTCTACTAAGTGAAATATCCCAAGAATGAAAACACAAGCACCACATGTACTCACCACCAAACTGGTATTGACTGATCAACACTTATGTGCACATATAGTAGTAACATTCGTCAGGTGTTGGGCAGGTAGGATGGGGAAGGAGGGGATGGGTATACTCTCACCTAATGGGTGCAGTGCACACTCTCTGGGGGATGAACATGCTTGAAGCTCTGACTCGGGTGGGGCAAAGGCAATATGTGTAACCTAAACATTTGTACCCCCATAATATGTTGAAATGAAAAATAAAAAAAAGAAATGACACAAAATAGAAAGGAAAAATAGGAGAAATTGTCAACATATATAACCAAGAGTTATCAAAAATGGATAAAGAAACTCTACCAAAAATTTCTTAAATAATTCCACACATGACCCAAAATAAAAATTTGCAAACAAAATAAGCAGACAATTTAGAAAAAAAGAACAACTAATGTCAATGGACATTTAAAATTACTTGACCCAACTACCAAAGGAAAATAATGATGTTGATTTGCCTACTGGAGTGGCAAATATTGAAAGATGTGGTGATCTCTAGAGTCTGCAATATTTGATGATTTGCCTGTTTACTTTCAACTCCATTTCTTTCTCTTCTCTGCTTTGTTCTTCATTGTAGGAGGGCTAGCTCTTTCAGACTACATTACCCATATACAAATGTCAATTGTCTGTCTTCCAGCTGAGTTTGACAAAGGAATGAAGTGGTAGGAGACTATAGGTTGGGCAGAAGGAACAGTCAGGTTATTTCTTCCCTTTCTTTCTCTCTAGGGTACTGGCTTTGGCCCAGGAACACTGTTTCCTTGGCTCTACTTCTACCTGATAATCCAGCTTCCTGGTTCTGGGGACATCTCCTTCCAGTGTCCCTGCACCAGTGTCATACACAGTGCAAAGCAATGGAAGGATGGGTGCAGGCAATAAGGGGGTACATTGTCTGAAGAAAATTTAAGAGTCATGTTGAAACCAACTGTCAGTCTATTTTTTTTATTATTATCATGTGCTGCAATTCTAGGCAATGTCGGTGACATAAAATTCTCCTCACACCAAGGCTACCACACCCGATGTACCCACCTTGATCCCCACTTTGGTATGCCACCAGTTCAGTCCTCAGAGTGATAGGAGCAGCTTCTTGTTACTAATCACAGGGTTGCCTCCTCATCACTGGTTTGGTTTCTCAATTCTTCTGTCATCTGTGTCACAAACTTCCTATTTTAAATTTAGAAGTTATTATTTTCCTGTTTGAACCCTGACAGATACAGCCAGTATATGCAGAAACTGGCACTCACATTTGTTGTTGGTGTTAGTGAAATAGGTATAAGCTCTTTAGATGGAAATTTGATAATATGTATGCAATTTTAAATGTACATATTTACTCATTGTGGACATGAGAGTGAGAGACAGAGGAGCTTATGTTTTCTAGCTTAAATGCTTTTGTATTAGTTACTTTAATTACTTTATAAGTAAAATTTACAATTTGAAAAGAAAAAAACTGCTGTCATACTTTAAACATATACTGCATGCTGTCAGGCTGAGGGAGTCAGTGTGCATCTCTGCTTGCTGGAGTGTTTTTAATTTTTTTAAAAAGAAAATTAAATCTTAGGTAAAGACAAGCATGACAGGAACAAATCACAGAGAAGTAGAGGGAGGGAAATAATCAATGGTGAAGGATGGACCTACTGCTAGGATGCAATTAATTTCCAAGCAAAAGACATAATGAACTGCAGTGTTACAAGATATGTTATGAAACCTGCTGTGAAGGAACAGAAAATAAGTAATCGTGCTAGCTCAGAAGGATGTATCCTGGTTTTCTCAAAAGTTTAAGAGGTAAGCAGGCTTTCAGGGATGACTTTTACCAGGCTGCGGGAAGTCAATGAATTGGGAGCCTGTGTGTTATTGTAGAACTGGGATGAGTAATTCATAGCCAAAGAAAGCATGCAATAAATAGCAGTTTTCAGAGATTGTGTCACAGGTACCTGGCCCATGCAGTCATTGCAAGGGTCCTGCACAGGCAGCATGTCTTGGTGTTGAATTTACAAGTAGTATGTCTGATACATTACCATGAGGGACACCATATTAATGCATCTGAAATCAGACAGACCAGAGTTTGAATCCATAACCTCCCTAAAGCTCCCTGACTTTCTAGTTTTTCATCTACAAGATGCAGACAGCAATCCTTACATCATATACTTATTGTATGACTTGAGTGAGCACTTATTACAGTTGCCCAATTCTCTTCCATTATTCAAATACTCATTTTTGATGAATAATTCATCCAAATTGATTTATATGCAAACTTGCATTGTTGTCATTATTAAATATTCTCAATCAACTGCTGTTGAAAGTATGACTATTATTATATTGGGTTACACAAATTTTTTTTTTATATAGCTCAGACAGATTAGAACCAACTAAATGTAAATATTATAAATATAGGAAGTGATAACACTAAACTTTTATTTAGGAGATCCCCATATTACAATAAATAGAAGTCATTTTACATGAAATCAATATGAGTGGATAAAAATCTCCACAAAACAACAGTTTGGAGACAGTAAAATGTCAGTTATCTGACTGACAGATAATATGTGGGATTCCTATCCAAGTTCTATGCTATGAAAGGCAATTAGCAGTTTCACATAATTATTATATTTTTTATACTAAATAAAACACAAAGCACTTACTATGCACCAAGTGCTATTCTAAGCATCTTACATAAATTAACTCATTTCATCCTTACAAAAACTTCATGGCATAAATATTATTATTATTCCCATTGTACAGATGAGGAAATCCTTTCTGGGAGGTAAGTATTCAAAGAATACATAGCGGTATAGTATTTGTTACTTGAATTGTTAGACTAACACCATATAGTACACAAAGCAAAACTACAAGGCATGGTGGAATCTATTTCAAGTATTATATCTCTGTCATTAGTATTTGAATTCAAAAAGATGTTATTATAGCAACTCTATGATGGTGTTTCTGGGCCTGTGTAAATTTTTTCAAGTCTCTTTTTTATCA
>NW_012141524.1:4310435-4347071 GCF_000956105.1 Propithecus coquereli
AGCAAATATATTTTTATTTGCCAATTTGTTTACTATCTCTAATGTTCTTTATTTATTCCTGAATATCCAAGATTCCTCTGCAACCATTTTTCTTTAGCCTAAAAAATTTCTTTTAGCATTTATTCTCTTATGGGTCTTGTGGAAGCAAATTCCTTTTATTTTCCTTTATATGAAAAATGCTTTATTTTACCTTAATTCTTGGGGGATATTTTCACCAAATCTAGAATTCTTTGTTGACCTTTGTTGTTTTGTTTTATTTTCCTTTCAGTCCTTTAAAGAGGTATTCCATTGTCTTTCAATCTTCATGTTTTTTGTTGAGACATCTGTGATGTTTTAGATTAATTTTCTCCTGTACGTAAGATGCAATTTTTCTCTGGGTACTTTCAAGATTTTACAATATTTTCTCTTTATTTTAGTTTCTAGCAGTTTGATTCTTATGATCCTAGGGTGTGAATTTCTTCAAATTTATCCTGTTTGAGTTTCAATAGGAAACTTAAATCTACAGATTTTCTTAAATCTGTAAATGTATGTGTTTCTCCAAATTTAAACTGTTTCCTGCCACTGTTTCTTCAAATATCTTGTCTTCCCTATTCTTTCTTCTCTCATTTTGAGATAGGAGACCCTTTGATATTAACTCACAGCTTCTTGCTTAATGCTTCATACATCACTTTAATCCCTTCTTTTTTTTCTCTTCTGATTGCATGATTTTTATATGTCCACCTTCAATTTTACTTTTTCTTCTATTATATCCCTTGTGTTATCAAACCCAGCTAGTGAATTTCTCATTCTCTATGTTGTGTTTTTCAGTTCCAAAATTTATTTTAGATATTGTATTTGGGTCTGTTTTCTGTTTTCTATTTCTTTTATAGTATGTCCTACCTTTTATTTCATTATGAAGATATCAGCTTTACCTGACCACTAAGCATAGTTATATCAGCTTCTCTGATAATTTCAACATCCTGGTCATCTCGAAGTTGGAATATATTAATTGCTCATTCTCTTCAGACTGAATCATATATTCTTGCTTTTCGTATGTTGAGGGTGTTAATTGGATCCTGGACATTTTGTATATTATGTTGTATAGACTTGGATTCCTTAATATTGCCCCAAACAGTATACATATTTTTTGTTTTATTAGGCAATTAACTTACTTAGACTGAAACATACAGCAATGTGTGGCAGTTCAGCTCTCAGTTGAGTGCTTTCAGCTTTCCCCATGCAGGTTGAGGGTCAGCAGTAAACCTAGGCTGTCTATACACAGATGTCTCTTTTCTGGGATTTTCCTGCTGATCTCCTGTGGATTTTAATTGTCCTGACTTCTTCCTTCCCTGGATCTCTCAAGCAAGACAGATGATGGGTTCTTTGTTCAGAGTTTAGCTTCTCCGACACTGCAATCACAGCCATAACTATGGCCACCCCCAAGGGAGCAAAAATGAAACTGGACAACTCGTTTCATACCATTTTTTCTTGCTCCAAGTTTTGACTGACTTTTAATATTTGACTATCTTAAAAAAAAAAAAAAAAAAAAAATTCCAGAGCCCTCTGGTGGTTGTTTTGTGTATTTTGCTAAGAGTTTATCACTTCTTTTCCTGAGGATTGGTTCAATTTATAACTGATATTTGAGAGCAGATTCTCTACTCACTCCTTCATATTGGAAGCAGGACTCTCTCTTATACCTATTTTAACAAAGATTTGTAGTGAGAGAAAATAGCACTAGGGAAAGACTATGTGGCATTTATCTACTAGATCCCATGTTTCCTTAGCAGAGGCTGGGATATCAGCATCAGCAATGCATGGATAGGCAGTCCATTCTATCTGTCCACAAGAAATACATCAGTTGATTTACATGTTAAAGTATAATTTCATTGTTCACATTGTTTCTTCATGCAAATACAGGAAATATTGCCAACTTTACAGTGTTCTGAGGCCATGTTTGAAAATTAGAAAATGGATCTTGCTATATGTAATTGCTCTTAAGAAAGATCAATAAATGACCCAAACCTTACTTTTTACATTGCAATACAATTCTGATCCTGCGAAAATAAACATATAAAATCAGCAATCACTTTCAAATCAGAAAACCAGTTAAATGATTTGGTTAGTGAATACTTCTTTTATCACTTGAAACTTTTATTCACCTATTGCAAAGGAACTTTTCTTCTTTCTTGTCATGGAATTTCCTTTAATCAAATATTAATCTGCTGTGTTGCCATACTTTTATGCTCACACACATTTTTGTTTCCATGCTGAATCATGGTGTCATCTTTTAAAGATATTTTAAGCAGCAATTAAGCATAACAAATGTAATACTAATAATGCCCATAACTCAATTGAGGTGAAGACAATAGAATAATTATGATTAATATTAGGCTTGCTGAGGCAATGACAAAGACCTCATGGCTGTTGTGGACAGCCATCAACTTTAAAGATCCTCTCAAATTCAGAGATCTCAAAATGTGAAAACTTGTGTTTGTTAGTTTGCTAAATATTTACTTTATTCTTTCTAACGAAGAAAATAAATGTATCTATTGCTTGAAAGAGGAGCCATTCCTCTAGATAAATATCTTAGTAGGTGGCATTTTTGTTTGCTCAATCCTTAACAAAGCATTTTGGTCTGTTTTCTTATGTTAAAATAATTCAGTCATCAGAGATTATTGTCATAGACTACATTATTTTGAAAAGTAACACCCAACATCAGAGATGTGGCTAACTTTTCAGACTAAGAGTAAATTACTTCGAGCTTTATTTTATACTGTTGTGTGCCTTCTCCCTATACTCCTTATATAGTATATGTTTTAATATGTGGGGAGTTTTTGATGTTTCTTCAAAGAACTACATAGAAAAAGTCTGAACCTTACCTTTCCATGTGCCAAGATTTGTCTGTCTCATAAAATGAAAAGAACAATAGGGAGAAAGGTCAGCTCTAGGTATCCTTTTAATAAATGAAACAATGTGATAGTATTTCCTAATGAGTACTCCTAGTTCCAAATAAGCAATCCTGATGAGACACACAAGGGAGCAAATACCCACAGAATGAGATATTTCAAAGGAGGATTTTCATTAGATATGTATATTATAATTTTTCACCTAATTTGTAGGCATCTGATCTGCCTCCTCATGACCTCATCTCCCATCCCTCTTTGTTTCAAACCTTTTCCTTCCCCAGTTCCTTACAGGTCTGCACCGTTATGCTGTTTTTCACCTGTATGTCTTCTTCATGCAACTGTCCCTGGTTCATGAACTAACTTTCCTTTTCATCTTGACCTAACCTAAACTCTTTTCATGCTTTAAAACTGAGGGCATCATCTACTCTAGGAAGGTTCCCCCGAGCTGAGTATGTTTGATTCTAATTCAAATTCTAGTTAAGAGTGTGAGGTTTTTGTTTTTGTTTTTCCTTAATTTTTCAGGCCAATACAGAGTTAGAGTTTTCTGGTTCTGTATTAGTCACTTGGCTGCCATAACAAAATACCACACATTGAGTGGCTTAAATATTAGAAATTTATTTCCTCACAGTTCTGGAAGCTGGGATGTCCAAGATCAAGGGGCCAGCTGATTCGGTTCCTGATGAGGACCCTGGCTTCTTACAGACAACTACCTTCTCTTGTTCTCTCATATGGTTGGGGGTGAGGACGGAGATTGACGTCTTTTCTTATAAGGACATTGATACTATTGTATCAGGGCCCTACCCTTATGACCTCATTTAACCTTAATGACTTCTATAGAGACCTATCTTCAAACACAGACATACTGGGGGATTAGGACTTCAGCCAATGAATTTTGAGGGGGACACAAATATCCAGTCCATAACAGATTCTTTAAGTAATTTTTTTAGAATCAAGGCCAGGTGCAGTGGCTCATGCCTTTAACCTAGCACTCTGGGAGGCTGAGGTAGGAGGATTGCTTGAACTCAGGAGTTCAAGATCAGCCTGAACAAGAGTGAGACCCCATCTCTACTAAAAATAGAAAAAATTAGCCGGGTGCGGTGGTGAACACCTGTAGTCCCAGCTACTCAGGAGGCTGAGGCAGGAGGATCAGATTGCTTGAGCGCAGGAGTTTGAGGTTGCAATGAGCTAGGCTGAAACCAGGGCACTCTACTCAGGGGAAGGGAGTGAGACTCTGTCTCAAAAAAAAAAAAAAAAGTAATTTTTTTAGAATCAGAGAACCAAAGAAGTGAACTATTAATTATTTAACTAAAATCACTCCCTATGCACTCACTTAACATTGTCCAAAGAAATACTGCCCTCCGGGTGGCAAAAGATGAGGCTTGAACATAGAAGTAAACAATAGGGGCTCTATAAGAGAGCAGCTATGTGAGAGCTATTCCAACTATTCTGTTGGGTATGTTTGTTACAAAGAAAAAAGTAAATAACTATCCTATGTATTCTAAAAAGTCCCAAAACCTTCCTGTTTTATTGTCTTCACGTGAAACACTTCAGGGTCATGAGCAGTGATATCATCTCAGTCCTGAACTAAAAGTGGAGTCATTACGAAGTGTCAGGAGTAGCAGAAGAGATGATCACCCAAGAAAGGGGTGAGATTGTTCCCATGTTTCCATCTCCCCGGGGCCCACCCACCAATCTGCTGTGATTCTAAGAGTCCCTGGGCATTCTGTTTTTACATTTAAATGTAATTTTCTGGTGTCCTGGGTGTTTCCATATTTCCTCTCCAGATCTACTCCTTATTCTTCCCATCCACGCAGAGGGGTGTTGAATGCTTTCTGCTCTTGGTAGCACTTCCTCTTCTCTCTCCTGCTCATTCCCTTTAAACAGTTCCTTCATTAAATTTCATCGCTTACCCCTTTGATTGTGGCGTTTATTTCTGGCAGGACCTTAACCAGTATATCTGTTTGTGTGCTTTAACCTAAAATGCTGAGTGGCGCAAGTAAATATATATTTCATGGCCTAGCACAGTGCCTGACACAGTAAATGGCTGCATCAATATGTATACTTCTCCATTAGTTAAAATTTTCAGTCCCAATTATTTCTTTTCATGGTTGTTATAGATTCAGTCCACAATAACTAGAATCATGTTGGTGTCTGCCAATTAGAACACGTAGAATTTTGTTTTAAAATATAAAAGAGTGGAGAACAAATGTTTCTTTTGTGCAGTAAAGATATAGTCAGGACAATAAATCAAACCCTCAATCTGTATGCCCTTTGTTTGTGGTTGCTATCTCACATGAAGTATTCTGAAGACTACTTGGGTTGGAATAGAAAGTTGATGTAGTTTGTTGAGGAGTGAGGATCATGTTTTATCTTATATGAGTAGAACATTGGATTTGACATCATAGTGAGATACAACAGAGAAAGTGAAGAGGGAGCAACAGAATATTAGAGAGAGACAGGGAGAGAGGACAAGTCAAATTAGCAGAGCATGAACAGAGAGTAATGATAGGATTAAAAATCTGACATGGGACATATTGTCTCACAGATCTTTAAAATTTGAAATGCATGGTTTTGTTCATTCTTTCAGCTTCTCATTTACGTGGAGACCTGGATTGCCGACTTCAGATCATGCATTTGCTCATATAGACTCTCTAGCTTACTGACTCCTACTGAATATTTTTTCTTTTAGAAAGGCACCAATTGAAGAGAAAACATACATAATAATGAGTATATCTCCAAAAAATTATATTGGTCCTTTGAAATGAAGACACAGATGGGAAAATATAATTCTCAGTATGCCTGAAAAGATAAACTTTTTTTGGAGTGGGGAGTCTGTGACACCCATAGATAACCTATTAGATGGACAGTGCTGTTAGATTTAACGGATATATTCAACTACAGTTTACCTGGAAATGTTCTCTAGAAAATGGTGAAGGTAAAAGTATCACAGAGCTTATTTGAAGGAGACAACATATTTAGCATTATAGAAGAATCATTGTTTGTATGTTTGGTCTGAAGAAGACCAAAGAGGATGACAAAATAATACAACACAGTCTTTACCTAGTGCTGGTATAGTTGGTGTGGGGATGGGAGGATTGTTGGTAGACTAGCTCTTGGGCCCTCAAACTGGAATGTACTGCAACCTTAAAATCACAGAGCCTATAGCATAAGAAGTCCTTCCTTTAATAACAGTTCAGCTAATTCATAACAGAGTCTAGGGATACATACTAATTGAAGAAAGTGTTTATTATCTCAGAGATTTGTTCTCATGGTATATGGAAATTTATACTTATGAATAATGATTAGAAAATAGTTTGGAGTTGAACTATGCAGACATTTTTTTTCTTTCTTCCCACTTCACCTCCCTTGCTTTTTATTATTGTTTAAGAAATGCTATAACATTCCATATGGTGCATCAGCTTTCAGAAACTGGAGAACATTTCCTCTAGTTAATTTAGCACCTGCATATTCTCCCTGCAAAGCTGGGTCTGGTAACATGGATTGTGCCTGCCTTTCATGAAGGAGGCAGAACACACAGTTCTTATGAGGGATCTGTTCATCAAAATATCTCACCACAACATTGTAGCTTGTTTCTAAACAGAAAAATAATTTATCTCAAATATTCAGTATTCCTTTTGTTCCCTATGAAATAAAAGAATTTCTGATTCCAATATGCTGAAAAGCTAAATTAGTAATGTCATAGCTCAGCTGCATAAAGTGTAATATGTAATGAAATTGCTGTGCTAAAATAGAGATCTAATGATACCTTCATTAACTTGATCACTGAAATGGCAAACCCTTTCCCAACATAACAGTTTCTATAGATACCACATGCTTATGATCAAAATTGCTTTTCTGAATGTGTTTTTCTCCCCCACTTGATTGTATTTTATATCTTTTTTCTGGCTATAAGTTACAATTAAACATAAGGAAAAATAGCGCAAGACAAAATACACTCTGCATCTGTTTTATTGCTCAAATAAATACACAATCTGCACAAAACAGATTTTCCTAGTGGGCAAATTTCAAATGACTCCGTAGATAAGTTCTAGAATTTTTTTTTTTTTTTTAATGCCACCAAGCATGTACCAAATGTTGCTGGAGGAAATTTCCATGTGCTCTGTCTACCTACCAAACAGCACAAACGCTCTGTCAAAAATGTTTAACTTAAGCTGTTGTAGTAATCGGTGCCACAAAAGATGAATCCTGGCTGATAAATAGATTTTTATCCCTAAGAATAAATATATTTCTCTATTAAATATTGGTTTGAAAATATAAAAACAATAACTTTAGGAAAAGAGTCTTTGAAACAAAAGGAAACTTTTTTAAAAATTGATGGAAATGGTTGATTTGTAGAAACTTTCATTTTTTTCTCTATAGCTTTCAGAAAGTTTTATCATTGTTTAGTTGTTTAGTGTTTTTTTCCTATATTATTATTATAATAAAAATAAATCAGACCACTAATGAGGAAACCAACCAAATTTTATGCTATTTTTCTATGAGACCAGTTTTATGTTTAAAATTTTATGCATATAATTTCTGACTAATTTATAGAGAAAACTATGGCAAAGAACCAGTGGAACAATGATCCATATTGGAGCCTAAAGCAAAAGGAAAAATTCAGTGATCCTGAATCTATATTTACTGAAATGTTTGATATTTGTTCATCACAGATTTTTGCATTAATTTTGACTTTTTAAAAATTTTCCATTAAAATATGATTTCTCTTGATTACTGAGTTTTGGGCATCCCCTTATATTTTACACCTAAGGCATGTGTCTCACTCCTCTCATTCTCTTCACTATAGTCACAGCTCTGCAAAGAATGATATGCTATAATTATTAAAATTATTAAATTATATTCTACACATATTAAATTCTATTTTAATTATAAAAATTGAAAAAAGTATTATGAATTTTTACAACTCTGGTTTAGTTTGGATTGCGCATTGTGATACTGTCAGCCATTGTAGCACAAAAGATCTCCAAATTGCCTTGTATACCCTTAGCAGAAGTTTTGTCATGACACTGATGTTTTATGTAGGTTAGTAAACTATTTTATAATTATGAAATATGAGACTACCACTTTAATTAATATACTTAATAGTTCAGTTACATTTTTAAATACTGTGACTCAAGCTACATTTAGATCTTTTATGGTACTAAAAGTTGTTACAAAAACACTTTCCATGTTCAAATGTTACTTTGAAAAGCTGGGTAGGGCATCATCCTTCCTTGCAAATTCACTATTCACATTAGTATGTTAAATACTCTAAAATGTTCTGTGATTAATGCACTTTTTAAACTTCCAGTAAATCAGTTTTTCCCAAATTATCGACCTTAAAAATCTTTTAGTGCATTTTTGATGCATAAAATCTGTTAACATAGGATTTCTCAGAGCACAATTTAGGAAATACAGTATTAAAAGAAATTAATTGACACTTGTTATATTTCTGTTCAACAGCATTTATGGTACTGTTTTCAGCCTCAATATTATTAGAATGCAAATATTTATATAGTTGGCAGTATTTCACATGTACATGGCCTTATTTTACAGCCTTGAAAACTAAAGAAGATAAGATCAAAGGTGAAATTCAATGCTTTTACATTTCAAAATTGTATATTAATTCAATGGAAAGTGATCTTTTGAAAAGCACAAGACCTATATTCTACTTTCAAATACAAATGTGTGTGATATTTATAGTGTCCTATATACTCTTTAGTTCTCCTTTCTTTATATATTTTCCAATATCTTCAAATATCCAAACTTTCCAATTTCTATCCTGCATTTTGTCAGGTACTTTGATAAATATTGCATGCTTTCCTAGTTTCAAATTTTTCTTGTCTTAGTGCATGTGTCCGCTCCTCAAAGAAGTGTTTTAGGGATGATCTGAGCTGTTATTCAGATCTTTCACGTTATAGAATTCCTCCCTCCATTATACTGTGAGCTCTTTGAAGGTAAAGATTGTGCATTATTCTTTAAATAAACTACAATAAATGGCATACTGCCAAGTAAAGTGTAAGTGTATTATAAAAATTTCTGAATTAATTAAAATAGCCAAATTACTGGTAATTGTTAAAGTTTTGATGAATATCCTTCATCAGGAAGGAATTTTACAGTGTTTTTCTTTTTAAAAACTCTTACAACAATTACCAAGAGGTGGAGGGCAATCCAGTCAAGCGTAGTTGAAAGTGTCTGGACTTTGAGGCAGATATAGCTGGGTTCAAATTCCAAGCTCTTCTATTTACATATTCCAGGAAATTGCGAAGTTATCTTGATTGTGTATTACTATAAAATGGAGATTTTTTTCAGGGCTTCTAATGTTACCATATATTTGAAAGGACCTAATAGCTCCTGGCAGTTCAACTTTCAAGAATTTCCTAATGAAGGGTGGCAGAATATGTGTCACCCCAATATATGCCACTTTGGCTAAGGATTAATTTGAGCTAACAGCACTTGAAAAACAGCAGATGTAAGAGAGGTATTCTAATCTCCCCTTTTTCCTGAAAATAGGAGATAAAAGCTTTCATGTGAAATATGGACTCCCTGTTCTAGAAGAGAAGCACTCTTCAAGGAAGAGTCATAGTCAACAGAATTCTGTACAAACAGACCTTGTTGAAATAATTCTTATCTTTCTTTAGCCTCCACACATAATTTAGCTACTTTTCCATAATTGCCTTTCTCTGTTCCACCTTATATAAAAACATTTAGTTTTTGCCACTTCTTGTGGGTCTTCATTTCCTTTTAAGGGCCTCCATGTCATGTAAAACTTGTATAAATTTGTATGTTTTTCTTCTGTTAATCTATGCCAATTTATTTAATAATTCTCAGGCCTAGTCAAAAATCCTAAGAGGGCAGAGGTAAAATTTGCCTCCATTATACTGAGTACTTTGCTAGAGAATCATATTCAGCATTGACTTACATTAAAGAAAGTACTCAACATTAACGATGCATACACAGGACTCCATAGAGGGCAAGCAGAACATATTTATTTTCAATCATTTCTTTGCCTGTGGATAAGATCTCACTCTGATTCCATTACTCTTCAAGTCATTTCTATATAATAATAGACTTTGGCCATTTTTAATTTCACAAGTGGTTCACTGGGCAACATATCCAATCTAAATTAATAACATGATCTTCAAACTTTAAAGTTAAGACTCTTTCCCTTCTTTCAGTACTTTTTAGGTCAGAAATGAGCCCTTTCTCTCTCCTCTCTACCACCTTGCAAACTGTAGGTTTGATTTCTTCTGTGTTGGTGGACGTGTTGGAAAAGTGAGACAAGGTAAGGTGCAGGAAATGTCTTACTTAATGGGCACTGTTGTCACCGGCATTAACTTCCTCTAAGTTTGATAGATTTTCTAAGCTGGTTCTTTTTCTCATGGGAATAGTTTCTGCTTCTCCAGGATTCTTCTTCTTAGACTGTCCCCTCTGAATTATCCTGTCATGAAGAGGATTCATTTTACCCTTCAGCCCCTGGGCATTTCTCAATCTCCTTCCTTTGCTGAGTTGCACTGACCCTTCAGTTATTATTCATTGACAAGATTTAAAATGACACCATCTCTGCTCTCTTCCATGGGGCCCATATTGGTCTATGAAAAATATCCACATTATTTCCCATATCTGAAGTCAAAATTTAGCCATTTCCTAGTTGTATTAGTTTGCTGGGGTTGCTGTAACAAGGTACTGAAGACTGGGTGGCTTAAACAGCAGAAATTTACTTCCTCATAGTTCTAGAGATTGGAAGTCCATGATCAAGGTGTTGGCAGGGTTGGTTTGTTCTGCGGCCTCTCTCCTTGGCTTGTCGATGGCATGGTCTCCTTGTGTCTTCATATTGTCTCTTCTCTCTGTGTTTCTGTGCTCTAATCTTCTCTTTTGATAAGGATACCAGTTACACTGAATTAGGGCCCACTCTAATAATCTCATTTAACCTTAAATGACTCTATTTCCAAATACATTCATATTTGAGGGAACTCGGGGTTAGGACTTCAGCACATAAATTTTGGGGAAACACAGTTCAGCCTATAACACCAGTATAGGCTAATTTCTCTCTCTCTTTCTCTCTATTTTCTCTCCAGTGTAATCTCTATGGTTATCCACAGCCTATGCATTGTACACTGAAATTTCTCAGAACACTGAAAATTAGAATTCTATACCTTTCAAACACCAGGGCATACACATATCAAGCTTTCTGAGTTCTCTCTTTGTGGTCTTTCCCACTTCACTTGAGGGGAGAAAGAAAAAAAATTTCACAATACCCCAATGACTTTATTCAAAGAAATTTTCTTTTGGCTTTCTTTTTCAACTGCCACCTTTTTTACTTGCTTGTGGTATAAATGAGGCCAAGATTTTCAAAACTCTTTTTTTCCAGCCCTCCAAAGATGGCCCAGTACCTCATGCTGAAATAGCCTAAGAATTATTTTGTTCACCAATACTTAGGGACTCAGCTACATTGAGGGGAAAAAACTTAGATTCTAGTAAATAAATTTTCTCACTCTATAGATATTGGAAAAATACTTTATAACTTTCCAAATCTTTCTGTTTCTGCAAATTATTTGAACAGAAAGAAAGAGATAGAGGGACTGACAAAGGCTGTTATGTTTACAGAGGCCCCAAGATGCCATGATGAAATTTCCTTCTCCAGCATCTGAGTTTTATTATTGATTCTTGACATTCTGAGGGTCCCAAAGTTTACTATTTAATAAAATTTTAGGATTTTTTTTCATCTTTTTCTAAACATTATGGGACACAGAAAATCAGTTCTTTAAGATGATTTCATATTGCTGCTACACATTTTCTGGATAAGCCAGACAGAGTGAGAGAGTGCAAGCCTGAGTGAGAGCAGAACCTGCCACCTTCCACACACCCCCCCACACACATACCACATCAAAGCGAAAGTTTGGCAGTATACAGATGATACTTAACATTTTCTGGAGACTTGGAAAAGGGAAAAAAGGTCAATGAAGGCAAAAAGTTATCAGTAATATTTTGGCACTATCTCTATGTATACTGTGTATAAAAACTGCCTCAATGTTAAGAACATGATTCTTTCATTAGGGTTATAAGCGGCTGAAGGATCCTTATATAATAATATTTCTTTTAAAAAATTAGATGTATCTTCAGAGTACTTTCTATCCTCATAAGTATCAACTTGCTTTTTTAAAAAATAGCATATTGGCTAATTTGTTTTGTCTTTTGAGTTCTTTAAATTTAGGAAGCTAGTCTTTCCTAGCTCCTAAACATGAAATTTTATCCATTTGGAAACTTACCCCAAAGAATTAGTAAACTAAAGTATGCTCCCAAACATGCTCCTATACACAAAACCATAAAGTGGAACCTACATTCTATTTCCTTTACATAAGATTATGTAATTTTTCCTCATTCAGAAGAAAGATATAATGATTTGGCTATCAATATATATTTAGTCTTTGAAACTTGAACTTTTTGTAGTTTAAGATCTATAAATACACACTAATAAACACAGCATTAATAAAGTCCCTTTATCTCTGTCTTTGTTTTTCCATTCATGTACTTTTTAAAATTACTTTTAAAAGGTATTAATTTGGCCCAAATATCACATTACATATCAATGTTTTAAAATATTATTTAAAATAAATTCCCTTTTCCTGTAACCAACCATTTCACAAAGGCCACGAGTCACCTCTAATCTTGTTATTCTGTCATATCTGATTTGAAATGAATCAGTGGTTTTGCAGCATATATTGTTCTGAGTGAACACTAGAACATGAAAAACTCCGTTGAACCTGTAGAGAAAGAATAAAGAGTTCTACTATGGTGAGGATATAGAGATTAATATATTTACTTCAAAAACAATATATAACAACTACATGATACTAACAATTCAATTACTTCCTTTCCAGAGGTAGGGATCGATATACCACAGAGCTGATGGATTTATACAGCACTAATGCCAAGTGTCTTCTACCATTCATTAAATCGCAGAAATATTACCGTTCCTGCCAGCATCTGGGCTGTTCAGTGGATATCTCACAGAAATGTGTTAAATAGATCTCCTCCTACATTTCAAACACCGAAACCTTGCTCTTCATATGTTTTCCTGAGATGAAAGAAAGATATATTCACCAATTAATGAAATGAATTTCAGAAAGTCATGACCCTTGCCTTATCTTTCATTTTCTTCCTTTCCTCCTTGCCTTCTAATGAGAAACATGGCTGAGAAGTATTGAATGTGGATAAGCATCAAAGATAAGATAAATCTAAAGGAGTTGATATTTTTTCAAGTAGCAGCACCCTGTCTTCTATTTCTATCATATTCCTCTAAAATTCACAGAAAATATAAATTGTGTAGAGCCCTATTTCTATTCCCTTCCCCTTCCAAAAATATTAATTATAGTAGTTTGTATTGTGAATTACTACATCCAAAATAAAGTAGTAACATGTTAGTTTACAAATATATTTATAGAAATTGGTGGGTAAGGATGGTTTAGCACGCTAGACACATTTTGGGACTCTCATGTTACCCCAAATTTAATCCTTAGAATATATAACAATAGAACCATATCCATGTGTCCCAAGGCTCACCAGTATTGATCATAAAATGAGGTCAATTTGACTATAAATGAATGAATTATGGAAACATGGATTGATACCAACTTAATTTTAGGAAATTAGAATCATCAATATGTCCCAACTGGGAGTCCCCAGAGAATATCACATATGAGCCCTCAAACATTTAGTAGCTAGTTGGGGAAAGACTTTGGAAGAGCAATCAAAGTTATGCTACAAGGGAAACTTTAAATGTTGGAAAACATTTGAAACAAGTATTTTTAACAGATTGCTCAAAGTTGTAAACCCCCTTCTTCTATTGCAAATATCATTTTTCCTTCATAACTCTGTTTTAGCTGAAATGGGTACTCCAGCCCTGGGCCAGCTCTTTGACAGCTGGTGAGGATACAGCAGAAGATCTAAGACCAAGGGCAAATAATCTCTAGGCTGAGGGCACTCCTTCCTTCATTTTCTCCCTTCTCCTCTCAACCACTCCTCTCTCCATACTTTTATACATTTGGTTTGTTGTTACAGTTCGGCTGCTTCTCCTTTGTGGTGAAGTCAGTTACGAAGTATTGTTTGTAATTTTCTCCCAACCATGCTTTGTTTTCCTCTTGTCCGAGCTAACTGATGAGACTAACTGGTGGACTCTGGTCTCCATGAAAACCTCAGGGTCCATGTTGACTATGAAAGTGCCCAATATACTTGCTGGGTTCCTAGAAGAATGGTCAAGAAGACCGAGGACCCCAATTTTAGCCATACTTTGTTGCCTAGGCCTTAAAGGTATGCTGCTTGTGCCTAGAATCTTACCGTGTCTCTATGACAAAAAGATGCCACCAGTTTCTGCCTCTTTCTTTTCTAACCATAGATTTCTATCCTGCCCATAGAACTCCTGCAATTGACATAGTACCAGCTTT
The DNA here is from genome assembly GCF_000956105.1 of Propithecus coquereli. NCBI lineage: Eukaryota > Metazoa > Chordata > Mammalia > Primates > Indriidae > Propithecus > Propithecus coquereli. The sequence continues at coordinate 4,324,765 of NW_012141524.1, forward strand.
TCCATTTTTAACTCCCTGCCCTAAGGTTCTTATTATTCTCTCATTCCTACTTAAATTTTCTTATTTTTAGTCATATCTATAGGTGTAACCTATATGGAAGAAAGACAGGATTAAATGAAAAGAATGTCCCCACTAAAAACATCCATGTGCTGAATCATTTCATTTCTCAGATTCACTCCCCACCCTTCTCCATACTGCTCTGTGCCTTGAGGCTATTCTTTGTCTATTTTCTCAACAGATTCCCTTTCCTTCTGGCTTGGATTCGGTAGATGAAAAGCAGGGAGAAGAGTGAAGTCAGATTATTCCCGCTGCTGACTCCCTCCTGGATAGATCCCAGCTGTTGACAATGTCCCTCTATCAATGATCTCCTGTCAGGTGATCCTCTCTACAGCTATTTTCTCTGATTTCCAAGCAATTATTGTTTCTTCTTGGCTTCAAGTTTAGGGGTTGTTATTAATCCTGGGATTCTTTACCGACTCTTGTTGGTTTCCCTTGTTAACTTTCCTCAATTACCTCATTTCAATGTGGAAACTAGTTCTACATTCTCATTTGTTCTCCATGATGGTGAACTTAACATACTTTGTGACAGCACTTTAGAAAGAAAAGACGTAAGAACATCTAGATCAAAAAGTTGTGCTATCCGTCCGCTGCCACAGCTAAAGAGCTCAGCCTAGGTCCTCTGTGGATACTGGCTTCTTACCTTCTTCCATTCATGTAGTTCTTTCTCTACCCTGAAACTTCTGACTTAGCTGATAAGGGAAATGTTAACTAGCTTGATTTAGTGAGTCTTTTATTTATCTGTAAGTCACTTAATCATTTGAAATCATTCATTTAAAATATCACATCAGAGAATTTTTTTTTTTTCTATATGGCAGAGAGCTTCATGTTCAAAAGTCAAAATAACAGTTTTCTAGAAAGCATTACAAATGGAAAACAGTTCACTCAGTTCCTTCTTGCATTATGGAAATCGCTTAGTCCCTGAATAGTCCCACCAAGGATATTTTTCTTCAGAGATAATCATTATTTGCTGAGGGCCAAGTCACAGTCACAAATTCTGATATATTTTCTATTCCTGAAAAAAACATCAAATAGGAAATAAAAGGCCACTACAAACCATTGCTTCCCACTGTGAGAGAATCCCCTGAAAGAGTGCAATTCCTAAGACATCCTTTAGGATTTAAAGCAATTATTTCAGAAGTCTACTTATTTAATATATGTTAAAATGAGCCATCTTCACCTATACTGCTCCGCTACTCTTAAGCTTAACTTTCCAAGAAATTCTTTACATAAAAACTCACTTTCTCAGAAAACTTTTAGCATTTTGTAGATTCAATTATTAGAAAACATGAAGGAAAATGAAATGTAAGCATGATAGTTTTCAAAATTCACTCATAATTTCATCACAAATATAAATTGTTAAAATATGGTATTTGTGGTCACACCGTTCATGTAATTTTTATTTTCCTATATTTTTGTACAGATTACATTGTAAGCATTTGGTCGTGTTTCAAAGCATATGTCTTTGAAAATATTTTTTCATGCTATAAAATATTTTATTTTATATAATTATATGATATATACTATAAAGTACTGAATGAGTCTCTGTTGTTAGATATTTAGAGAGTTTACACTTCCTGGTTATATTTTCAATTATTTATGATTAGCTTTTCAAAAGCATAATTCCTGGGAGTCAAGGTATGATCAATTTTCAAACTCTTGATGTTTACTGCTAAAATTCTTTCTGAAAGCATTATTTACATTCTTCCCCCACCCCAAGAATTGTAAGAGAGATCTGTTTCCTTACACTCTGCCCTGTTCCTTAATCCTAAAGAGAATTACATCTTGGAGAGTTTACACAGTAAGTATCCAATGTAGAGATAGCATATCAACTTCCTAGTATTTGTATTGTGAGACTTTGGAAACATGTTGTGCTATATAGTCTCCTTTTAAGGTTATTTCTATTCCATTCATGTTTTGAACTATTTAATTTTTGATCTATTTCATATCTTGATCTTGGATTTGTGTCATCTACTCTAAATCTTGCAATTCTCTACCATTGACATAAATTAATAATGCTTCAATTGTCTTGACAAAACAATTAACTTCTTGGGGAATATTAAGTTTTCTCTTCATGCATATCACTAATTTTTAGAAAAAAGAAACTTTGAAAATATTCTGTTTCATTTGAAACATTCTAACATCTTTTCATCAGTTTTAATATTTTCAGATGAGTCCTTGAAATATACCAATGGAAAGAATAAATCATACTTTAACTGCTCTCTACTTTCCTTTCAGTGATAGTGTCACTTCCGAAAATTGAAATGAAACAACAAAAAAAGTAGTGGTAGCATTTTATCTCCATAACTTTAAGACATTCACTCAAATTATTCTGTAAAACAATTTTTAGTGTCTGACCTTCTGGTTGTTCTTCTGATATCCAGAACATCCATGCATGTTGCAAGGCATTATGGCAACCTGCTTCCTAAATGTGTGACACATGACGTTTGTTTTTATTCACTCTAATGGCAGGGGAAAGTTCAAGTCACCACTTCCCTTTCAAAGGATAGAGTAATAGGGAAATCGACAAGTTGTGTTCCTCACAACAGAATCAATTCCAAAATTATATTTTACATTTATGTTTCCTAATCAGACCAATATACTGACATATGAAGTCTAAATCAGGATTCTCTTGATGAGGAAAAGTTGTATCTCTGCTCATATGTGAGAAGAATAAATCGTAGGAGAATGTAAGTTGCCATTGCCTGGGGCAGAAATATGGTCTCAAGAGGTTCCTGTTAAACTTCTCTGTTCAATATTTAGTGGCACACTGGGAAGTCAAAGCCAGAAATTCAAGGAGCCAGCTGGCAATGCAGAGAACAATTTGGCCTTGGAACTTGACCTCTTATGAGGATGAAATGGAATGAGTGTGTAAACTCCTTAAAAAAGATAAAAATGTTATAGACAAATGGAAGGTATTATTAGTTGGGTCAAATCAAATTTGAAGACAAAGAAACCTCTTTTTCTGGCATTCTCAGGAATGCTAGGAGTACAGTTGGGTCTCAACATGAACATTTCACAGGCTTTAAGATAACTCCTGGAGAAAAATAAGCCTGGTGAGTTTTTATTCTTTGTGAAGGCATACACGAGACATAAAATGAATGGTAGGCTCCAACACAGCAGTTATAGAGGACTAAATGAATAGTCCAAAATGCACAGGTTGCAAATAGATTTACTTTTTGTGTTTGTTTTAGACAGAAGTTTACTTTTTAGAAGTCATACATGTAGGGACAGCTTTATGAGGGAACCTAAATGTGTCATTTACATATATCATTTTTAAATGTATACCCAGGATCTAAACAAGGGCCCAAAACAAAGGATATTCTTTTTAGTCAGTGAATTCAAAATTTGGCATGCATTTTGTCCAATAATCCTCTAATTACCAGATCTTTCGAACAAATTACCTTTGAGATTATTCCCCCACTATTTTCTTTTTTTTTTTTAATTTCTTTATTTCAGCATATTATGGGGGTACAGATGTTTAGGTTACGTATGTTGCCCTTGCCCGCGCCCCCCCCCAAGTCCGAGTTTCAAATATGTCCATCTTTCGGGTGGTGCGCATTGCACTCTTTGTGTATGCAAATACCCGTCCCCTCCTCTCTCCTCCCCCCTCCCCCCCCACTATTTTCTTAAAGCAGAACCACGGAATACAGTCATAAGTTAACTGAGAGTCTGAATTACCATAATATACCCTGCTACTGACTTCAAAATAACATTCTCATTAATCTAAAAGAGATTGCTTCTCTCTGTCACTCCTGAGCTCCTATAGGCAAGTTCAAGTCCATCTATCTTGTGGTACCTCAAAGGATCAATACTTTTCAGTTTATGCAATACTTGCCCTGCAAAGCTGAGTTTATGGTAGCTATCCATATCACATATTGCCTTCCTATACATATTCTCTTAACTATTATCTCTTAGGCTGTCCTTGATTTTTGCCCAAGTAAGTACTAGAGCAGCTCAGTGAAGCTGGTTTATTATATGTTGATTGCAGACAGGGCATTTTGGGTTTACACTTCTACTCAATCATCCAGACACTGATGATAGATAGCAAAAAGCAAAGCTCAAAATGTGGAACAAATGCATGTTCCCTCTGGAGGCTCCTCTGGAAGCCATTTACTGGAAGCCAAAGTTCCCACACATTTGACGTCTGCGCAGTTAACAGACCAAGGGAGACTCTCATCCAACACGACTCCTGGATGCAGGAATGATGCACTCAGTTCTCCTCTTGTCTCTAACACCCACAGCCCCTGCATGTGACCTTCGTTACCAAATCACTGATCTGGCTTACGCACTATAGCAGTTTCCTAAGGATGCTGTAAGAAATCACCACAAGCATGGTGGCTTAAAACAACAGAAATTTATTCTCTCACAGTTCTGGAGACCAGAAATCCAAAATCAAGTAGGGCCCCACGCTCTCTGAAGGCTCTAGGGGATACTCCTTCCTTGACTCTTCCAGCTGCTGGAAGTGGGTTCCTTGGCTTGTGGCTGCTTCACTTCAGTCTCTTTCTCGGTCTTCACACAACCTCCTACTCTGTGTCTCCTCTTCTTTTGTAAGGATATTTGCCCCTGGATTTAGAGTCTACCCCTATCCAGGATGATGTCATCTCAAGATCCTTAAATTAATTACATCTGCAAAGATTCTTTTCCCAAAAAAAGTCACAGTCACAGGTTCTGGAGCACAGACATCTTTTGGGGGAGGGGTCACAATTCGACCCACTACACTGATGGATTAGGGGGGACTAAATAGTCAAGCTTCCCCACTGCTCCCCTCCTGTACAACTACCCTGCCTCCCAACTTTTTCCACTTTACCAAAAGCTATCTTTGTGTTCTTCCCTCATGATAGCCCTTGTGGAAAGTCTTAGTGGAGCATTAAATTTAGAGTCCAAATGATAAGCAGTTGAAAACCAGACCTTTCTGAGAAAGAGAGACCTTGAGCCTCATAAAATAAACTTCCCTAATTCCTCTCCCCTGGGAGGAGGGCAGTCTATGGTTGAGTGACTCCTCTTAAACAATGAAAAAGTCAAAATAAGCCAAATTCGGTGATATTTAACGCATTCATATATTTTGTAAGTATTGAACAACTACAACCTATGACATGTACAGACAAAAACTTAGTATAAACTCCCTATATTTAGGTATTTTATTTAGCTATGTAAGCAGAATATGTTTACAAATTAAATAATAACAAAAAAGTTAAATAGAAATAATTCAAATTTTGGCATTAATTGAGTCTGACAGATGATTGTTTTCTGAAACGAAATTGCCACTGGTGAGACACATGTGATTGTTGACTACTGAATGTAGTTTCTTTATATTATATGCTACTGTGAGCTGTGTGTTGTGGGATTATCTCACTACTTTATCCATCCAAATGACTGTCGAACCTTTTTCATATACTGGGAAGAATTGGTGTTTGGGCTTCCCTTCATGCAAATTCTTTTCCTTTCTCCTTATTAGGACAATTAAGGGAACACTATTGAGTGCTAATATAAAAATTTTTAAAAATGCAATATAAACATTGAAAAGAATACAAGGCTGTAGACTCTTAAGTAATTAAGTAAATCCTACAATTAATCATCTCCAAGTCCAACCCACACACACTTACTAGCCCCAGGTTTGGGGTGGGGATTGTACATGATGCTCTTTTGGGGCTGAAATGATGATGCTAGAGTCTGGAAATATAACTCAACACCACGGTTTCCAGGGAGTTACTTTTTACATCTAAAAAGTCTTATTTTAGTCTGAGAATCACATACTGAAATGATTTTATCTCTGGATGAATTTCAAGCAAATCAGGTACTATGAGTTTCTTATCAAAGTGAGAAAAGTGACATTCATAAAGTCGTATTACTCAATTTTTCCAACTAGCTCTAAAACTGATCCTGAGAAGGATAAGGGACTTTTTTTTACTATTTCTCAACAACTGCTTTTAGAATGGAGACAGATATAAATACATTGCTCTTAACTACATCATTGTTATTCAAATAGAACAGAGATTATTGTATATAGAAACTAAAACAAGAGGAAGAATTTAGTTTTATGCTTAGTCTCACACACATAAAGTAGACAGAAATATGGTGGTTCTGCAAGTGTGTAGAACAGTCAAGTAAAGAATGTTTAGGTCTCAATTATCTAACATTTTATAGTGTTATGAACTGAATTAGCCCTCACAAATTTATATGTTCAAGCCCTCATTACCAATGTGACTACATTTGGAGATAGGGCCTTTATGGAGGTAACTGAGGTTAAATGAGGTCATAAGGATGGACCCTGATCATATAAGGACACCATAAGATGTCCTTATAGCAAAAGGAAAAGCAATTGGTGTCATTACAGCAAGAGGAAGAGACATCAGAGCTCACTCTGTCTCTGAGCAAACTGAGAAAAAGGCCATATGGGGACATACGAAGAAGGTGACCATCTACAAGGCAGGAAGAGAGCCCTTACCACAAATTTTCCAGCACCTTGATTTAGCCTCCCAAACTGTGAGAAAAGAAATGTCTATTGTTTAAGCCACCCAGACTATGGTATTTTGTTATGACAGCCTGAGCTGACTAATACATGTAACAAAGTTTGATTGGTCTCTCTTATCTCAGATAATAACCCTACTCTGCACTTTATTGCCCTTCTCTAGTTATAACTAAAATGTCAAGGTCTGATAGAAATTGTTTCATCTGTGACTTTGCTGAGACACAGTCAAAGCATTCCATTTTGCAGAGTGTGGAAAATGATTTTAAGCTTAATCCAGTTCTTAACAGACAAAAGTTGGCATCAGAAAAAACTCCCTTCTCTACTGGCACTAATTAGTCTTCTTCCTGACAGCTGAAGTAGGTATGACTAGGACTGAATATTAAACCAAGATGGAATGTATCACCCTCTCCCTTAGAGTTAATTTTTTTTTTCCCCATGGTTGAAATACTTCCCCTCAGAAGTCAATGGAAACTTGTACTTGGCTATCCTGGTTTTCTGACCAATTAGAGCATTTTATCTTTATGTTATTATGACCTATTCCACCACGGTAGAAGGGCAGAAACAAAAAAGCAACTTATGATTCCTGTAAAAAGTGTTGCACCACTGTAATATATCTTGAAAATTAAAAGACATGAGTTATACAAAAAAAAATTTTTACATTAGAAATTATGCACACAAGGTTCATTCCTCATGTCTCCCAAATGAGTTTTTTAACAACATACCAAAATGGCTTTAATGTATTGCAAAGGGTAGAAGAAAGTATTCATGAAATCCATAAATCATTGGAAATTCAAATCAGTTGACCATCAGGTGAGTCTTTTATTTAGCTTACTTAGCACTTCTACTTTGTACTTTGAATTTGCAAAGTGCTTATCAGCCTTATTAGTTAACCCTTGTAATGTGCTCATGAAGTAGATGGATGGCAAGCATTAGCGTGACACACATTAGTGCAGTCCTTTGAGGGATGTCATCAATGAAGCACATGGAGGTTAAATAATTGCTACACGATTGCCCATCACGCCTAAAGAAAAAAGTCTTGATCTCAATTTTCTACCTTCTAACCCTTGGCAATAACAAGAGTAAAACTAAACATAAGATCATCCACAAGCATGTAATGTGTGGTCCCCTTTAAAAATGAAACCTCTCAAATGCATTTTCTTAGGGTACTGAAAATCTATCCATTGAGTAAGTATATTAGATATATATTTCTTTGTCACTTCCCCATTTAAGATGGGATCATCTTAAAAGGCTGTGACATAAATTGTTGTGGAAAAGATCGATTAGTTTAAAAGCTTTTTTCCTTTTAACAGATTAGATAGTCATTATATTTCACCCTTTTGTGTGTGATTTTCATTGAGCCATTTTAATCATTTATTCATTTGAAAAAATTTCACCAAAACCAGGAGGTTCTACAAATCATTTATCAGTTCTGGCTTTCCTTGCTAATCGCTGGGTTTGAACTTCTGGGAATTGGGAACAACTGCCTGACTCTGGAATCCATATCTTCAGAAGCAGATTTTTCTTAAGAGCTCTTCAATTCTCCTCATGGGTCAGACTTGCTACTTCATTTATAATCCTTTATCTCATCTGAGAACATCATAAGGAAATGGACATGAGACATGAAAGAGGGATATGTTTTGAACCTGAGGGTAAAGGGAAAGATATTGCAGCCAGTTCAATGGGAAAAAGCCTAAATGATACACTTTTGGATGAATCAATCTTTTAATTTCACTTCTTTCTCCTGTATTGTACTCTTTTTGTTATTTTACACCCGCATGGCACCTTCAACTGGGCATGGCTACAGAGAAAAAGAACATTCAGGGTAAAATTCATATTATTTTATTATCTCTTGGATAATACAAATGAAAAACTGGTGAAAAATAAAATTAAAACTATTTTAATAAAATGAAATTTACAGATATAAATTATTCAACTCTGTTGACCCCAAACATGAGAAATCTAGCATTTTGAAATAGTAGTAGCATAAATATGACAGATATTTGTAATAAATATTCGCATTTTACAAAATACTCCCACATTCAACATTTAATTTGACCCTTATATTAAATTTGAGAAACTGGTATTATATGTTATCATTTGTTTTCTTTTTTTTTTATAAGTATGAAACCTTTATTCCTAATGCAGAATCAGATATAAATGCGTGTATTCTCTAGAAAAAGCAGCTGGACTTTACCCAATTTACAGGCTAGCACAACTTTGGGAAAGAAAGCAGTGGGTACAGTTTGTACTAAAACAAACGTAAGAAAGCAGGAGTATTTTGTAGTTGACAGGTAAAAAAAAAAAAAGTCCAAAAAATCTGAGGCTTGTTGAAGTCATATAGATGATACCTTATAAGTCCTAGAGACAGGACGTGAGCCTTCTGACACCAAATCCAAAGGAATTCTCCCTATAACGTCCTCTCACTGTTTTATACTGTGTCTCTAATAGTCAAGCATATTCACATATATATCTTGGAGGAAGTGCAATATCATCACGTTGCATTTAAAACAAATAAGAAAGTCATGAGTGAGAAAATATCAATAAAAATCTTGATAAATATTTCTAATATTAAACCATATTAACCCACAAAAATATAGAAAAATATTTTAAATAAGTTTTTAAGGATTTTTGATGTGTTATCAGCAATAAACCAAGTGGGTAGTTTTCAAATGAAAATTGATCCAGAAATCCTTTATGTGATTATTACATAACAGCTAAAATCACTCATATTCGTCAATCTGATGTTTTTGTGAAGCCCATCTCCTGCCCTTCTTCAGATTTGCTTTGTGCTTTTTTACATTGCCACTTAGAATGTTTTATCCTTTTTTCTTATCTAATCCTATCACTTGTTACTATCTAACTCAAGATAGAATCCCTCCAAAACATTCTCTTTCTTTCTATTTTTTTTTTTTTTTTTCACAGAGACAGAGTCTCACTCTGTTGCCCAGGCTGTTGTGCAATCATAGCTCACTTTAACCTCAAACTCCTGGGCTCAAGTGATCCTCCTGCCTCAGCTTCCCAAGTATCTGGGACTACAGGCACCACCACACCCAGCTAATTTTTTAAATTTTTTGTAGAAACGGGGTCTTACTGTGTTGCCCCGGCTGGTCTTGAACTCCTGCCCTCCAGCAATTATTGCACCTCAGCCTCCCAAAGCACTGGGATTTCAGGCATGAGCCATCACACCTTGCCTCATTTTTTATTTTGAACTCCAGTTTTAATGCATGTAATGTTAATTTAACATATACAATGCACCGCTATTCTTGCATCATATTACACATTTTTAAATCTCTGGCATCATTTCATTTTTATACTTCCATTTTTTTAAGTGGATGAGTATAAATAAACATAATATTTGCTGACAATCATTAAATGTTAAGGTCAAACACCTGCTAAGTACTTTAAATACATTTCCTCACTTAGAACAACAGCCCAGAAGTTGCTACTATTATTCATTCTTATTTCACAACTGAGTACCCTGATGGCCTAGAAAGTTTAAGTTCCATGGTTACTGTTATAGCGGTGGGATAACTGGCAAAACAAGAATGTGAGACCAGGCATTTCTGACCCTAGGACCCAGTTTTATCTTAACTTACAACTTCTATCATGGAGTGTAATTAAGGATGGATGTTATGAGTTAAAATTAGTTGTATTCTAAATGCAATGTTGTATTCTATGTTGAATTCTGTAACAGAAAAAGGATATTAGTTGAGAACTTGTGAAATCCAAGTAAAGCCTATGGTTCACTTAATAGTAACATATCAAAGCTAATTTCTTAGTTTTGACTAACGTACCATTGTTACAAAAGATGTTGGCACTGGGAGAAGCAGAGCATATAGGAAGTCTCTGTATTATCTTTGCAACTTTTCTGTAAATTTAAATGTACTACAATTTTTTTAAAAGTTTTAAAAATTTGTATCTGCTCATAATTGATGTTCTAGTTTTAGTTTCTCAGCCATATAATTTTCTGCTTTTCCATAGCCTCAAAATATTGGTTTTACCCCTTTAATGGAATTTGTTCTAGTGCTTATATTTGTGTGTGTGTGCGTATGTATGTGTGCATGAGAAAGAAAATACTTATTTTTGTTCCCTACAACTTTGTCAACTTTACGATGACAGGCATTGTGTCTTATTAATTGTTTAATCCTTCCATAAATTTTTGCTAAAGTCTCATATATAATGAGAGTGTAAGTAAAATTTGTTGAATTAATTTTAGCTTGAGATTGATAATTTTGAGGTGATTTTTGGAGTTGTGATAGATTTTCACATACCCAGTCATTCTCTTTCTTCCCACTTTCTTTTTCACCGAGAATACATAGCAAGATGCTCAGTGAGATTTACAGCTGTGGTTATTAAATAAAAGGGCCAATTAAGTCATGTGATCCCAAAAGTGTGGCACAGAACACCATTGTAAAAATTCACCCCCGGGTGATGGTTTCGGACATTGTGGAGAATGAAATCCACTTTTACGCAATATATCCAATCACCCAAGAAATGTAAATTTTGAATTCAGAAAAGAGCAGTGGGATGTCTCTTCCCAAATACAAAATCATAATCTGATGTTTTTGCTCTTTATCTCAAAATGCATTGAATCATATTCTAAAGGCATTTCAAAAGCAATTTCATTTTTTCTTGACCTGAATAAGAGGAGGATTTAAAGATAATAATAATGAAAATAAACCCACACCCTTCTTTTGTTTGTTAAAACTTCTTTGAAAACCACACAATCATATCACATAAGACATCAAGACATAAGATATGTGACTTCATAAAGGCAAAAGTCTCTCCCAGCCCCAGACTTCGGGCTGAGCTCTAACAGCGGCAAGCCTGTCAGTGCATGCCTTGGTTGCAGTGGGTAAAGAAAGTGGCAAGGGATGCTGACAAATCTATCCCTCTAACTATAAGAGCTCATCTCATCCCGAGCTCAAAGGTAGTTTTTAAAATTAACCCCCCAGCGTTCATGCACCTTGTCTCATTGGTAAATGCAACAAATCAGTGGCAGTTGAATTAGAATTCTCTGCCCTTGACACCTCAAAGCACTGCTCAGCCCAGCGAGTTAATGGGAGATTGCAATGGCATATTACAGCCTCCTGATTTCCGAACACTTTCATACTTAAGAACAGAGTGACAGGACACTTTAAGTCATCAACCAGGAAAGATTTCTCCACTCGTGCCTTGAAAATGGGAATAAATGTGCAAATCTATACAATTGCGCCTCCCTTGCCATCTATCTTGTCAAAATGAAAATCGACGTGGGAACCAAGTCAAATGTGCTTCAGCAGATTAGAGAGAAATAATGTATATTTTCCCTCTTGAGTCACACAGAGCAACTATCACTTCCTGCTGTGCTAATTTGTCTTGGGCTAGTGGTTCTGAAGGTGAAACTTTGAAGGTCCTATGTGTGAAAAGTCAGTACTACACAGGGCGAAATAAACACAGACGGAACAATGTATGGATAAAATAAAATATTGTAGAACAAATTGTAGGTTGCATTTCTTTTAATGTTCAAGAAAATATAGCATTCTCTTGAATGATGCTACGTATAATTAAAAGAGAAGCTATGAAATTATATATCAAATATTTTTCTAATAAAAAATTAAGAAAGCAGTTTAGTTATCTCTGAGTTTTTCATTCTGTAGGAGTGTGAGAGGGCAGAGGGTTGCACAGAAGGGTGGGGAAGGCCTCTGAGAAGAAAAGGAAGAGGTAACTGATGGTTAAAACTTGAACTATTTGAAGAATGAATTCTGGTCAGTGTCAAAAGCCAAATGTGATTCACTGTATAAACCACTCATTCATCACCCTGCCTACATGTTTGCTTTCTCCAGTAACACTATTATATTCCCTTTAGTACACCCCTATCGCCATGATAATTTACTCACCTCTGTACAGATCCTTATTCTTTTTCAAGGAAATGATATGCTGCCCTCATTTCTAAGCCCAGATGTAATCTTTTTAAAGAAGACACTGTCATATTCAAAGCTGAGGGCAGATAATTCTTAATTATGTTTTGCTTTCATGAGATCACTTTTTGAAATCCATCAAGGCGACCTACATTGAAGACCCAAAATATTATAATCCTCCTACCCCCACTCTTGGGATTCACCAGCAATTCAGGTTGTCTAGGAAAATCTCATTACTGCAGGACTCACTGTCCAAGCTACTGTTAGCAGAGAGAGAGCGGGGAGAAAAGTAACCCAGGTGACTGTCTGCAAATTGACACAGATTAACTGTTCTTTGTCCAGAGTCCTGGTGGAATACCAGAGAGCTGCAGAAAGTCATTTTCAGACACAACATTGAGAATACAGCTCAGAAATCATAGGTAGGTTTCCATGAATTGCAATGAGTGCCACAGAAGTGGAAGAACCATGAGTTAAATTAATTTGGCCCAAAATTATATCCAAAGGAACAGTTTTAGCCAAGATTCAACATGTTCCTGCAGCTGACAATTTATTTAATTGGGAAGGCTATTAAACCATTAGATCGCAATGGGAAAAATTCTAAGAGATTGCGGAACCATATTCATAAGCATAGGTTTATCCCTTCTCCTTGTATTCAGTTGAGGACACTAATTCAATTCATTCACGAAGCAATGGATTTTATTGTGGATGAAGTTGGTTTCTTTCCAGGAATCAATTCCCATTTTAAAAGGAGGCCTAAAGTGCCTGGGCTTCAGCCAGATGTTTCTGAGAGGAGAGTGATTAAAATGGTTGCTAATTCCATGGTGAATATTTTTCTCACCATTCTCACATTCCACTTTCAAGAGTCAAGATAAACCACACTTCTGGATTACATATTTCTGGGAAGGTTATTTTAATTTATGTTAGTCTAAAATAAATTTTATGTGTGTAAAAGAGATTTATAAGAAACATAAGTTTGCTATGGACATATATACAATATTGAGGTCAAGACAAATGATATTTATCTATGGAAAGCTAAATGCATTCTCTGGAATTATGACCATATCAGTTAAACTAAAATTCTTGTAAAATTTTGTAATCACACTTTGGGAGGCTGAGGTGGGAGGATCGCTTAAGGCCAGGAATTGGAGACCAGCCTGGGCAACACAGCAAGACCACATCTTTACAAAAAAAAAAAAAAATCAGCCAGGCATGGTGGCACACATGTAGTCCTATTTACTTGGGAGGCTGAGTCCGGAGGATCACTTTAGCCCAGGAGTTTGAGTCTGTAGTGAGCTATGATCACACCACTGCACGGTACTCCAGCCTGGGCAACAGAGTGAGACCCTGTCTCAGAGAAAAAAAAAAAAGAATTGTAATCACTAAGAATCACTTTGGAATTTTTATTGCTTCGAGATGCTTCTTGACTTATGATGGAGTTATGTAGTTAGAAACTCATCATAAGTTGAAAATATCATTTAAGTGAAAAATGCATTTAATATACCTAACCTACCGAACATCATAGCTTAATGAGCCAACCTTAAACGTGCTCAGCACACTTACATTAACCTACAGTTGGGCAAAATCACCTGGCAGCACAGTACACTTTAGGTATCACCTGTTTAGCTGGTGATCACGTGATTGACTGGGAGCTGGGGCTTGCTGCTGCTGCCCAGTGTCACAAGAGAGTATCCTACCACGTGTGGCTGGCCCTGGAAAAGATCTAAATTCAAAATTCAAAATATGGTTTCTACTGAATGCATATCGTTTTCACTCCATCATAAAGTTGAAAAATTGTAAATGAAACAATCATAAGTTGGGGTTGTCAGCATTTATAAATCTTTACTTCCCATGATATTTTTAATGTGCAAGTTTGTGATACTAACCCCGAATATCTGCATTTTTGAAGGGGTAGTAAAAATGAAATGACAATTTCTCTCATGGGAACCTAGCTCTAATTAGTAACACACACAACTCAACAGCAAAATAACAAATTCTAGAATATAGAGGTGATAGAAGAGTTTTCATTATTCTATCATTTGACAAAAAGTTTGCTTATCTGGTCACTTTTCATTTCCATTGCTGTATAATATTAAAGAGCCCTGATATTTATATTGGAGACTGCTCAAAATTCAGACACCAAAATAATAGGCATCTACTGTAACTCTTTTAGATATTTGTATTTATATTGTGTTTGCTACATAAATTTCTGTCTTTAAATATATCTATCCCTGCAAGGCAGGCAACTCAGGAGATATGATTATCCTTTGTAATTCTTTTACATAGAAAGGTGCTAAAGAAATTTCACTATGATGTATACCATTGTAGAAAAGGTCTGGAAATCAACTTGACTTCAAGTAGGAGAAATTTAACTATCACAACCACCCTATAAGAAAAATGTGATTTCCATATTCCAGATGAGAAAATTTAGCATCAGAGAAATTATCATACACAGTAAAACCTAGCCAATAAGGGAGGTAGGTAGGAAGGCTATGATGTAATCACAGGTCCTCAGGGACCCGTTGACAAGAGTTAGGGATGATGATGACAACAATGGGTGGGCACCTTTAGGTAAGGCTTTGGCACCTTTCCTTATTAAGAGCTTCATATGCAATTGGTTTATGTTGTAATTCCAAGTAAAAGTTTGTTTGAATAAAAAACAAATAGCTTAGACAATTTACTGCACTACACACAGGGTAACCAACTGTTCTGGTTTGCCTGGAACTGTGGGGGTTGCCAGGAAACAGGAGTTTCAGTGCTAAAATGGGGAGAGTCTCAGAAAAACAAGGATGAGTTGGTCTCCCTACCAGTCTACTTCCCATCAAAATATTTATTTTTTGGAGGCTGCAGATTGAACAGATGGGAAATAGTGTACTGAGAGCTCTAATTTATGTGGAACATGGCCCTGATCCAAAGCTTCACACGATTCAGCATTGCAAGGACTTGTACGCTCCCCCTCGGTCTTGACTTAGTGCAAGAAGGATGCAACCAGGTACTGACACATTGGACTATTCCTGTGATCACCTTTTTTAGGATCATGTGTAAATATATTGATATACATATTAGAATTGTATTGTTTTACCTTTTTTACTTCACTGGAGCAAGGGCTTTCAAAACTTTTTCACCACAACCCACAGTAAAAATTAAATTTTACAATACCGCTCAGTACACACATCATATATAACCATTACAGAAGTTTCACAGAGAATTTTTATGTTTGTTACTAGCCTTCAGAAGGCACCTGTATGGTCTTCAGGAGCTACTGAGGTTCAACATCATGAGTTTCCATTTCTGTGATCTGCCCCCTACACGCAGTACCCATCCTCTGGCCTAAGGCTGTGGTTCTCAAACATAGTGAACATGAACATCACCAGGGAGTGTGTTAAACTTGGCAATATCATGGCACCTCACAGATATCTCGATTCTGGATTTGATTATGGGCTAGGACCTCAAAACTCACTTTTAACAAATAATGTGGACACAGGTAATCCTCTGGCCAGACTGAGGAACACTGCCCTCAGGGATATAGTCCTGAGCTATCTCATCCCTTCCTCATCATTGATTCATTTTTCTGCTATCTATCCAACTAGTGTATGCCAAAACTATGTGAGAAATTCTGGGAGTACACATTTCATATTGCTAGAGTACAGTTGAACAAAATGCAAAAATTTGAATATAACATAATCATTCTTATTAACACTAATATAGTAGTTCAGTGAAAGATTGGATTTTGTTTTCCCTAAACAATGGATAAGCGCTAGAGAAATGTGTGCAAAAAAGTGATATCACTTTTTTGCTAGTCATAAAGATCACGTTGGTGTAAAGGAAGGCAAGATGAGGGAGAGGCAACCTGTTAGAGGTTGTTGCAACAAACCAGGTAAGAGAAGGTGAGTTAATGTACTAAAGAGTAGGTGCTCAGGATACAATAAGTGATAGGAAATGTAATTTTTCATAGTTTAATAGGCAAGGTAGAAAAGCAGATGGTTGTCCTAATGTGGTGCAACATGTTCTGTGCTAATGGTATTTATAAGTTGCAATGATTGCAAAATGCAAGGACCTACTTAGAAACACTGTGATATGCATTGTGACTGTCTTGGAGCAATCAAAGGGAGTGTGGATGAGCATTTGACACCCAAATCAAGATGGACACAGGTATATACCAAACTTATTTTAATAAATTCATGGGTAAAATACCATGTAACATTACAGTAGATTAGAGACCAAAAAAGCCAAACTTCTTTGCTATGTCTTCAACAGTAGCATCAATGGGATCTAAATCTAGATTTTCAAAAGGCAGGGGGGTAAAACAAGAGGCGCTAGATCACCATTGTTTTTTGTGGCTGAGTATTCACACCTAATGGGTGTGGTGCACACACTGTCTAGGGGGTGGACACTCTTATAGCTCTGACACGGGTAGGGCAAAGACAATATATGTAACCTAAACATTTATGCCCCCGTAATATTCTGAAATAAAAAAATAAATTAATTAAATCAAAAGGCAGGGATGCCAGGTGTGGTGGCTCATGCCTGTGATCCTAGCACTCTGGAAGGCCGAGGCAGGAGGATGGCTTGAGCTCAGGTGTTCAAGACCAGCCTAAGCGAGAGTGAGACCCTGTCTCTATTGAAAATAGAAAAAGATTAACAGGATGTCATTGCATGTGCCTATAGTCCCAGCTACTCAGGAGGCTGAGGCAGGAGGATCGCTTGAGTTCAGAAGTTTGAGGTTGCAGTGAGCTACCATGAGGCCACTGCACTCTACCTGGGGTGACAGAGTGAGACTTTGCCCCCCCCCAAAAAAAAGAGGCAGGGGGCTATAATATTTTCTCTCAATTTTATATAATATTCCAACTTAGTCTATGTATAACAGAATCATTTGCTGAAAATCCTCAGGGCTTTCTCTAAGACAATGCACAGATTGATGACTCTCCTCCCCATGACATTCCTGTTCAATTAGGTAGAGGTCAGAGAGACATCTGCTTCATATTTCAGCAATGAGTATTAAGGACTTCAGTGGAAATGAAGTTCCCTAATTTTAGGTCTTGGCACACACAAAGCAAATTCACCTTTCACTTATTAAGAAAAGCTGACAATTAGATGACTTTCTCCACCAATTTTATTTTCGTTTTTTTTTTTCCACTCTCCCTTAATTTATAGCCTTATTTTGTCAGTTCGAACGTCCCTCTCCCACCTTCCTGTTTACCCTCTTTATATACAGCTTGACTTGGGATCAAATGCAGCGGAGGGTCTCATTAAATGCTGAGCAGCCAGTTTTGACAAACTCTACTTTCACACAAGTTACACAAGAGAAATACATAATATAATTTTTATGGTTGACTGCCTTGAGAAAATTTAACACACCAGAAGCATAATTCATTCAAGGAAAAAAAAATCTCTTTAGCTGACTTATTACCTGAGTGCAGCTCTGCTGCTGGAAATAAAGTTTGAAAGCTTCTACGTACATAAGGAGTACAAATGGATTTGGGTCATCAATAACGTGACTAAGTTCAGAATCAGAGTGTTAAGGGATTTCCCTCCAGCAAGTAATAATAGTACTCATTGCACTTGTGTCTCTGATGTGACAGGGTCCGTACCCTACATTTTGCATGTGTTACCTCATTGTACTCCTCGCAGTCCCGTCGTAGGAACATCACTACCCCACTCACAGATGAGAAAGCTGAGGATCAGAAAGGTACATAACTCCCACCGGGTCAGACTGCTGGTGAGTGTTGACTCCAAGTCTGTTACATTCCCATAGCCAAGGGCTACTCCAGGACTTCCATGAAATCTTGACTTCTCAGCCTCAAAGGTTTGTTCATCATGGAGTGTCTGTAAACCATATATTCAATGCTCTGCCTGTTGTTTGTCAGTGCAAGCAAGAGAGGGTATAAAAAGTACAGCAAGAAGTAGTATGATCCAAAGAAAAGCAATCAAAACGTTTTAGTCTCAGAAAACCCATGCAGTGAGTGTTTTAATAGAGCAGTTGAAGATGAAGATGAAGAAGACAGGAGCCAGGGTTGATTCTCATGCTAATGCTCAAGCACATGACACTGTTTATCCCTTGCCAAATCATTCGTTTGCTGTTGTTTGCAAAGTCTAATTGTATCACACTACAGAGTGCAGAATGCTAAGTAAAATGTTTCTTTGCCATATCTATCTATATATAGACAGAGCTTTGATTTCCAAAATCCAATATTTGCATATATCCAATATAGTTATAAAGACAGAACTAAATTGCAGCGGCATTTTAAGAAAGTCATTTAGAAAGTAAATGAGAAATAAATATAGTACATGTAACTAGGGATATATTATGCCCCTTCCCATTCTGATTCGTGGCCTATTCCCTTCCTTCATTTGACCATTAATTCATTTGTGTCATCTATATTAGGACTCTGTTGTAAGAAAGAAACTCTAAATACTCTTCTTCATGAAACAAAAAGGAAAGAATCAGATATCAAAAGAATCAGATATAAGAAGAAAAATGAAACTTAGAAAATGCAAAGATGTCAGTTAATACTGTTCGCTCACCTCTAATCTCAGCTGCTCTCTATGATTTGGGGTCTCTCTTTTGCTGATACTCAGTCCACCTGGCAGGCAGAGGATGATCATTCAGTGACTCCCAAATTTATATGTCATGAATGCTACAACACATGAAAGGACGGATAAGCTCAGTGCTAACTTCAGTTTTCTGGAAAAGGAACACCAATATTGTCATTTTATTCAAATCTCTACTCTTTGTCCATGATGTGTAATCAGGTGCTCATAGAGAACAAATATGGCTTTGGGTCCCCCTGATTGGAGATTTGAGCCCAACTGAGAATCATCCTGAGCAGAACAAATACTGCAAAAATGATGCAGTGCCCCATCTTTTGCTGATTTATTCAAGTTATGACCTCTATGCTTAAAATAGCCCCTTGTTTTCAAAGTTCTCTCACAATATCTTAGTAATAAACATTACCTGATTATATTTCTTCATCTACAGGAGGAGCCTTGATACAGCTGATGGAATCACTTTGGATTTCTCACTTATCTCAGCAATGGGGACCACAGCATGACCATTGGGTCACGGCAATTGATGTCAATTAGAAAAGATTAAATTAGTCACACTGAAGTCTTGCTCAGATTAGAAAAATTCTGCTTTCCCCTCTTATCACTTAATTTATGTCCTACTTCCAGTCTATACAACCCTTACATAAGTGCCCTAAATACTTACCATTTAATCGTTAATCCTTTTCTCGTGTTCTTTGTATAATTGCCTCGTTGCTATTAACTGTAGAAATTAATGCCATCTGTTTTTATACTTGAACCTCTCGAGAGCAGGGACACTATATAAATGCTTTTGCCTGAATACTTGTAAACTTGCAAACGGAAACCCTTAATAATCATCATTTAATGGCAATGATCATGATGAAGATGATAGGGAATAAAATGAAACAATATATGAATCAGTAAAATGATATAATCAGTAACTGAGAATAATAATAAACATTCGCATTCCAAGAACATTATGCCTAGACACAAGGCATCTGTTTCCTGTGGCTTAAAGTCCTCAAATCACTTCAAGGAAAGTTAAAATATTTAGTGAATTTATTATGCCAAAGCAATAGTTCCATAATGTAGTAGAGACAGTAAAATAAGCTAACAGCAAACATGTTTAACCCTTTTCATTGTAAGAAAAAGCAGTTTTATGTTAATTCTCAGTTTGACAAAGTAGACAAATCTTCCATTAGAAAAATATTTTATAAAAAGCTGACTAACAAATCACACATGAATAGACTAAAGACATATTTAGTTAACAGGATATAAAGCCCAGCATGCAGAATGGCAATTTACTAGAAAAAAAAAATCATTGTGGAGAACATTTATCATAAAATATATTATAGTGTGAAAAATATAAATACATATCCACCTATTAAAACACAAATATAGATACGGTGGTAGAGATAGTCTGTACATCTCCAGACATACTGATAAACCCAATTTTTTATTTATATGTGATCAGCGTTAACTACAATGATGAGAAAGTTGGGCCAGGTGAGATTTGAACGTCGTCTTGGTCAAAGTCAAGGCAACAAAGAGGCAGAGCCTAATTCATAGTCACAAATAGAAGAGAAGGAATAAATTAAGCCTGAAGAAGTAAATGAGATAGTGATTGCAGGTGTACCAGGGATAGTTCCCGGAGGAACAGAAGAATCAGTGTCTGGGATGTTCCTCACTTGCCTTAAATATCCCAAGTCTGTTAGGCTAAATCCTAACCTCTGTGTAGTCAGTCATATCCTCATCCTACCAGAGGGACTCAACATCTTCAGCAAAGGCAACTCCGCTGGACAGAATGATGTCTCTTTGGAAACTTCCTTAAATCAGTATGGTCTGAGAAGGGTCTACTCTCCCTTGATCCATATTCACTAGATTATTCTTTTCCCAGGTTTCAGGAGCCTTTCTGCTATCACCACCTTAGAACTGGAGCACAGGACTTGGTAATTGACCCCTTAAACTCATGTATCACCTCTTGGATAAAATGTCCATGACAGACTTTAAAACTCAAAATTCCATTTTGTCTATCTGCAGTGGGCCACCTACCAAAGTTCCTTGCTTATTCTACTTGGCCTTCAACTTGTCCATTGTTTCCTTTTGCAATAATTTCGACTAGAGATTTACATGTAAACTAGATATGAATAAGTGAACACACTTGAAGGCAGGAAAAAGGAAAGGAAGCTATAGACAGAGTCCCCAGTACAACTCTTAGAAAGACTCAGCCTTTGAGTGTCTTTTCTTATGGAGTAAAAAGGAAAATACAAATTAACTTGAACTTTAATTGTTGTCTCTTTGTATTGAATTCCTCTTCTGAGATTGGCCTATACTTTCAGTAAACAATTTCACATAAATATCATAATCTAATGTGCTTCTCTAGTAACCACCATGGGGTGCAAAGAATGGTGTTTTGCCAGCATCATTTTATTCTGGGCTCCTGAAGGGAATATGTGATGGCAGCTTTGGGTGTGAGGCAAAACAGAATTTTTAGAGAGTAAGAGCAACAGTAGGGAAATATGAAGCCTAAAGGAGCTACAGAAGACATTTGCCATGAACACATTAAGACCATACTTCATGAATGCTCTATAAATTGAGACATCTTGAAATAGAAAAAAAGAAGGGGTTCAGAAACAACAATTTTCATCTTGTGGATTGCTTTACACCTGAAGATGAGTTAATATCAATAGGAGAAAGGAAAGTTCTATGCTTAAGTGGAAAGAGTCTAGGCACTTTTAAAGAAACTAGATAGTGTTTAAAAAAATCAGGCCAGTGTGAATAGTGGCTGCTTTGGGAGTGATATATAGAAAAACATTACTACCAGGGAAAACAAGAGGGCTGAGGTCACTCTACTTCTGTCATATAGCTTCAAATTGTGGCTGTTTATCAAGCAACTTTGGCAGAAAGGAGAAGGGGAGGAGTCTTCAGATTCCATGAGGAAATAGTATCTAACAGCATGGTTTTAACCAGAAACATGAGTTCATGTTATGAGTGGTGGAATTATTGTAGGAATAACTTAGTGACTAAAGATCAAATTCCTAACAAGGGGCTCTCAGGACATGGGGCTATGTATTAATATGTTCCCATATCTGCTTAATGAATTCTTCAGCATAAACTTTGGCCACAGGTTAGAGATCACATTCACAGACATTCTTCCAGTGTGGAGACAATTATGAGAAGCCTGGTAGATACTCCTGGAAACGTAAAACCTCAGGGTATGTGAATAAGGTGGAGAATAAGAAGAAAGGATCTCCTGGGTAGACAGACTGGCATCAGGTGACAATCTGAACATCAGAGAGTCTGCTCACTGGACCTCCAGAAATGAAAGTTGGGAAATCAGAGAGCGACCAGAGGAC
>NW_012141524.1:4347996-4349618 GCF_000956105.1 Propithecus coquereli
AGATCTGGACTTAACAAGCCATGAAATTGAGAGTTTGAGTCAAATTTGCAGCCATGCTCTGAGAAGAGACTGCAAGTAAAATCTGATTTACATATATCTCAAGTTTGTGTTTTAAATATTCTCTTGATTTGTACCAAGACTTTCCAAGACCCAAAGTATGATTTTAATATACATCTGTTCAAGATTCTGGGGAATATCTCATTCTTTAAGCTCATTGATATGATTCTCAATGTTAACCACATTAGAATCAACTCAGAAGTCTTTAAAATCTTGATGTCTAAGCCTTTCCTCTAAACAATTAATTTTGTGTGTGGCACCTGAGTAACTGAAAATTTTTTTCAAGCTTACGTTTAATTATCAAGCCCAGCCAAGGTTGAGCACCTCAGACCTAAAAGCACTGGTATTTGCAATTGGAAGTTACAGCATTAACTTTCACCTTAGATAAATTGAGGTAGCATATTAGTAGTTCTCGGAATCTTTTTCTTGTATGCTATCATTCATTTATTCATTCATTCATTTATAAGTTCAACTTATAGTGACTGCATTCCTTTTGGGTAGCGGTATTGTGCTGATATTGAAAATGCAGTGACGAACACAAATCTTAGCACCAGACTTACTGAAGCTGGTAGACTTATGGAGGGAAAAATACAGATCACGTAGTTACTAAAGCAAAGGTATAATGACAAATTGTAATACATATTATCAAGGAAAGGAAAAGATTTTGATGAGAATGCAAAAAGGGTTGCTGATTTAGATTGTTGAGGGAATGGGGCTAACATCTGGAATTTTTAAAGCAAAGACCTAAAGGATAATATGTTAATTATGTAAAAAGGACTGGGAGGTGAAGGGAGTCCTGGCAGATGAACCGTCCTGTACGAAGCCCTCAGATAAGAAAGAGCAGCCATGTATTTGAGGGAATGAAAGGAAGTCACTATGTTGGAAGCACAGAAAAGGATGAAGGATTGGTACAGTATAAGCCAGGAGGAGTAGCAAATGTCAGCTAATGCAGGACTTGAAGACCGTGCTAAAGATTTAGATTTCAGACTGTGGTATATTTTTATAATTTGGTTTTGTGTTTGTTTTTAAGTGTATATTCAGTAGGATACCACTAAAGTGGCTTTAAGGAGAGGAAGCCGGGAACTAATTTGCAAATTCAAAGACTATTTTGACATTCTGGCTGGGGCTGGAGAATGATTTCAAGAGGGACAAGATTAGAAGTCAGATCAGTTCATAGACCTTTGCATTAGTTCAAGTGTAAGATGGAAATGTGAAGCTAAGGGAGAAAGTTGCAGAAAAATGGGCAAAATTGAGCTATAGCTTGAGGAAAGATCAACATGTCTTGGACGATTAATTATAGCATGACAGGAAGAGGGAAATTGCATGGAAGCTTGGCCCTTTCACTTATCTTGTGAGACATGAGAAAAGTTATTTAATCTCTCCATACCTCAATGTACATCCACCAAATGAGTACTATGCTAGTTCTTTCCTAACGCCTATACAAATATTATATAGTAGTCAACTGCTGATCTCCAAAAGACCAACAGAAAAACATTTTCATAAAGCAAACCTTAGTTTAGTAGACTTAATAGACTTAACTGCAGTAGAGAACACATTGTCTTGAC
>NW_012141524.1:4352503-4353080 GCF_000956105.1 Propithecus coquereli
TAATAAACGTCTGGTGTGGAGATATAAATACTGTTGGTACGTAGATAGTGCGTAAAGCCGTGAATGAGGATAAGGTCACGTACACAGACAGCGGACTGTGAGAAAAGAAGAGGGTTTGGCTCAGGTACTGACTGGGAGACCTGACCACTCGTGCGTCCCCTGAACTGCATTTTCACACCCACCTTATTTTATCCTGTCTGTACAAATGAGCTGTTTCTTAGTTTTCTCAATAGCATGCTATCTGGGCTTGAAAAATTGCTTGGCTTATGTACTAATGAATCTAAGAAGAGTTGTTGATTTTCTAGCTGTTTTCAGCTTTTTAGTTTTTGATGGGATGAAGTGACAATTTCTAAGCTCCTTGCATGCCAGACTGGAAACCAAAAGTAAACAATTATTTTTGAGAGAAAGCATTGAGTCACCAAGGAAAATACAAATGGCTTTTGTGTTATCATCTATTTTAAATATTTTCTATAGTTTAGCTTTATTGGTCATGCAGAAATATCACAAGATGGAACCAGAAGACTTATATTGTAATTTATCTAAAATAAATTTTACTGTGAATGCCCAGTATAATTTC
>NW_012141524.1:4354536-4354941 GCF_000956105.1 Propithecus coquereli
TTGAGTTCTCTTAGCAAGGGTAATGAAATTACACAATCACAGTTTAAAATTGCCAATTTAAGAACTTATTTTCTTCTAAAACTTGTTATTTCCTGAAGTGCCACTTATAGGATTTGTATAAAGTGTATAATGCCTGTAGACTTATTAATATTTATTTTGTTTATAAGAAGGACTCACCATTAGCAGCATACAGAACCACGGAAACACACATAATGCAGCAAACTCTATGAGCAAGGCTCAGTGATTAAATCATGACCAATGCCTCTTCCCAGAAATGTTCAGCTTTATCCTTTGACTCCAAGTGTCAGTTCATGCAGCTCTTGCTTTCAATGTGAAATCAGTGTGTTTCTTTGAACCAATGTTTATTTTAATTCTAACAGGAAAATTATAATAGTTTTACAGTTG
>NW_012141524.1:4366706-4367090 GCF_000956105.1 Propithecus coquereli
AAAGGAGCCCAAATAGCCAAAGCAATCTTAAGCAAAAAGAACAAATCTAGAGGCATCACTTTACCAGACTTCAAACTATACTACAAGGCTATAGTAACCAAAACAGCATGATATTGGCACAAAGATAGATATATAGACCAACAGAACAGGACAGAGAACCGAGGTATAAAACCATCTACCTACAGTCAACTGATCTTTGACAAAGCAGGTAGCAACATGTACTGGGGGAAAGAAGCCCTATTCAATAAATGTTGCTGGGAAAATTGGATAACCACATGCAGAAGAATCAAACCAGACCCCTACCTCTTGCCACTCACAAAAATTAATTCAAGATGGATAAAAGACAGATCTAAGGCATGAAGCCATAAGAATTCTAGAGGAAAA
>NW_012141524.1:4367816-4369002 GCF_000956105.1 Propithecus coquereli
CAGGGGAATGTGCTTAACAAATTAAAATTGTTTAAAGAATTAAATCTTTTATTGGCATGAATAATTGACAGATATGTTTTCAGAGACAAAATACTTATTTTTTCTTTCCTATTTATAGTTTTTATGTTTACTGACACACATAATTACTATTTATTTTCTTAAAAGAAGTGACATTTTTGTGAACTCTGAGTATTATAGACTAAATGTTTCTGTCCCCCCCAAAATTCATATGTTGAATCCCTAAGCTCCAATGTAACTGTACGTGGAGATAGGACCTGTAAGGAAGTAATGATGGCTAAATGTAGTCATAAAGGTATGGCCCTAATCTAATAGTATTAGTGTCTTTGTAAGAAGAGACATAAGAGAGCACTTTTTCTCTCTCTCTTCCTGTGAATGCACAAAATAAGGGTCATGGGAGCACGTAGGAAGAAGGTGGCTGTCTGCAAGTCAGGAAGAGTGCTGTTATGGCAAACCAAACCCTGCGCTGGGCCTCGATCTGAGACTGCTAGCCTTCCACACTGTGAGAAATAACTTTCTGTTGTTTAAGCCACCCAGCCTGTGGTATGTTGTTACAGTAGTTGGAGCTGACTAATACATTGAGTAATTATGTATCATTGGTCCCCAACCTTTTTGGTACCAGGGACCAGTTTCATGGAAGAAAATTTTTCCACAGATGGGGGGTGGAGTGCGGGAGGGCAGAGCAATGGGGAGCAGCTGTAAATACAGTTGAAGCTTCACTCCCTTGCCCCCACAGCTCACCTCCTGCTGTGCAGCCCAGTTCCTAAATTTCATGGAACACAATTTTTTCACAGATTGGGGGTGGCAGAGCTCGGGTGGCTATGCGTGGCCCAGTTCCTAACAGGCTGTGGACAGGTACTGGGCTGCAGCCTGGGGGCTGGAGACCACAGTATTAGATAACTGTTTTCTGTGCTCCACAAATTTCTTGTAACATTATTATTATATTTACACTAGATCAAACTTACATTTACATTGTATTTCTCACAAACTGAGTATAATCTTTGAGGGCTAGAGCTATATTACATTCAAGTTTGTATGTCCATTAGCAAGTACATCGTTAGGCATAGTAGATGCTCAGAAAGTACTGGCTGCACAAATGAATGTGGTATAAGAGCTGTAGCTCTAGTATCATAAAAGAGTGTGTGTATACATATGTGTGTGTGTGTGT
>NW_012141524.1:4377997-4378805 GCF_000956105.1 Propithecus coquereli
TACTGATTCCAACAAGATGAGAATGAAAAATCCATAGGATATTATGTATGACTCCTCTCGGTTATAATTTGCAAAGTTAAGAGTTAATATATCAAGATAATAAAATGTTATAGCTTTTCGTTCAAGCAAAAACTATAAAAATTGAAGACATCAGAGTACACGTAATCATACTATGCATGAAATTGCCTATTTGGAAAGAGCAATAGTAAAGTGATAATTGTTACGCTGCTAAAATCTCTGAATAGAAATTGCCACATTGTCAGCAAAGCCAAAATTTTTGGTTGGTTTATCAATAAGATTGTAATTTTCTTTGGGCTACACTGTACTATATAATGCTTTCTGAATGTATTTCACCTCTTCTACCAGCACAGGAAGCTGAATTTCTCTAAGAGGATTCAATGGCTGGGCAGCTAGTCTAATGCTCATGCCCACATTTTGTTCGAGTGAGCTGAGTTTAAAATAATCATCGAGGGCAGCGAGGGAAAAGAGCTGACAGTTCTGCATAAGAACTGATAGAGAACTGGCCTTGCTAAGTACATGATCCTATTTTGCAGGGCTCTTAGGATTGGAGAGAGCTTACAGACATACTGTGTGCACACATTTGAATCTTAGTATCTTCGGCTCCTGCTAGCTGCCTCTACAAATCACTGACAGATCTAGAAAGGGGCGGTCAACTAAATCTCAGGACTTAGAATAATCCCTGAGTCATGATGCCCTAGGAATAACCTTAGGAGGAAGTTTTAGCCATTGGTTGAGAGACGGCGCATCTCAGGACAAAAGGAGCTTTTGAGGTGTGCCTGGGCTTTCT
>NW_012141524.1:4378855-4380077 GCF_000956105.1 Propithecus coquereli
TTAGACATTGGCCTAGGCAAGGAATTTATGAAAAGGACCCCAAAGGCAATCATGGCAATAATAAAAATTAATAAATGGGATTTGATTAAACTAAAAAGCTTCTGTACAGCTAAGGAAACAATAAACAAGGCAAAAAGACAACCTACAGAATGGGAGAAAATACTCACAAGCTACACATCAGGTACAGGGCTAATACCCAGAATTTACAAAGAACTCAAGCAAATCAGCAAGAAAAAAACAAACGACCCTATTGAAAAATGGGCAAAAGACATGAATTCCATTAGGTTGACAAAGGCAAACAAATTTATTTAGAATAGTGAAGTCTTGGCACAATTGTTCAGTAATGTACCTTGTGAGTCTCTGGAGGAGGGCAGGTGTTGCTAGTGTGTTGTGCTTTGTTAAACAGTGGAACCCTACCAAACACAGTGTCTATCAACACTGAATTAAAAAGCGGTGAATTACAATCTTTCGATACTCTATAACTTTTGTTGAGAGTTGAGATCTTTTAAGAATGATCTCAAACAACATAATTTTTATTGAAACTCTGTAATGAAAACCTTTGTCTTAGTAGAAATGAACACATCAGACACTCAGATATTGATTACCAAATACCATTTTCCAATAAAAGGAACCAATATTCCTTGGAGAACTGGTTGACTAAGGTCTGGGTCAGGAAAAATGCAAGAAAAGCCTGTAGCATTTTGTAAAGCCAGAAAGCAAAGAAATTGAAAAATAAATAAAAATGATGGGAACATATCAAAGGGCACACAAACTAATCTGAAAGAGTCCTCAGTGGTTAAAGTTGAAATAACTAGAACAATAAAATAAACAATGATAGCATTGATTATAATCCAAAAATAACATTAATATTCATAATTAATAAAACGAATCAATGAAGAAAGACATAACAATAGCACTTTATTGAAAAAATCCAATTAATAATTCACGTAGAAAAAATAAGGGAAATATAAAATCGCCACTAAACACCACAGTAGTATTTACATCAAGCAAGTTTCTCCAATGGATAATAAAATGAGTGGGTGAAATTTTAAGCAGAAAGAAGATATTCATGTGGTCTCAAAGTATCTCTCCTAAGGTATCTTGTAATTACTTAGAGAAAAATAGTAATTCTACAGTAGAGGATTCTAAAAGACAGATCAAGATTAACATCACCATTAACACGTAGGAACATCACATACCACTTAGTACAATGCCCTGAGAA
>NW_012141524.1:4381187-4390916 GCF_000956105.1 Propithecus coquereli
TCTAAGAGGATTCAATGGCTGGGCAGCTAGTCTAATGCTCATGCCCACATTTTGTTCGAATGAGCTGAGTTTAAAATAATCATCGAGGGCAGCGAGGGAAAAGAGCTGACAGTTCTGCATAAGAACTGATAGAGAACTGGCCTTGCTAAGTACATGATCCTATTTTGTAGGGCTCTTAGGATTGGAGAGAGCTTACAGACATACCGTGTGCACACATTTGAATCTTAGTATCTTCGGCTCCTGCTAGCTGCCTCTACAAATCGCTGACAGATCTAGAAAGGGGCGGTCAACTAAATCTCAGGACTCAGAATAATCCCTGAGTCATGATACCCTAGGAATAACCTTAGGAGGAAGTTTTAGCCATTGGTTGAGAGACGGCGCATCTCAGGACAAAAGGAGCTTTTGAGGTGTGCCTGGGCTTTCTCTGAAGCTGCGGCACTAGCTCAGTTTACTCTCAGCCTTCCAGGAACTCTGTCATGGAATGTACATTATATGACCTTAAAATAATTAAAGAATTTCCATTTTCCTTCTCTCTTTATAGATGCAAATAATTTTTTAGTTTTATAGCAGAAGTGATGCAGCCGTGGACCTTTAAGGCTTGAACATATGTTTTCTCTTTTTCTAGACTCATCTGAAACTGAGATACTACTTACTTGTAAGGGAAATAGGACATAAACTCTATAGAGATAGCTACAAATTTTAAGCGATTTTTCTAAAAATTCCCCAAACCAACCCAGATGAATTTATTGGAACTATTGCACTTTATTGGGAAGAATTCACCTGCTGAATGGATGGGTCCTAGCTTCTCAATTCTTAAACAAGCTCTCAGTGTTCAAGCTATTATTTCTCCACGTTCTGCTAAGAAACACGAGAAGGGGACATATGTATAGGCACCTCTTGGTAGCTAAAAAAATCAGCTGCTTCTTTCTGTTCCCAAATGCCTTTCTCAATTTTCCATTCCAGTAATTATCACGGGCAACTTCAGGGCCAGATGTGTAATTGCTTACTTAAGGTAAAAAGGACCTTAGCTGGAGCCCTGTGTCACGTTCTGCCTGCCTTTTTATTGGAGTCAGGCTTGCCCAAGAACATGTTTTATGTTTTAACAGTGTTTGGCCCAGTGCCTGCTTTGTACTTGCCCGCATCTGTCCTTAATCTTTCCTTTGGCACTTGTGCTTGGGAGGCCTCCGCCGGACTCCAGTCCTCAATGGTTTGTAGGTGCTGCCTGCTCACGCGTCTGCCCATAACACTTTCCTCAGGCCTGCAGTATTGCATGCATCCTTTGAAAGATTGCCTGGGCTTTTTCACTTTGGTTAATCTGCATCTCAGTTTTTGTTGGTTGTTCTATAAATTTAAATTCTTATGTTCCTTTCCCCTCAGTTAATAAAGGGAAATCAACTTAACTGTCACATAGCACAGTATTTTCTGTTCTTCATGCTGTAAGATTTTCTTCTAGGGAGGACAATTGGTATCCAAATACCAAATCCTAGCCATTGCTCTCAGTCAATAGCTAATTTAAATTATGTTCCTATTTATTCACTGGTAAGTAGGAAACTTAGGAATCATATTTCAAGTAACAGAAAACATTTTTAGACTCCAAAAACAAAAAACAACAACCAAAAAAACCTTGGAAATTTATTGAATGGATTATGAGTTATCACAGGAAATCTAGGGAGAGAAAATGCAACTGGAATTAGAAGCCATTAGGGACTTAGACAATTTCTGTCATCCGTTCTCTCTCCCTATCCCTCCTCCATATCCCACACCACTCCACAGCCAGATAGTCTGTGTACTTATTTGATTTATTCCTCTTTTTCTCTAAAGCCCTTTACTTTCTGCTTCCAAGTACACCTCAGCCTCAACTCTCATGGCCTCTTAATTCTTCTACAAATACACCTTGAGTATCTGAGTGACAATTCCAAAGTCTCTGCCAAAAGAATCTCACTGGGCATCTTGGCTTAGGTGTTTGTTCCTGGTCCAATTAGTAGGGGCTATGGGTTAGCTACCTACTTGCTGAGGAGTAAGAGTACGTAATGTAAGGAGACTTCCAGAGAAGACGACCAGATGCCCAGGTAACACTATGGCACAACTGCTTGGTTTGTAATGTTTAGCGATAGACTCTGGTTTTTCACCTCACAGAAAGAAGTAAATTTATGTATCCTTTATGTTGGTTTTACATGTTGCTGTCTCCCTCCAACAAAAAAGGGCAGCAAAAGTATTTGAATGTGTTTGGTACATTAAGTCTTTGCTGATGAGATTTCCTCTCCTGCTACAGGAACTCATTTCTAAGTGAAATTTCCTGTTTCTCTTTTTCAAACATTTATTGTCACTCATTAGGCCAAGACCATTTTCAAGATTACTTGCACTAGAGTTAAGAGTATAAGGGTAATTTTCTGGAAGAATTTGTGGTCACTGATGTTACATATGTGCTTCCCTATTCGTGGTTCTCAAACTTCAGCAGGCGTAAGAGTAACCTGAAGGATTTGTTAGAACTGAGATTGCAAGACCCCAACCCCAGAGTTTCCGATCCAGCAGGTCTAGCCAGGGCATGAAAAATTTGCATTGCTGGTAAGTTCCCAGGTGATGCTGATGTTGTTTCTGCAATCATCCTTTGAAAACCACTAACTTAATTCATCTTTATTCTTATTGCACAGGAAAATAGCTGAGAAAAGGTATTATGTTTTGCCATCAGAAGTCCAGGTGTGAGAAGTATGTTCCCTCGTTCCCCAACTTATGTCCATATTCTAAAATCCTCTGGCTATCAGCATGGAAAGGACTTTAAGATCATCAAGGCCTGCCTTTCCTAAACATGTTCACGATATGTTAATATACTGGGCCACTTCCATGTACCATCTTCACTCTTATGTTCTTAGTATCTTTATT
This sequence comes from Propithecus coquereli, assembly GCF_000956105.1. Taxonomy (NCBI): domain Eukaryota; kingdom Metazoa; phylum Chordata; class Mammalia; order Primates; family Indriidae; genus Propithecus; species Propithecus coquereli. The sequence goes on from NW_012141524.1 coordinate 4,384,068, forward strand.
TTACTTACACAGGAAAATTTATATCACTTCTTTAGATGGCAAAGAACATTTTTTTCTTTAAATTGAAGGTAACTACAAAAATTAAATTTAAAATGTTACTTAATTTTAAAAGTAATGACTATAAGTGATACCGAATCAAATAGTTTCAAAAAATACACATGCAAAAATAAATTATTCATTGAGAATAAAAATGATTATAATTCATTCTTAACAAAAGAGTAATCATCTCAATGTTACTTTGCTTAAGACAGAAAAGAGAGTTGATAACATTGAGTTAATTCCATTTTTTTTGGTTGTGATATTTGCTTCCACTGAGAATCCCAATGCATATGTGTTTGCAGTCAGAAAGAGCAAAAGAGATCTCAGAACTTCCCTTGAAAGGGTAGGATATTAATATTTATTCCTACTGTTGCAATGCAAGTTATTTTGTTCAACCAATGGAGTTTCAAGAAAACCTCTGAAGCCATCTCTAGAACTATTTTACTGAGTTTGCAATGTGAAGGAGAAACAAAGTTTCTTTTCTCCTACACTGCCCTACTCTTTTAGGAAAAACTTATGGAAATCAGGTAATTCACATTTTTTTCATAATGCTAAAAAATGCCTTCACTGAGTTAACTGATAAGTATACTCAGGTTCTTCCAGGAAGAATGTTTTTCAGTTTAATTGAACGAATGAATAAAGTTCACAGACCCTTTCTCTGTCTTGAGTCTCTCTATGCGCCACGTCAATCACAGTAAAAACAGCCACCATGTACTGAGTGGTATATATAAAATATTCTTTAAATCTCACTAACTTCATGAGGTTCGCATTATTATCCTCATTTGCCAATTAATTGGGAGGAGGTGGGGGGTGTGCAGAGAGATTGAAGTGACTTGCAAAAGTACAAATAGCAAGCAATGACTTAGCCAAGACTCTGGCCCACTCTAGAACATCTTTCAACTCTGGGTCTGCTGTCTCAGGGGATTGATTTAGGAGTAGAGGTAGGATTCTGTTTTCCCCATGAATGTTTTCCAATCTCCACATAGTCCTGGCCGTGTGTCCAGTCCTCCTCAGATACAGCCTAAAAGGTCTGTTTTCTGGAGTCCCTACCCCTGCTGGCCTGGAGAAAGGTCACCTCAGTCCACTGGCCTGTATTAGTGCTTGTCAGTTGGGGTAGGTGTGAGTGAGTGTGTCTGGGCGAGAGTCTGACCTGGAAATATAAACCGTGCCAGTCACCTTGCCCTCACTTCCTTCTCCTATCCCCGCCTCCACTCTATAGACAGTCTTCTTTTCTTCAGGAAACAGCTAGTTTAAATCAACCCTGATATTTTATAGTCGAGGAAAGCAGTTTTTACTCTCACTGAAGAACCAATCTTAAACAAAAGATGATTGCATGATCTCTAAATGTTACTAAAATGCAGGATAATAGGTATTAAATTTACAAAATCAGCACACCCCAAATTTATACTGGTTTATGTAAAAATTCACATGAATTTTTTTTTGAAGATTGCAGCATGATTTGAAGGGAGCTCGAAGGCCTTATATTAAATATGTCCCCAAACTTTTACTTTAAGCCTCCCATAACGTCTGAATAATGCCAATACTAATCAACACTAAAAACTAAAAGTACTAAGAGGAGCCAGCGGTTTAGAGCCATCTGTGTGCTGTGTCATTTACTAGCAGTATGATGTGGGGGAAGTTATTTGTCCTCTCTGTGCCTCAGTTTCTCTCCTGTGAAATGATCATAATTCCAGTACCTGCTTCTAATTGTACGAGTGCTCAACGGCCCATCCTACTAGAAGTACATGGTATAAATTATGCTGAGATGTTGTAGGAGCAACTTCAGAGCAGAGACGTAGGGCAGTGCTCAGAAATCCCTCTATCCTGGTGGTGCACCTTGGCTGTCAGCCTGGCCCTACAGCTGGGCAGACTGCGAAGCGCCCTCTAGTGGGCGAATTCCACCCCTGCACTGGTTACGTTTGTATGTTGGACTAAAATTGAGTAAAGTAGACCTAATATCTATGCAACGAAGGGACTTCCTGGCCTAAGATTACTATAGAGCCTCTGAGCTCAGCTACAGAGTTGGAACACTAATGCGACTGTGTCAACCTGAGAACTTGTTCTCCTTGCATGCAGTGGTTCAGCCCGACTGCCCCAGATCCCTGCCAAGCCCCTGGAAGAACATAAGGAAAGGCAGCCCCACGGTTAATGGAGACCAAAGATCTTTCTTTCCTCAACCTGGCAGGAATTTTGTGAGGATCAAATCGTAATATTGTACATGCAAAGTGCTTAGAACAGTTCAAAGCACACAAGTTCTCAATGTTAATTATTAATTTTATTACCTATTGTGTATAAGACACTGTGCAAAACATCTTACTTGTTTTTGTTTATTTTTCTTAATTCCCTCAACACTATGAGGTAAGTATTATTATTATTCTCCTTTTAGGATATCAAATAACAGTTGAAGCTCAGGGAGGTTAAGTTTCATGCCCAGGGTCCCACAGCTCAGTGACAAACCAGGCTGTCAGAGTTCAAGGTAGCTTTATCCTCTAAAGTACGAACTGTTACGAATCCTTTACAACACTTGCTGGACAGCCTGTTAGAAACCCAGACTGTGGGGTAGCCTCATACCGAAGTTTATTCAGTAGGACTGGGGAGCATCTGCAAATTAATAATTAAAAAAAAAAACTTTCCAGGTGACACTGACATGAAGATAATTTGGGAATTACTGGAAACATTGCCTATAGGTGAGAAAAAATGATCGTAAAAATTATTATCCAAAATATGCTTTTTGGAAAAGTACACATAATGGAAAAACAGATGGAAACCTAGGATGCCTGGGGCAATTTACAAGCAAAACGAAACAAAAAGGTAATCTGATGATCTGATTTTGCACAGATTAGTGACTTACAGGGACAGAGTGTAAGACAGTTTTCCTAGCGTCATGGAGGTTTTATCAGGATAGAGACAAAGTTGGAAACTTGGAGTGCTTCCAGGGGCTGTGGGATCAGGTAGGCCCCACAGGACAGGTAGCTGAGTGTTTTGGGGAATGCCTGGAGGGGACAGAGCCAGGTCAGCAAAAGCCTGCAGAGCTGAGTATGTTAGTCTCACACCTGTTCAACAGGACAGGCATTTACTCACATATAATTTCACTGGCTCTCCATCCAAGCTAACGCCGCTAATAATTTTACAATCAATTGTCAAAACCCTCCCTCCTCACTTCGAATCTGGAATCTTGCTATCTGGCCACAGCTGTAGTAAAGTATAAGAACAAAGAAGGCAAAGAAAGGGAAAGTGAGAGAGGAGACGTCAAACTTCATATCCTTCAAAATATTGCCGCGGACCATCCTCTCCCCACAGCTCATGATTCACGATCACAAGAGGGAAAATACAGAGGTGGGTACAACTTGCCTCTAATTTCTTTCAGCATCCATTTTTTCTTATTCCAACACACAGTAACTATCTTTCAGCTACAAAAAAAAAAAAAATGATTTTCATAAAGGAGGACATTGTAACAGCCTACAAAAAAGAATGGTGATATTTTTCCCCTTTTTGTGAAATTGTTAACATTCTGGCAAAATTGTTTTAATAACTCAATATTATATTTACTCTAGGTGAGATTTTATAAATAATAATTGTCTCTGAGGAAGGAGGACATTGTAACAGCCTACAAAAAAGAATGGTGATATTTTTCCCCTTTTTGTGAAATTGTTCACATTCTGGCAAAATTGTTTTAATAACTCAATATTATATTTACTCTGGGTGAGATTTTATAAATAATAATTGTTTCTGAGGGCTTAGTACTTTCTCCATTACATAAATCACCTAAATTCTAATTTATCTCAGCGTTTTGAGATTTGGAGGGCCTCTGTAAACAACATCTAAAACTTTCTCAATTTTGTGAAATGCTTCTGAGGTAGCCCTTCAACAAAAAGCGCCATCATGGAGATAATAACACATAGCACAAGGAAAGGCCTAGTTTATACCTCATTATGGAACTACTGTATGTTAGAGACCAAAGGATTACTACATCCAACTTTCTTTCTTTGAGTAAGAGTGTTGTCATGGTTTCTGATCTCCCTGGTTACACATCTGCATGAAAGGGGAAAAAAATTACAGAAAACATATCCAAGGAAACAGGAAACTATGATAAAACAATGGTACTCATGAAATGTGAAATTCCTGAATATACCACATTTTCCTTCCATTACCTCCCCCCACGACCCGCCAAAACCCCCAAATCACCCAAACACACACTTTGAAGATTCCATAGCACTGATAAGAAGTTTAAACTGAAATTGATTCATCTGGAATGAAATAAACTATATAGCTTAAACAGTAAGATATATTTTATATTTTCTGTTATCTAAGAGAAATAAATAACAGATAAGCTCATCACAGGAATTTGTTGTAAAGGAAACTAATACTTCAAAAAATAACACGTAATGGATGCAATATTGACTGACTCATTGGTCCCTATCCCCACCTCTAGGATTGCCATGATGGATTTGTTCACCCCAATGTTATAAATGATGGCTTTGAAGCACAAGGGGAAGTGTACCTTAACTTATCAAAGAAATATTTTACAATTGTCGCTAACATTGTAGTTTGAAGTATACTCCTTTAATTGAAGCTGTTTTCTGTAACATGATATCACTATAGTCTAGACATTCAGCAGCATAATTTTGAAGTGGCATCACTTGTCTCCAAGTCCCAGTTCTACCAACTATTACCTACTGCTGCCAGTTTTCATGTAGTAAAATAATAGTGATGTTAAACTCATAGGATTTTAGTATGTTTGGTCTATATGAACTATCAAATACTACTTGTTACTGCCAATGAAATTATCATCTTTTAAGGTAATTTTTGGTGACTATCAACTAGAGAATCCATTGGGAATTACTATTACTGAGTATTGAATATACAATATTAATAGATAAACTAAATTCAAATGTCATCTCTGCTATATAGCTCCTCTGAAAACTCAGGCAAGCTAAATTACTTGAGCCTTGGTTAACCCATCTATAAAGTAGAGATAATAACTAAAAAATTCTTATTTTATAGGCTAGTTGTAAAAACAAATGATATAGCTAAAGAGCCTAGCACAGTGCCTGGCACATAGTAAAGTATTAAACAATAGGGAAATTATTTTTTCTCCAACCACTTAGAAGAACCAGCTGTTTACTAAAATGATGTTGCAGCAATAGTCCACTAAAAATAAGGTCCCAGAATCAAGTCGCTTTTTTAAATTTTTTTATTTTTTAGAGACAGGGTCTCCCCCTGTCCCCAAGCGGGAGTGCAGTGGCACAATCATAACTCACCGTAATCTCAAACCTGAGCTCAAGCCATCCTCCCACCTCAGCCTCCTGAGTAGCTGAGACTACAGGAGTATGCCACCATGCTCATCTAATTTATTTTATTTTACTTTATTTTTTTGAAGAGATGAGGGCTTACTATTCAAGTCACATTTTTAAGCTAAATTTCAGTGAAGACTATTTTTGAAATAAGGAAAATGTTCTTCAATTTTTAGATAGTAAAACATACCCATATTATTTAGTCACATAATGAATAATATGTGATGGTTATATGAAAGCAAAGAACAAGTCTACAATGTCTGTCCTTTAGATTCAGAGTAAAGGATCAATCAATGCTGAATCCCCTTCTTTCCCTCCATTGTGCTTAGAGACCTGAGAAAGCCTCAGAGAGATGGAGACAAACATTACTGAGTGACTCAGAGCAAAGCAATCTGATGGGAACCTTTATTGAAATGATATTTGACAGGTCAGTGTGCTGTGGAATTTGAAAATTATACCTCAAATACATGAGAGGCAGTAGGGGCTAAATTCTTGTATCTTTTGTTTATCTGTCTGGAATAGGATATTTTATAAAACTATTGTGTTAATTATTTTTAAAGAAGTTATGCCATTTCTAATTAGAAATTGAAGTCCTGGTTCTGTGTTTAAAAATATTTTATGAGTGCATTTTCTTATTCTCTTACCTGGAAAATAATGGCATTTAGAATTTGAGTCACCTCACAGAAATTACAGAAGCAAACAGAAATGTTCCTTTGCTAAAACCTAGGAAGAGATTCACAATGCTGTGAGGAAAAGTGTATCAGCTGTATACACTTTTGGAACATTTGAATTGGAATATGATTTTGCTTCAATGATTTTAAAGGAGAAATAAAAGCAATTCAGGTGATCCTGCCTGGAAGTTGTCTTATTGTCAGTTCTAATTGACTTGTATAATGCTCTTATACTATGTGCAATTATGCATAATTAGTTCTTTGACTTAACTCTAAAAATACATTCTTTACAGTGGTGACACACTTGAGTAAGAATATTACATTCTTTCCCGAATCACCAGACTTTTTTTGTTTCCTTTGTCAATGTTGAAAATTATTCTTCCAAGGATTGCTACCATCCACACACTCTCTGGCAGTATCAGCTATAGTAGAACAGTGGACTGACTGGACTAGGAATCAAGAAACCTGATTTTAGTCCCAGTTTGGACACTGATTAATTGTGTGACCCTAAGCAAGTCATTTCATTTCTGCATGTTTTAGTTTTATCATCTGTTACATGAGAAAAATGGACTAGGTGGCCTCATAGGATTCATAAAATGTTAGAGATGAAATGAACCATGGTCTACAAATGGAAGAATTTGTTTTACTGATGAAAGAGCAGAGCTCCAGAGGGGTTTAGTGTCTTGCCCAATGTTCAAATTAGTTAGGGGAAAGTGAAAAATAAAACTCAGATTTTCAGATTTCAATCCAATGCTTACTTCTACACATTGAAACTTTATATGCTTATCTATGAGGCAAAGAACCATGAACTAAATGCTTTTCTGATTTATGGATTAAATAAATAT
>NW_012141524.1:4393976-4395054 GCF_000956105.1 Propithecus coquereli
AACCAAAAAATTCTACAATACATAGTTATAATTCACCAAATATAATTTAGCTTAAAACATAAATAACAGCATTAGACCTTCAAAAATTTCATGTAGTAGAATTATTGGACCAGATTATAAAGTATGTTTAAAAGGATTGAAGAAGAAATAAAAAAGAAGGAATTTTCATTCAACAACACATATTTATTTTATTTAACTAAGATTTATTGAAGACCGATTATGTCAGACATTTTCTGTTTGCTGAAGATACAAAAATTAACCAACACCCCCCATCACTGTCTTTATGGAATTTATATTCTAGTTTTAAGAGACAGATATAAAGCAAAATAAGCAAAATATGTTTCATGGTTAAATGTGCCATGAATGAAAATAAAGCATGTGGATAGGGAGCTCTGTGTAAAAGTGTGATTTCAAGTTTATTTTAGAGATCAGAGAAAGCTTCACTGAGAAAAGGATACTTGAAGCTAAAAGAAGTAAGAGTATAAATCAGATGTATATCTGAGGGAATAATGTTCCAGGCAGAAGAAATCAAAAATGCAAAGGCCCTAAAGTGGTTTCTGTGAAAACAATAAGGAAGTTTGTATCACTTAATAAGACTGAGTTAGAGAAGGTGTATTGGGGGTAGTAGAAGATGAGGTCCAAGAGGTAAAGTTAGGGTAGAAAAGTGAGAGACAGTATGGTATCAAAAAAATACCAGAAAGATATTTAAAAAGAACCAAATTAAAATTTCTGACAAGACATATAATTGTTAAGATATAAAAATTGAGTGGATAGTTAAACTGTAGATAAGATAGAGCTGAAGAGAGAATTAGGCAAATGAAAAGTAGCACTGAAGAAATTAACCAGAAAGCATTACACAGAAAAAAAGAAATAAAAAATTTAAAAGTCAGGTAAAAAAATTTCAGTAACGTAAACTAGTATCACATATGTCTAACAGGGGTTCCAGAAGTGGAGAATAAGATTGTAGAGAGGCAGTATTTGAAATGATACTAAATTACAATTTTCTGGAGTTTTAAAAAGCATAACTCTTCAGATTTACAATGGATCCTAAACAGAATAAATGAAACTAAATATATAT
>NW_012141524.1:4395104-4397526 GCF_000956105.1 Propithecus coquereli
TATTTGTTCATCATTGCTTAACAACAAATTTGTAAACACAATTTAGTTTAGATACTGCTTAAAGATAGACTATGTGAAGAAGTTCTTTGCAATTATACAAAATCATCATACAGATATTTCCAATAGGAATGAAGAATTAGACCTGTATATATAATACCACAGAGGAATATTTCCAGGAGCGACATGGTCACTGACTTCCAAGGTCCCCATGAGATCTTATTAACTTGGTGAATTTAGTACAACTTTGGATTTGTCAAATCTTTGTAATTCTCATGTCACAAGAAACTCTCAGGACTTGCCCAAATGAACTAAGCTCATAGAAAAAGATATATAAAACTGGAGTTAATTTACTATTTATAACTGAAATATAATTTCCAAGGTAACTGAGGTGTTCGGTCGTTTGCCCACTTCATTCTCTTTGTAGGCAAAACACTAGAGTAGTCCATTTGTAATTGAAAGTTTGCTTTCACGAGTTTGCAATCGGATCAAGGACAGGTCATGCATGGCTTACTGTGAATACTTAGTGGTGTCAAGGGAGGTAGCCAGTCATTTCTTCAGTGCCCACACCCTGTACTCAGAGAATATGCCATTTGTTCATAGACTGACTTAAGCCCTGACACTCCTGCTCTTTCCGAAATCATGTACATAGAGAGAGCAGATTAAAGTGAAGAAATTTTCTTTGGTAAATATTTACACCATGAGGAATAATATACATTAGATTTGGCAACACTAAGAGACCAGATCAGGTAGTTCCCGAAGTCTTGGAACGAAAGTACTTCATCCTCTGATTCTGCTGGCCGTTATGGCTATAGTTGCTAAATTGCAGGGCAGTCTGGCAACACCTGGGGTGGAGGTGCCCTGGGGTGTGGGCTAGGAGCTGCCAACCACCCAACCACAGTGGAGGTATTGCAGTATTTTCAGCCACCAGTTCAATTGTCCTGGCACGTACTGGATGAATATCTCTCCTGAATATTCTAAGTCTTTCTAAATAGACTCCATTTTTTGTTCTGCTCACTTCAATAAATTATAACTTAAACTGTTTAAATGTTTAAGGTAGATATTTAGAACATGAGTTATTGCAGGAAGTTATAACAGTGATGCCCTCCAGGTTTCCAAAGTGCACCAAATGATGCCAGATTGCTATGATTTTTGGAATTCTTAAATCTGCTTTTGAAAACCTTTTTTTCTGTCTCTTTCTGTCAGGGCTGTCACTTCTCATTTTTATCCATGCACTTTCCTCTAGCAACAAGCCTCAAATTTCTCACAGACGGAACCTAATTTAAATCTACTCTGAGCAGGAAAACCTGGCCAATTTCTTAGAAATATGTATAAAATAATGATGAATAAATTCTAAGTTGTGGCCTGAGGAGCTATTTTATGAGTAAAGGGACACATTTTAGTTTTGGACCTTGTGACATATATTTTGTCAATTCTGGATAACTTTTGGGTTATTTTGTGGTCCTTTCATGTGTTAAAAATATTCTCATTGACTCATTGTAACCACTGGAAAAGTGATCTACTGTGCCTTATTTTATTGCAGAGATTCAAACTCTGTAGTCTACAATCAACCATGGGCAGCAGTTGTGTTTCAATTGGCCAGCAAAATATTGGCTTATGGCAATGTTTTTAGAGTTTTGGTAGGTAGTCAACATGTAAAAATCAGAATATTTCAAATGCAAAGCTGAATTTCTAGCTTTTCTTGAAAAATAGAATCTGTCAACATTGAATCTATATATTAATATAAAAACAAGAGGTGAGAACAGCTGCTTTCTTTAGATGATATTATGGGTTGAATTGTGTCCTCCCAAAAAGATATGTTGAAGTTCTATCCCTGAGTACTCCAGAATGTGATCTTATTTGGAAGTAAGGTCATTGTAGATGTAATTAGTTAAGATGAAGTCATGCTGGAGTAGGGTGGACCCCTACTCCAAGATAACTGTTGTCCTTATCAAAAGAATACCATGTGAAGGGATAGAGAAACAGGAAGAAGAAGACCATGTGAAAAGGAAGGCAGAGATCAGAGTTAAGCAGCCACAAACCAGGGAATAAAGTGACCACCAGAAGCTGGAAGAGGGAAAGGAGAAGCCTTCCCTACAGCCTTTGGAGGAAGTATGGTCTTGCTAGGACGTTGATTTTGGACTTCTAGACTACAGAATCATAAGAGAATATATTTCTGATGTTTTAATCAACCCAGTTTGTGATACTTTATTATGGCAGCTGTAGGAAACTAATACAAATGGAATTTCCAGACTGCTGTTTCTAACAATATGATTTACTAAATGATCAAAATTTTGCCACAAAATCAATTTAAAGTTGAATAAAGTATCTAAAGACTTATTTTATTTTTGCATAGTTAGGCCACACAGAGATAAGAGACAAGGCCTTGAATATACAAGAGACGATAAATAAATAAATAAATAAA
>NW_012141524.1:4399030-4404876 GCF_000956105.1 Propithecus coquereli
GGAGTTTTAAAAAGCATAACTCTTCAGATTTACAATGGATCCTAAACAGAATAAATGAAACTAAATATATATTCTTCCATAATGTAAATTGCAGAACACTGAAGCAAATCTTAAAAATAACTAGAAAAGAGAGGGAGAGTGTGAGAGAGAGATAACGTAGATATAGCAAGTTCTAATTTACATAAATCCTCTATGTTACCTGATTGATTCATTTAGTTTGCCAGCAAGTTTCCTTATAAGCATTTGAAATTGTGACACTTGCAGAACTAAGTTAGAATTTTATAGTCCAAATTTACGTGCATTGACTGTTCTCTTTAAAAGGCAAATATTTTTAACATAAGGCACTTGCTAAAAAAACTGAGAACAAACTTTGATATTTCTTTTTCATTACTTCCATCTCTTCCTTCTAACTCTTTGACTTTGAGAAGAGAAGGGAGATGGAAATTCATGCAGAAAGAAAGGACAGGCTGTTTCTTGATACTTGGAAATGGATGGTTACTCTTTCAGGTGAGAAAATGTTTAGCCTTCTGCATTTTTATTTAGGTAAATACAGATGACTATATAAATTTATGATTGTCTTTGATTGTGTGATCTTGGAAAGGCTTACCTAAATATTTTATGTACTCAGGTCTGTGTGGTTGCAATATGAAAACCAGAAGCTAGGACCACCAATTCCAAATTACTTCATCTGTCTAGGGTAGGGTTTCTATTTCCCAAGATATGTCAAGCCACTCTTCTTCTCTGTACATTTGTTTTAATGAATGATCCTTACTTATTACCACATATAATTTTTTTGGATTTAGATCTTCCTCCAACATATGCTTACCATTTTTACTAACCCCTACTTTTTCTTAATATTAGGCGATTTAGCTAGATGAAATTTTACAATTTGACTTGTCATGAATGCAAAAGACTTCTAACTTACAAAATTATAAACCACACATACATAGAGTAATCTATTCTAATAAATACCATTTGTAAAGCACACTTTTCCTGGGGTTTGAGACACCACAAAATATTGTGACGAGTAAAATAGGAAGCTGCTGCCAAGTGAGAACTTTTAGTCTTCTCACCATCATACATATAATTTAAGAAATTAAAACACAGATTCACTTGGTAGAGAAAATAAAGCCAAGAAATAGAGTTTTTTCAAAATTAAAAGACACTTAAAAAATTTAAAACAAATGATAAATGTCCATGTTAGTATTCCTCTAAAATGAATTTTTTAACTGAATTTTCCTTTTCACAGCCCCGCTTCTGGCCATACTGCCTACGCTATAGAATTTAATGTGCTGTGTCAGGTAGAGGTCAAGCAGAGAAACAGAACCCATAGGAAATATATATTAATATTAATATATTAATGTGATTGTGGGAACTGGCTAAACAAATCTGAAATCAGTAGGGCACACTGTCAGGAAGGGCACGCTGGGGACTCTGTGTCTGTCACACAGACTGAGGCTGCTGACCACAGGCAGAATTTTCTTCTTCAGAGAAGCCTTGTCTCACCTTTCCTCTTTAAGGACTTTCAACTAATACTGATTTCTGGGCAGGAGCTGGGGAGCAGCATCTGAGCACTGGTCTCAGGAAAGTATGGAGGTGATGGAGTGTAGGACTTCATATCAACTGAGGCTCCAAGCCCTGTGATATATGCTCCACTATCAAATTGGAATTCACATGCAAAATCCAAATTCACACATAAAATTTTTAAGAACTTCAAGACAATGGTCACTCAGTATTAAAGCCAAAACACAAGGGACCCTTTTGAGCATTGGACTCTGTGTGACTGCACTGATCATATGCCCCTGAAGCCCGCCCTGACTGTCATCACATGCTTCCCAGAGAGCAGGGGGAATGTTTCCCCTGAGGAGGAAGGGGAACCATTTACTTACATGGGGAAACACCTTCTGATCAAAGCCTGTACCATCACAGTGGATTGGCTTTGCAAGACTGACAGGCCACTAGTGAATCATTAATTATGACAATTCCTTGAGTCTAGAGACAGGGACAGGTAGGAAATAAATATAAATCTTGGTCTCCCTTTTTTTCATTCGCTTATTCATGTTTATCCATTCAACCAACAAATATGCACTGGTGTGCTTTTTTTTTTTTTTTTTTAGACCAGAGTCTTGCTCTGTTGTCTGGGCTAGAGTGCTGTGGCATCAGCCTAGCTCACAGCAACTTCAGACTCCTGAGCTCAAGGGATCCTCCTACCTCAGCCTCCCGAATAGCTGGGACTAAAGGTGTGTGCCACCACATCCAGCTAATTTTTTTTTTCTATTTTTAGTTTCTCATCTAATTTATTTCTTATTTTAGTAGAGATGGAGTCTTGCTCTTGCTCAGGTTGGTCTTGAACTCAAGTGATCCTCCCGCCTCGGCTTCCCAGAGTGCTAGGATTACACGCATGAGCCACCACGTCCAGCCTATGCACTTGTTAAAATCCTGCAATATACTAAACTCTCTGCTAGTTTATAGAAACACAGCTAGAAACAATATATGATTTCTTCCTTGGAGAATCTCAGTCTCAAAACATAATACTATTATGTTCTCTATAATTCTTGGCATATTTAGCCAATGAACCCAATGCTTTTTTAACATAAAATAAACATTGAACTTGACTGATTGAATATGAGAATGTGAAAGTAAACTGTCAATAGACAGTATGTAAATAAACCTTCGCTTTAGAGCTAACCCTAATTCGTGACTTTATTTCAGCCCTCTGGGAACTTACTGATTCAAGACATCCACCTTTTTTTTTTCTTTTTTTACACAGAAGCATTAAACTCATATAGGTTTGATTACCTTGTAAAGAATCTGAGTAATGAAAGAGATTTACCATATGTTTGAGATTTTCAAGACTTTCTACATATTTTGTCAAGGAAATTTCAAGTTGTGGTTGAAAAAGGTAGCTATTTTAAAAGGTTACTTAGGACACCAATAAACAACATTCTCAATATTTTAAAAAATAGTCACATGCCTGGTCCTATATATAATATTATTTAGGAATACCTTTAATCATGAATAATAGAAAACTCTACTTCCAATGGCTTAAATAAATTGATGTTTCTCTTTCTCACATAACAAGAATTCCAGAGATAGATAGATGCTGTTATTGGTTTGGTGACAGTACATGTAGGGGGCAGCTGTCACTGAGATTTTAGTGGCCCTTCCTTTATGTGTTGCTTCACGCTGATACAGCTGAAGAAATTATACCACCTAATGTAGTGAGTACTCAGTCAACCTGTGTTTCTATCCTGTGCTAAACAATTCTGAGAATAAGTGTCTTTCTTTTTTTGTGCTAGTCAATTCTAAGATGGAGCATATATTCTCATTTCTATGCTAAATAATTTTGGGAGTAGGCAAAAATAATTGAACTGTTTGTTCCAGGAAATACATATTCCTTGATGTGCTTACTTACTGAGACTAACTCTTTCTTACCAGAGCTTACTTCAAGATTCTCACCTCATGGTATTTATTTATGAGCCCACAGCTATCATGCCATGCCACACGCTCTGCCTAGTGCCAACCACTTCCCTGCCTTACAAGGCACACCTTAATTATACCTATTTCAGGCCCTAAAACCCTGACACTATCCTCCTCCAACTTCTGTCTTCTGAGACATTGCTAAGAATTTCTCAAAGTGCTGTTTTCTCTCACGGCAGGGTGATCCACAGGTTTTCCAGAAGTCATTCTGTTGAGTGGACACCTAAGAGCAGGAAGAGGGAAAGCAGCCCATTTATCAGGAAGTCTAGTGTTCCCAGAAATCATGAGAGTAGACTTTTTGTTTAGATATCATTGGCCAGAAGTGGGTGATTTCTATGCCTCTAACTATAGGAAAAGACAGGGAAATGAGAATCCATCGAGATGTATCACCTGCAGATTTCTCCATGTTCACGCAAAGGAAAGGATGGTTCTTTTAGTAAGAGAGAAGGTGAGGCTCAAACGGATCCTAGTTAGGCAGGTAAACGACGGATGTCTTTTCCAGAATAATCAAAAGAGCTTTATTTAGGAGAACATAGGATTACATTTTCAAGAAAGAAAATGTATAAAATTTATAACCTCATTGGAGAAAAGTAATAAAATATGAAGTTGAGTAGACTTTCCAATGGAAGCAAAGGTCTAACCCTCCCCATTCAAATACAAATAGCCTAATCAGGAAGCAGAAGACCAAAGGAAAGGACTGAAAGGTGTATGCTGTACATAATAATAAAAATAATATTAACTTCTCTGTGGAAGATAAATACCCAGCAAATTAAGAGACAGAAAACATTTGCTCCTCCTTGAGAGTTTAGATGGCAGTATTTTTGAGAATCAGCATTTTTCCTTGGGAGAGTGTATGTATGTGTATGTGTGAGCACACATATTTGGCTCAAGAGTTCTGCATTGAATCATTGAAAAAAGCAAATATCACTGACATTATTACAATTCAGAATGGTGCTAAGATTTGGAGCAGACCTTGTCTAGGTGACTAAGGGTTTCAAAAGAAATTACTAAATATCATGTTAAAGTTTTTTCCTATTTCTCTCCCTAGTCCTCTCCTCAACCATTCATTCTGCCTTCCTGTCTCACATACAAATATATACTGGAAAATTGTTCCAGGCTGAAAATTCAAATCTACCATGTGGATGAGTGCTCCAAATTTAGAAAAAAGGGTGGCATTTCTCATGGGGCAGATTGACTGAGGGAGGTACATTGGAAAGAGAATAAGCCAGAATAGCCAGATAGCCAGGGACACACACAAGAAGACCCTGTGGTTGAATGTCTTAATTAAGTCCCAGTGGACATAGAAAAAGTCCTATGTATGCTACATGTTTATTGATGATTGAGAATAATTATAGGGAGTTATACCATAGGAGATGAAATATCCAACAAAATTTGAACAATATGAAAAGCCTTTGGAAATGGTATTCTGGAACAGATGTCCGGATCAATAAAGAGAAGTGGTGATCTACTCTGCATGTCCCACTGAGAAGGTGGAGGTCCCACATGGATGGCTCTGTCTAGCTATTCCAGGAAAGTGAGCAGGGACACATGGCAGAAAAGGGTGAAATGGAGAATGTTTGATGGTGAAAAACAGTCTAAGATCAAAATGTCTGCTTTCTGTCATATGCTAGATGAAGGTGGGAGTTGATGGAATGAATGCCAGCCAGGTAGAAATGGATGCTTGGGGTTCACCTTCTTTGGAAAGTGCTCCAAGCACTTCCCAAAATGTGTTTGCTCTAATTGATGAACCTGATTCCATTCCCAATGAGGTTACATGCGGGCAACATGGTGAACTATGTGCCTCCCTCCCACTGCTCCAATCAATGATGTTTAGAAACTCCTGTCTCCTTTTCTCATTTGAAAACTATGTCATATTAAGATTCTCCTTTTCTGAATTCCCCTTCTCATTCATGTGCTTGTTTTAGGGACTTCCCTAACATTAAATGTCACCCTTTTAAGAGGAAAAACTGTGCTCGCTTTGGCAGCCCATATACTAAAATTAGAATGATACAGAGAAGATTAGCATGGCCCCTGAGGAAGGATGACACACAAATTCATGAAGTGTTCCATATTTTTCCATCTGTGAACTGGACTCACAATATTTTCTGTTAATAAATTGCCTTTGTATAAACTAAAAAAAAAAGACGAAAAACTGCTTATTTTCTTTGAATCTGCTCTAGCAGACAACATAGCATTGAAAAAAGAAATTTTTTCTCAATGAATACATATTGAATTAAATAATATTTTCAAAGACATACTGAATGTGTTTAGAATGTGTATGATGTAGCTTTTACTTTTTCCAATTAAAAAAAAGTTGGCAGGAGGAGTGATTTATAGCTAAAATGGATAAAATGATTATATATAGA
>NW_012141524.1:4414300-4417019 GCF_000956105.1 Propithecus coquereli
AAATATATGACAATATTTAACTTATATGTCTATCATATACATATCATGTAAGTACAAATAATTATCCCAGGCATAATTCAAAACATAAAGTGTTTTTCCCTTTCTATTATTTCCATTGGAATTTTCCATCCATCTTTACTTCTCTTTCCTTGAATTCCTTGTCAGGTATCATTGACATTATTCCTACTTTGTTCACCTATTTACCTCTCTTCTGAAGGTCCTTTAGAATTAATTACTCCAAAAATATATTTTTTATTTCTTGAAATCAAATATCTTAAACTGTCTTCCTTTGTGAAGAGAGAAAGCAATTGATAAATTTGGTCTGTTTATAGTAAGTCAAATTGAATGTTAATTTGGTGGCTCATGTTTCTCAAAACTGTCAGGTATATTTATATATTTTATCTAAAGAATGAGGAGAAAGCAAAAATAAAGGGCATAGGAATGTTCATTTTTAGGGGAAAAGAAATCAGGAGCCCTTAAAACTAATGACACTCTTCAAAATTAGAGAGCATGTCTGGTAAAACAAGCTCTAGCTTCCATTATACTGAATTTGGGGCAGGGTTATCCTGTCTTTGTATGATCTAGGAGATGGGGAAGTCTACTTGTGCAGCCATTTAGTGAATGTATTGTCTGTAATGTACTTAAAAACAATAATAAAAATGATGCAGCATGTATATGACAACCCCCAAAAATCTAGTGGTAAACTACTCTTACCCAAACACCTCTCTGCTTGGCATGTCGCTAATGCAAGGAATATCTTAATTAGAATTTTAAATAGCCTTGAATCCTTCTAGAAGGAAGTAGTCCTAGGTCTTGACTGCTCCATGCCTCTTGCTTCTCAGAGAATCTACCCTAGCCATAACATTCTTCACTAGAGATTTAGAACTGGGAAGATCCCTGTTCCTACTGCCTCAAAAACAAGGAAAGAGAAAATTCTGGACACTATTTCAAAGGCACAAGGAAGAAATATTTTTTCCAAATGATAGTCTACTAAATTTTAAAATTAGGATTTATGGTGGTAATATTTTACTTGTGTCATATTTCTTTTTGCTTCTTGTGGGTTAAACATTTTGGTTTTGCGGGGTGCAGAGTGACCGTTCTAGTGAGCACATTGTTTCCATGGTGAAATGCAAGCTGAGTTCCAAATACTACCTGATTTACAAAGGAATCTTAGGAACACAATAGTTTTATACATTGGAGGATGCTGATAAAAAGAAAAACTTAAATAACTTTTATACACCATATATCTGGCTTTTTCAAGTTTCTTGTAGACATTACATAACATTGAAAATAATTTTTTATAAAGCCAGGGATTTCAACTATTACATTCTTTTACTCCAAGCTTTATTGGATTCTCTCTGAAATCATAAACCTCAAATAAAAAATGCAAATGGAATTTACTGCTTCCATATACTGCCTCTACTCTGTGTTTACAGATTCTCCCAATGCTTTAATAGTGCCACATACATCTCTCAGCATCTTAGGACAGTATATTTACAGCTCTGCTTATGAGAATATGGTTTTGATTGTATTATTGAGTCTCTTTGGCCACTGTTGATTCTTCGTAGAGTTGTGATCAAATGATTCAGTATGGCTAATTTAACAGAGGAAAAGAAGTACTTTTAAAAGTGTTATGGGGTGGTATATTTAGGTAATATACTCTAACACACAAAGTTTATATTATGGGTTGAATTTTGTCCCTCCACCCCAGTTCATATGTTGAAGTCCTAACTCCCAGTAAGTACCTCACAATGCGACTATACTTAGAGATATAGTAGGGTCTTTAGAGAGGTAAATACATTAAAATTAGATAATTAGAACAGGCCCTAATTCAATATGAATGGCGTCCTTACAAAAAGAGAAGGTTAGAACACAGACACGCACAGAGGAAGACATGTGAGGACATAAGGAAAAGGCAGTCATTTACAAACCATGGAGAACGGCTTCAGAAGAAACCAAACCTACTAACACCTTGATTCTAGATTTCTAGCCTCCAGGACTGTGGAAAAAAAAAAAAAAATTCTGTGGTTGAAGCCATCCATTCTGTGGTACTTTTCAAATTAATATAGTATCTAACAAATATTTGTTCAATTATTTTTTCATTCATTTATTCATTCAACACATACTTATGAGCAACTAATATATGCCAGTTACCATGCTAGACTGTAGAACCCATGAATGAATGGGAATGAATCTTGTTGGTTTCAGACTAACAAGAAAAGAGTGTAGTGGAGAAAGTGAATGAGATGCAGAATGGCAGGGGATGAGGACACTGAGATGGCTGGGGGGAAATCACCACTGTCTTTGCTGAACATTTGTTCTTGGTAAAGATAAAAAGATGGCAGAAATAAAAGAATTAGGAGTCCACACTAGTTAGAGCCAACAGCAGGCAAATGTGTAACTAAGATGATATACATTTGAATTAAAGTTCTTCAAAATTCAATGAATTAAAGTCATTTAAAAGCACATACAATCTTTTATATATAGATAGTCAATTCCTCTGATAAATCTTAGTACAAATATTTATTTTTCTCTGTAATAAATTCATTTCTGATAAAACTTAATCCAATTTAATATATCATTTAAATTGTATTGTAAATATCCACAAACATTTTCTCTAAGGGAATTCTAACGATGAAGCTTTCCTCTGTTTCTTCCAGATTTGGTTCTCAGACATGTGGTTAATTTAACATAGTCATTGATAAAGCATGTCAAGTGT
>NW_012141524.1:4417737-4418269 GCF_000956105.1 Propithecus coquereli
TGTTCCAGAAAGTTGGAATTTTTGTGGCTAAAAGAAGGTCCCTCACAGGACAGATAAAAAATGAGCTATAAAATAATAAAACTTTAAGTTGTGCAAGCATATGTATCCAAATTCATGTAGTTGTAAGAAACAGAAAATCTTACCCAAATTTGATAAGCCAAAAATAAAGGAACTACGTGCTTAATTGGACTCCAGCAGCACAAGGATAGATTTAGTCTCAAGCTAATCTATACCCAACTAGTATGTCCAAGACTTAGAGCCACTTTCTTTATTTTTGGTGGTTGTTACCAACCTCAGAAATTTCTCTTTGAATTTCACATTGTCTGTCAGAAACTTACAGAACTTTCCCATCCTACAGAGAAGAAGTTCACAATCTTTGTGCCTTGAGCACATGCACACAATCACAAATACACCTGCACACAGGATTAAGTTCCATTGCTTGTGACTGGCAGGATTTACCTAATGTTCCCATCTCTGAATGAATTATGGTGGCCATGAGGACTAGAAATGTGGGTGACTTTTTTTTTTTTTT
>NW_012141524.1:4418319-4422314 GCF_000956105.1 Propithecus coquereli
TAAGTAGCAGAGTGATTAATTGCTGTTCACCCACCTTTCGACTACTTTTGTCAAGAGGCTCTTCCTGGCAGAGGCTTGCTGCTAAACTGATAATCACCAGAACCCTCTCCTGTTTCCAGACAAAATCTGGGCTAGAGTTCACCACCTTTCAAGCTGCGTAACCATGACTCCCCCTGATGCATCAATTGTTAGACTGAAAGGTCTGAAAAAGAACATACAGAAATCCCTTTGCACTTAGAAATGATAGTAACAATGTGTATACCAAGAGTGGCCATGTATATCACAATATCTAAATGTACACATTGACATTTATTTTTTATCTTTATGTCAAAGGAAGTATATTACCAGGAAATCCCATACTTTTTTTTAAAGTCTCCACACATAAATAATACAAAAGAGGAAAGTGACAAGAAAAATATGCATTTGTTTCCTATTGAGAAGATTAAAAAAACAGAATGTGCTTAGAACTAAGTTTATTTTATGCTATTCAACATTTATCATGCACACATAATCAGTGCAGTTATCTATCAGGAAAACTTATTAAACCAGAAAATGAATACTGACAAATATCATAATTAAACACCATTTTAATTTACTAGAAAAAATCGAATGGAAGGCGGTGTTACTCATATTACAGTACTAATTGTATCTCCAATCACAATGCTTAATCAGCTTTCAATAGTGTGCATGAATAATCCAGTGCTAGTTTTGAATTGTGATTAATAATTTAAAATATGTAAAGATAAGATCCTATAAAATACAAGTTGGGCAGCTTGAGCACTAGATTAAAAAAAGGTCAGAAACAACCAATATGCAGTGGTTAATAATAATTTTCCTTTTCTACTGGGATGAATGTCATATTTTCCATACACATGTATAAATTTGCAATATTGTTCTCTGAAACTCAATCTAATGTTAGGAAATTTGGTAGCAATTTGTATGTAACTTTGAGAGAGTCTTATTTTCTTTTTCTTCATTTCCTTACTAATAATCTCTAAGTCAAACCTTAGACCAGTGTTCAACAAGGTTGACAAATAAGTGCACTGTTATTAACGATGTAAACAATGGTTTTAGGAGGGAATTTTTATTTTTGTTAGTTTGTCTGTTTTTTGCATAAGCAGCCCTGGTTTGAGCTGGAATAACTGGCTTTTTTTCCATTTCCTACTGCTTCTATCTTACTACCTCTGGAGAGTTTATATGCACAGACACATCTCAAACAATATGAGATCAAGTGCATTTTATGTTCTTTGACCCAAGGACAGCAAACTTTTATGGGTTTAGTTTTTGATGGGTAGATTTTCGGCATCCTATTTTTGCCAAGGAGTCTATAAAGCAACATCATTGAGACTGTCAGCTTCCCTGACAAGATAACTTGAAAGCAGACTTGTGTGAACTAGAGGAGATTTCAGTTCACCCCCAGCTCAGTGAATTTCACAAGTAGCAGTTTAATCTGTAGGGTGTCCAAGCCAATAATAAGGGGAAGCTGAGTTAGGGTTTGGGAGAGAGGGATCTTTTTTCTTTTTTCCTTTTTTTTGTTGATTAGTTTTGAACTTTTTGAGCTGCCACTTAAGATTCCAATTTTCACACCTTTAAACATCCTGGGTTTTCTTTGGCATCATTAGGATTATACTGTCAGATCAAAGTTTTAGGGATATTTGCTACTAATGTTTAACATAAAATCAAAGCAGGTTTCATTTTAAAAAAAGAAGATTAACATGCAAAAATAAAACCAAATTATGCACATTTCTCACCAAAGCTTATTATTATCCCTGAAAATACTTAATGTATTAATGTTAAAGGTGTTATAACTGTAGCTATAAAGATATATTTCTAAATTTTACAAAATAAATATTGCTGAATACTATGCAGTCAGGGTCAGAGGCTCTGAATATAAACAAATGTGACACAAATGTCCTATCTTGGAACTTATTAAATGTATAACCTGAATAATTTGCTTATACTCTCTGATGTGTAATATTCTCACTTTGAAAATCAAATAATAACACTTCTTTGGTAATGTGGTTATAAGAATTTAAAGAATTAAGGCATTTTGTAACAGGAAAATAAAATTTGCTATTAATAAAAATAAGTAATGCTGCTCATTGTTTTAAGGAAGTATGAGGACACCATTGGATTCATGCATTTTTTTGGAGCAGGAATGCATGAAAACGAGTATCTATGATAAGAATCGTATGCATAAACACAAATAATATTTTAGCTTAGTATGATGTATTTGAATTTGGAAGACAGAGCAATTGGAGTGAAGGATTCTGGAAGGAACGAAAGGGAAACAATGAGAGAAGGGTCTGGAAAAAAGGAGGACAGAAGATTAAGTTGGAGATTAAGTTTCAACTTAAGGCCAAGGTGAATAACTTACAGTAATAACGCCCCTATAGTTGAGATGATTGGAGGAAGTTAGCTCAATGGATGGAAGTCTGAATAGCAAGCTGCTTTCTGCCCTGTGTTGTTATAATCATGCCTTGTTACCTTTAGTCCTTCAGTAAAACTTCTGTCTACTCAAATGTCTTTTATAAGTCACGCTTTGAGGACTAAAAGGTAAGGTCAAGTGAGTAGAAAGAGATGATAATCAGAGGCAAAATTGTAAGCTAAATCAATAAATCAGCAGGAGCAGGTATTTCAAAAGAGGTTACTAGGGAAGAGAGGAGAACGTGAGAGTGAAGTGCCCAGCTATACACGCATCCTTTTACCCTGTGATTCTTAGAAATATTGAGAAAGTTGCTTATCTTCCCATAGCATAGATGATTCTTGGGTAAACTGATAAGGATATTAAAGAAAAAGGGGATTCTAGAAGCATGGCAGACTGTGGATCCTCAGGTTACCCACATAAAAGAGATGCCCCCCTTACCATGGAAGCTTAACAAATTCCATAAGTGGAATTTTCATGTGTTGTTTTTCCCTCTCAATCCCTTTCAAAACCTATGCAGTGTTGAATAATTACTTCTTAAATGAGTCTCCAAGTGTGTATGTAGCAGGCCTTAAAATATTTGTTCCCTTCAGTTTTTTCTTGGTGATACTGATGGTCTACTGAATGTTCTAAGTAGTCTTTTCTTACTTTAAATCTCATTTTTCATTGATTTATATTATGAAATTGGAAATATATTAAAGAAAATAGAAAAGTTCCAAAAAAGCAAACTAACAAAATTTGTAGAGGAAAGAACTTTGGTAGTGTTCTTCATATTGGTCATAACAGTGCTCCAAGAAACTAGTCCAATGGAGGATAGTGTAGGATTTGTACTATATCTTGACTGAAAAAAAAATTGAGTCAAAGGAGGTCAATAATGGGTCTCAGACTTTTTTTTTTAAAGATTCTTTTGAATTAGATAAACAAGGATTTTGTTTCAATAAAGGTTTAAAAAATTTTAGCTTACCTATAAAAGGTGGATAATTTTAAAGTAGTCTACAAGAAGGCAACAGATTTCCTTAAGTAGCAGTAAAAACATTCTAATTTGATATTTATTAAGAAAATTCATTTTAGAAATATATGACAATATTTAACTTATATGTCTATCATATACATATCATGTAAGTACAAATAATTATCCCAGGCATAATTCAAAACATAAAGTGTTTTTCCCTTTCTATTATTTCCATTGGAATTTTCCATCCATCTTTACTTCTCTTTCCTTGAATTCCTTGTCAGGTATCATTGACATTATTCCTACTTTGTTCACCTATTTACCTCTCTTCTGAAGGTCCTTTAGAATTAATTACTCCAAAAATATATTTTTTATTTCTTGAAATCAAATATCTTAAACTGTCTTCCTTTGTGAAGAGAGAAAGCAATTGATAAATTTGGTCTGTTTATAGTAAGTCAAATTGAATGTTAATTTGGTGGCTCATGTTTCTCAAAACTGTCAGGTATATTTATATATTTTATCTAAAGAATGAGGAGAAAGCAAAAATAAAGGGCATAGGAATGTTCATTTTTAGGGGAAAAGAAATCAGTCAAAGGAAGTATATTACCAGGAAATCCC
>NW_012141524.1:4433699-4435181 GCF_000956105.1 Propithecus coquereli
AGAGAGTGACATAAAAATATAAAATATCAAGATAATACATTCATTTTGATTTAGAAAAAAAGAACTCACTACTGCCAGTGAACCACCCCAAGAATCCCAAGAATGCTGTAAAAAGAGAAAAAGCAGGGTTTTTTTGTAACATTGATTGTATTTACTGCTATATGACTGCTATAGTAAACCATCCCCAAAATAAAATCTACTGGAGGTGTTTTCAATCCCATCAGCCAATAAAATCCTTCTTCTTTTTTTTTTGGAATTGGGGACCTACCAAGTAGAGTCAATACTTGTTTTCAATTCTGTTTTCTCTCTTGAGGTAAATTTATATAAACAGATTGCATAAATCTTAAGCATACTATTCTATAAACTTTAATATCTATATATTCCTATATAATGCACCCCATCAGGGTATAACATCATTCTTATCAAAGTAATATTATATCACTTTCTAGGCAATCTCCCAAGAAGTCAACAGTTTACAGATTGCTCATAGTATACATGTTTTACTAATTTTAAAATTTCATATAAATGGAGCTATTCAGTATGAACTTTTTTGTATCTTTTTGCTGTCAAACTATTGTTTTTAGATTCTCCATGTTGTTACATGTATTAGCAGTTTGTTCCTTTTTTACTGCTAAGTAGTATTCTATTTTATGAATATACCACGATTTGTTTGCCAACCTCCTGTTGATGTACATTTGGTTGTTTCCATTTAAATGCTCATAAAACTGCTCTGAGCATTCACGTACATGTCTTTAAGTGAGCATATGTTTTGCAGCTGTTGTCCATTTGTTGCTCTTGCTCTTTCTTTCTTTTTTCTTTTCTTTTCTTCTTTTTCCTTTTTTTCCCTCTCTTCTCATAGAATATCAATTATACTATGTTTAAAAAATGTTTTTAATAGTTCCTCTGGAATTTGCCATACACACAACTAATCTAAGTCCCCTTTTAAAGAACATAATACTTCCCAGGCAGTGCCCCTGCTTCATAATAGAGTATTCTGGCTTCCTCTCCTATCCTTTGTAATACCGCTGTCATTGATTTCAGTTATCCCTAAGGTAAGCTATAATCACCTGATACATTGTTGCTATTATTGTTTTGAATAAATTGTTATGTTAGATCAATTACGATTAAGAAAAAGAAAGGATTTTATTTTATTACACTTAAACTTCTCAAATGCTCTTCCTTTCTTTATGTGGATCTAGGTTTTGTTTTCCTTCTCCCTAAAGTACTTTTGTTAACATTTCTTGCTAGGCAAGTCTACTGGCAACAAATTCCCTCAATTTTTATTTCTCTGAGGGTCTTTTATTTCTCTTCCATTTTTGAAAGATAATTTCAATGGATACAAATTTCTAAGATGGTGATTTATTCTTTTACTACTTTAAATATTTCATTCTGTCCTCTTTTTTCTAGCATAGATTCTGAAGAAAATTTTGATATAATTTTTATCCATGTCTTAAATATAATGTAGTATCATGTATGAGATCC
>NW_012141524.1:4435266-4436376 GCF_000956105.1 Propithecus coquereli
GGCAGGAAATTGCAAATAATTTGTAGTCATTTTGAGACTATTTAGTGTGTTTTTTAAAAAACTAATTGCTTGACTTGAAAATTAACCAGGAAATTAGCATCATATTATAAAACAGTTGATTATGGTCTTGTGGTTTCTCTTCCCTTTAGGAAAGAAATTTTGAAGTCCTTTTTTTTAAACAGCCTAGTTTCTAGTTCACGTAAATATGCCTCTATTCTGCTGGCCAATAAACTATTTCAACTACTTTGCTTCTAATGGCACTTTTACAGCCCAATATTTTGCCTCATTATTTGATTTAGAATTTATATGATCCTTTGCCATGGTATGAAGTACAATGATATCCAAATTCTGTCATAGAAAATCCTGACTGGCATTTGTGATTTCAAAGGGCTTCTTTTATCACAATGAAATTTCATAATAATGAAAAATAATTAGTTCAGTATATTATTTCAGTATTCTCCTTTAAATTTCCTAGGAAGAATAGTGAGGGTATATTGTTTGTGATGATGTAAGTTATGGCAAAAAAATAAATAAATAAATCACATTTATTGGACTTGTATTTATTTGATCATAGTACAATTTGATTTATGTAAATATAATCTGAATGCACAAGAGGAAAGATGATGATGTTAAAATGACAGGATTCTGTGCTGGTCTTATAACTCTCAGTGAAATCAACTCATAAATAATACAGATTCTTATATTTAGAAATTCATTTTAACTTTGATCTGATTTAATCTCTCCAATTAATTTAAGGATTATATTGTAATTCCTTCAGAAAATGGAAAATGAATGTAACATGATCTGATAATCATATTATTAATCTATTGCCAGCATATAAAGCAATTAAGATAATTTAATAATTTCTTGTTTGCTACCCACCTTTTTTGTAAGTCTTTAACAAAAGTGCACTATTTACTACCTAATTGGGTCAGAATGTTACCTGAATTTTAAATTACATTTTAGTTACATTCAAATGCTAATTATGATGTCACTTGTTAAAATTTAAAGCCAATGTTCTGTGTTTAGCCTGAAAAGCAGTAAATTAATTATTTTCAACAGTAACATTTCTTCTGTCAGCACCCACTTCCCATCCTTCTGAGATTAGGG
>NW_012141524.1:4440166-4442979 GCF_000956105.1 Propithecus coquereli
GAAATTCACAGAATAGTTCTTGCCAATGAATTTATTTTAAAAATCCTTCCCTCCACTCAATCTCTGACTCCTGACCCTTGAAGTATTGGTGTTGGTGGGAAGTTTAGCAGTTTTTGGACAATTTCTTTAAAATTTTGCATCGCAGTATGGCATGTCACTTTAGAATATAGCACTTATTTTTTTTCTTGGTCCCTCATCAGAATCTTCCATTTAACATGCTGTTACATTTCCATCTTCCTTATTGTCATTGCCACATTCTGCATCTTTCCTTACTCCTCCCTTTTTATGGAATAAGGCAATTCCTTTACTTTTTTATGTAATGGAAATGGTGTGCATTTTTGTTAGGGCTTTAATTCACTTTTCCCATATTGGAACTCTTCTCACAATACACTGGGACATTTGCTCAAATTTTCTTCAAGCCATATTTTCCAGTTGGCTTTTGGTATAATTCAAGTCCCCTTTTTATGCCTTTTCAAGTCTTGAGTCAAAACATGCTGGCATATGAGAAAGAAAGATGAAGCACAATGGCATCTGAGTCAAAGCTTAACGGCATATGAGGAAGAAGAGTAGATAGAGGGAGATCAGAGACATTCTCCTTTTCTTTTCCTTCTAATCAGGCAATGCTTCTGGTCTTCAAGGTTTTTCATCATAAAAGGTTTTACTCTTTTAACAACTGAGTTATATGTTAGTGTTTTGTCTTTCTGTTCTACAGAGTTAAAATTAATTGAATTTTTTCGTTTGTTTTATCCCTTACTTGTGCCACTTGAGCCACTTGTACCAGCTTTAGGCAGTGTTTGAAGCCTGTCTTGCACAGACAGAAGAAAAATCTTTCACAGACAGTCTGCCCACACTGGGAAGAGCACTTAAAACAGAAGCAAAGAGCAGACAGCCAAGAGCCCCATCCCAGGACCAGTATCTGATTTTTCTCTGATTTATTGTTGTTTAAGCCTGCCCTGTTATATTTGATTCTGATACAATGATCTGGTTTTATAGCTTAAAAAAACTTCTCCTATTGTTGTGTTGGGCTCAATTCTATTTGGAATCCTGGATTGCAGAGCACAGTTTTTTTTAAAGCTGCAATTTAACAATAAAAACAAAAAAATCTACCTAACTAAATATTCATTTTCTAGTTAAAATAACGGAGCCTGTGGAGATTGAGGCGTACTCAAGGTCAGACTTGACATACAAGTCAGTTATCCCTACTGCCAGGCAAGTATTATTTTCATTTCACCTTTTTGACCATTTCCTATATGTTTATAACTACTTTTGTTTGTGCCCAACATCTTGACTAATGTAAATTTTTAATTTCACACTTATCTATGTTCTCAGACCACAATTTTCATTGTCTGGCTTTCCTGATATAGACCCCAGGTCATTCATGCATTTAACCTTCATTCATTTTCCTGTTCAATAAAATTTGTTCTGAAGCCCCATTGATTGCAACTTATCTCCAGAATTCCTATTAGTGACCCTATATGCACTATCTCCCTCTCTCTCCCTCTGTCTCTCTCCATCAACACACAAATTGTTCCAGTTGTAACATTTTGTTTGGGCGACTTGCCCCTTTTTACAGCTGCTTCTAGACACTAGTCTCCTAGACACTAGTTCTTGATTTGTCACCGGGTCACGGGCACCTTCTTGATTGTCAGTAGGCAAATCATAAGAGATTTTGGAAAGTGATAGACTATGTTAATAAATTATGCACAAGAAAAGGGTTGCCAGATAAAATATAGAATGCCAAGTTATATTTGCATTTCAGATAGACATACTTACACTGAAAAATTATTCATTGTTTATCTGAAATTCAAATTTGACTGGGCATCCTATATTTTTGTTTTCTAAGTCTGGCAACCCTACAGAGAGAGCACTATTTATTAAGAACTTTTTACCTCAATACAATCACACTATGTAATTTTCTTTTGTTTTTCTCTAAACTGTATTGTATCCAATTCTGTGTAGCTCTATTAGATTTACTTCCTATAAGTTTTCCTCACATGGGTTTACTATTGCATAAGTACCTCCAAGGGCTATGGCTCTAGAAAATATAAGCTGACTATTGATCTGACATAATTTCCTTGACTAAACCCTCTTCTGTTTGTTTTTGGCCTCGTACAGAATTTACTGTTTGAGCTCTAGTTATTGCTCTGTGTCTCATCCCTGCATCACTTAGGGTTCCAGCAGAAAAAAGACAAGTCAAATCATTAAATGAAGAGAATTTTAATAAAAACATTTTTTACAGAAGTATGGACAGGGTTAAGAGACCCAGGGAGTGGCAATAACTAACAGCTGTTAACATTCCTATGCCTGAAGGGGATGGTGCAGCCGGAATCCAGGGAGAGTTGTAGCTCCGGAAGAGAAGCCACCCATAAGGAACAGTGTGATGGTTGAAGAAAGTATCTTTTGCTTCAGCTGTGGCCCGAAGGGAGAACAATTATCCTGATCTCCTTCTCCTGCTCTCAGGACAATGTCGTCTCCCAGTTAGATCCCATCTCGAAGCCAGAAGACGGAGTCCACGGTGATGGAGATTATGGAGGTCCCCATGGAGAGGGTAGAAAATGAATCTGAAGAAAAATCAGCTCAAGACAATCAAAGAAAGAGGGAAAATATTTAAATATTTAAATGTATCTATGAAAAGTCATGGAAAAACTTTTTTAAACACTAAACATCTAATTCCAGATGTGAAATGTACAATGTATTTTTCATTAAATAGTGAGTGAACGGTTTAGGTTTTAGTTTAGACCTTCTCCATGAGTAGATTTTTGTTCATGATTGTAGACTTACTGGTTGAGGAACTTATTATCTTTGTAAATATA
>NW_012141524.1:4443029-4444401 GCF_000956105.1 Propithecus coquereli
ATTATAGTTTGAAAAAGATTACTGGAATTATAATTAGGATTAAGTTAAAGTTATGGAACTGTTTGGAGAGAATTGGTATCTTATTACAGTAAAATTGACTCTTATGAGTATTGTATATCTGTCTGTTTATTTAGGTCTTCAATTAATCTCAGCAACATTCCATGGTATTCAGTGCAGTAGTCTTATACATCTTTTGTTAGTTTCATTCCTAAATAGTTCATAATTTTAAATGCTACTATAAATGGATTCTTAATTTTTATTTTCAAATTACTTGCAGCTAACATAAAAATTCAATTGATTTTTGTATATTGACTTTATTCTGCAATCTTACTAAATTTACTTATGAGGTGGACTAGTTGCTTTGTAGATTCCTTAGCATTTTCTAAATCGAAAAATCATGTCATATGTAAATAAAGCCAGTTTTCTTTTTCCTTTCAGCTTTATGTTTTTAATTAATTTTTCTTGCGTAATTGTATTGCTTAGAACAAACTTACTTAAGCTCAGCGTTAAACAGCTGTGATAGGAGCAGATCTTATTTTTCTCACCGTTAGAGGGAGGTAGTTTAATGTTTTACCAGTTTGTTTTACAGCAGATTGGCTGCATTCCTCCAGTAGAGAGCCCAGTTCCTTTGGTATCTCTCCGCTACAATCATAGCTACTCTTCTCAGTAACTCCTCCCTTCTGTTGGACTAGGTTTAACTTCCTGCTGTTGCTGACTACTGGGGTGCTTCACCACTCCTCCTCGGTTCACTTAATCCTAAGCACTACTTTGTAACTAATCTCTTCATTAAATCTTTTTCAATTAACTCTTTTGAGTACACTATCTCGAGAGGTACCCAGATTCTGTATGACACAGCACAATATAAAAATACTGATTTGATTTCTTATTCAGAAGTAATTTTATTTTAGAGAGAACGTCACTAGTGCTTTGATTAAGATGACTTATTGAGATGAAATTATAAAGCAACTCTACTTTTGTTTTCAATTGTTCTTTGAAATGTTCTCTGACCAGCCAGGTTCTGTTGTACAGGATGAAAACTTGGGTGGGCTCCATGACTTTTATGGCCACTCTAATATTAAAAACAATCCCATTTTAGTTGCGAAACAGTTTCAATTCAGCAATTAAAATGGGAAGTCTCTGTTACTTCAAAACTTCAGATTTGTTTTAACATTAAAGGTATCACAGGGCCCTCCTCTGTTTTGTCCTGCTGTATGTGGGAAGTCTATAGGTAGGGATGGAATTTGGTGGGCTAATCTCCTCTTTCCCCATAGATGTTCACTCATGTTTACTTTTCTACATCTAATATCTGACCCTTCCCATTTGGAGAGCTAAGTGGTAAAGAAGGAAAAGGCTATAAAAAGTTTTCTACTTT
>NW_012141524.1:4455181-4456364 GCF_000956105.1 Propithecus coquereli
CTATACCCAAATTTTAAAAGATTTACCCAATGTTAAAGAGCTAGTGAGAAGTAGAGCTAAAATCAAAATTATTTCAGTCCCTATTTACCCACAAGGTAAAGCATAGGTAGAGCAATCTCCAATCAAGGCCATGTTAACAGGGTATCAGGAGAGTGAGCACTGGCTTTTTTCCAATACATGGATTCTTCCACCCAGTAATGTTAATGGATAGAACAGTCAAGATAACATTGATATGTAATTATATAATTTATTGTTCTATCACTTTGCTATGGCTACCATTACAAAGAACTACATACTGGTGACTTAACAGAAATTTATTGACTCTCTGTTCTGGAAATAAAAGATCAGCAGTGTTGATTCCTTCTGGTGACTGAGAACCTCTTCCATGCCTCTCTTGTAGTTTATGATGGTTTACTGGCAATCTTTGGTGATCTTTGGCTTATAGGTGATTTCTGCCTTCATGTTCACATGGCATTCTCCCTGCATGCATGTCTATCTCTATGTCCAAATTTTCTCTGTTTATAAGAGCACCAGTCATATTGGATTGGGGCCAATCTTATGACCTCATTTTGTATGATTAAACACCATTTTTCCAGAAGTCATATTCTGAGACACTAGGGGTTAGAGCTTTAACATATTTGTGGGGGGTGGGGAGCACAATCCAATCCATAACAATTGTCTACACATTGTCTGTGGGAGAAGCAGCAGCTTAGCAGACCCAGAAATTCTCTCCTAAATATAGATTCATCCATTACAGAAAGTTCAAATTCTTTACTTTTGTGACATCATCTCGTCTCTGAGACACACAATCCTTCCAAACTAAACCCTAGTTCTTTCCCAAAACAGAGACTATTTAAATCCTGTAGCCTCTCCTCTAATTACTCTTTTTTATTGTTACAGTCATGTATCTCTTAACAATGGAGACACATTCTGAGAACAGCATCATCGGATGACTTTGTCATTGTGCAAACATGACAGAATCATAGAATGTACGTACACAAATCTAGACACACCTAGGTTATATGGTATAGCCTATTGCTCCTAGGCTACAAACCTGTACAGCATGTAACTGTACTGAATACTGTAGGTGATTGTAACA
Organism: Propithecus coquereli; assembly: GCF_000956105.1. Taxonomy (NCBI): domain Eukaryota; kingdom Metazoa; phylum Chordata; class Mammalia; order Primates; family Indriidae; genus Propithecus; species Propithecus coquereli. Next base: position 4,456,281 of record NW_012141524.1, read on the forward strand.
TGACGGTGTTTGCATATCTAAACATTGTGCGAACACACAAGAGGTACACCAAAAATACAGGATTGTAATTTCACTGGATCACCA
>NW_012141524.1:4457634-4459090 GCF_000956105.1 Propithecus coquereli
TGATGTTGTTATTTATAGTTTATTGGATTTTATTAGCTTATAATTTTTTTTCTATTTTAGCTAGAATAAAGTTTCTGTTACTTGTAAAAAAACGAATATATCTCACCATATTGTGACTTTATTGAAGTGATATTTATAATTTGTCATTTTTTCATGGCTGTAAATTTTTTTCCCATCTTTAATAGAAAGTACAGCTTCCTGCCTTCTACCAATTTAATTCTACCCAAAGAAGTCCAGAAATAGGTTTAAATTTTCTGACCATTTCATCAGACTATTTCATGACATTTTTCTATTTCTACTCCCAAACTAACATGTGAACTTATTATCATTTATAAATGTGATATTGAGAAAAATCCATTTTTATTAGATTATTTGTGAGGCTATAAAAGCTATATGTCATGTGAAAATTGTCATCTTTGAGTCAAAGGAGAGCTTGACCCGAATAACCACACCGTCTACTTAATATTTGCATTTCATTCTTAACTCGTCATATTTTACAATTCACACTTTTACATTTTTAATACTATGATTTTTTATCAAAGTAATAGCATTTCTACTCTATTTTTCTTATAAGTAGAATGAATTCAAACACATAAACTGTAAGTGTTAAGCTATTAATGCTCTCCTATGGGTTTTGTTTCTTACTGTGAATATTCAGTGATTTCCTTGGGGTTTAGATGAGGCAGATTCTGCAATTTATGCTTCTAAGCATGAAAGTTTTTCTATTTTCTTCAGTAAGTCAACTCAGAGTCATGTTGTATAAGGCAGGGAAACTTCTCAGATGAATAGTTTTGACCCTTCTCTGTCCTATGGCTTTCATTTAATTGATTAATTGATTTGATTTATGAATTCACCCTGCACTGTTGATTATAATTCGAGAGAAAATAATGGCAAAGACAAAACATATTTCCAATGCCTGGGACACACACTGTTCTTTTCCTTCCCACCCTTTAGTATCCGTTAATAAAAAATGTACCCTGTTTCTCTAGCCACACTGTTCTGTTGACCTTCTGTCCTACCTTCCATCAGGGCTGTTAGACACTTCTATACTGAAACCTACCAAAACACACATTGCAAATTGTCTAAGATAAAAAGCTTATTTTTAATTGGGGACTTCTATTTAAGTGCATTCACATTTAAATCATAGAAGAGTTAGAGGGTAAGCTAATGATATTTGACGGTATAAGGATTTTGGATCAGAGGAGTTCTTGATGATTGATTAATGATGTTAAAATTTGTTATATAAACTTAAAAATTAAAATAGGGCTTAGTGGATAAATGAATGATACTTATTTCTAGTAAATATATAAATAAGCAAGTCATCTTACTAGGAAAAAAGTCAAAGAAGTAAATTAACAATCATTGCAGGAGCTTTTATTAATGATAACACTGAGTAAAAGAGAAAATTTCTGTATTAAAGACATGTCATCTCAATAGCTTCTCCAAGGCCAGAAAT
>NW_012141524.1:4462160-4463502 GCF_000956105.1 Propithecus coquereli
ATGTAGAGAAAGTTTTGTGCGCTATGAAGGGAAGGACTGAAACCACCAGCAAGGGTTAAGTCCACCTAGGAAGATACAGTGATCACAGAGTGGCAAAGGCAAGAAAGAAAAGGTTTGAAAAGCATGTTCTTCAAATATAAAGAAAGAGTAGCATGGCCCTATCTTGTTATTTCTGAAACAAGCCTTAATGAAAGAATGGCTACTACCTGGGGGAGTTGGCGTTTCTTTTCATGGAATTCTACAACCACTGATCCTCTCAGTCTTATTTTAAGGGCTACAGAATCTATAGATTGAATGTGTTAAACCATGCTCTGTTTTTGGTACCAAGCCACATGAAGGTCAAAAGCCAACTCCATAATTTCATTTTATATTTTATCCAGAAGAATTCACAACTTTTTGTATAAAGATCCGAGCACATATTCCCATTAGAAGAAGTTACATGTGCACCAAATCCCCCAAGCTTGTTATTGAGAAATCTATGTACATTTTACAATGTCCAATAGATCGTATTTTTGACCTATAAGAAAAAAAATGATCTGGAATGAAATACTTTGTGATTTGAGCCCCATTTCTTTAGAAATTTCCAGACAACAGTGACAGCCATACACTGCTTTGTGCAATGGTACACAGGTTGATTTAGATTATAGTCATTTTATCAGCACACATAAAGAGAAAATATGTGCATGTAAACAAGGTTGGACTACAGCGACAAACTTATTTTCCCTTTGAAAATGAAACAGGTTGGCAGCCTTACCAATAAACAGTGCTCAATGCTGTCTTCGTCTTGTTTGAGTTTTAGAAAGCTGAGTCTTACAGTAATTGCATATTACATCTACATACTTCAAATATGTTTATAACGGCTATTATCATCAGAACGAATAGGAAAACAATTAACCATGATTAGCCTTTTTATGTGAAGAGTTACCTCCTTATTTTGGCATTCTCTTTGCAATCATTTTGAAATTAGCTATGAGTTTGAATAATTTTATTTGTTTGTTTTTGCATTTCAATAGTGTAAGAACAAATGAGTTCCTTAACCTTATGTGTTTCTATAAAAGAGTAGAAAATGCTAAGTGTTTATTAAAATATAGAAACCCATTTCCCTAACTAGTTTTCTAAAAAAAAAAAAAAAGCAGAGCAAGAAACCAAAAAAAAAATTTCTGATTTCTTGAAACTGAAACTGAGCCAACTCGAAACAGCTACCATTATATTCATTATTGCACTTTACATTGTCCCCAAATCATTAATTTTCACTGTCACGGGTCAGTTTCAAAGGCAAATGTTCTCTGGTAAGAATAAAGTCATGACTTGGTAAACATACATTGACAAGATGGTTGAAAAT
>NW_012141524.1:4463552-4465365 GCF_000956105.1 Propithecus coquereli
ATCTCCAATTTGTTACTACAAAATTCAGTATATGCCCACTGACCAGATGCTCCTCAACTCATGATGGAATTATGTCCTGATAAAACCATCATAAAGTGAAAATATCACAAGTTGAAAATGAATTTAATATACCTAACCTATAGAACATCATAGCTTAGCCTACCTTAAATGTGCTCAGAACACTTACAGTAGCTGCAACTGGGAAAACTCATCTAACGCAAAGCCTATCTTATAACAAAGTGTGGAATATCCCATGTAATTTATTGAATACTGTACTGAAGTGAAACAGAATGGTTGCATGGGTACTTGGAGAACTGTTTCTACTGATATTGTATTACTGTTGTACCATCTTAAAGTCAAAAAATCATACGTCAAATCATCATAAGTCGGGAACTGTCTGCATTTTGTGAAGCAGGATATATACTTTTACTTTACTAATTAATATCTACCTTGTGTTAAATAATCATATTTCTTGAATGATTTTTTAACTTGGAGATAGGTAGCGTAGTAGAGATTTTGTTCAGCTGCTTGAAATTGGCATTTAGTTACAGTAGTTTAAATACACAAAGGGTTTCTAGTGCAGTGGGTTCCTGATGATGGTTCTACAACTCAAGAACGTTAGGAAAAAGGCTTTTGCAATTCTCTTGGCATTTCCCTCTGAGGCTCCATCACACAGAGCATTCACTGAACTACTTGGGTGAAGGAATTTGAGGGTAAAGATGAGCTGAATTTTTGTTTTACTTAGTCTAAACTCCCAAAGAGAACAAAGATAATGTTTTTTGGAAGGCAATTGGAAATACATGTTAAAATCAGAAGAGATTGGGATTAATTTTCATTGCAGCAATATTCGAAGCTAACAGATAACCATTTCAAGAACTTTGGTGGTTAATGAATGAAAAGACTGAAATTTGAGAGGAAAGTGAGCCAGTATAAACTCTTTTCTTTTCTTTTCTTTTCCTTTAGTTTCAGAATATTACATGGGTACACACGGTTTGGTTACATATTTTGCTTTTGTACTGTCTGAGTCAAAATTATAAGTGTGCCCTTCATCCAGTTAGTGTACATTGTACCTGTTAGGTATGAATTTACCCATTCCCTCTGCCCTCCTCCCACCTACTTGATTTCCCTTGACTTTTACTACTATACGTGCATGTAAGTGTTGATCAATTAGTTCCAATTTAGTATTGAGTACATGTGGTGTTTGTTTTTCCATTCTTGTGATACTTACTAGGAAGAACGTTCTCCACTTCCATCCAAGTTGTTACAAAAGACACTAGATCACCAGTTTTTTTATGGCTGAGTAGTGCTTCATGGTATACGTCTGCCACATTTATTAATCCACTCATGTAATGGGGACTTGGGTTTTTTCCACAACTTTGCAATTGTGAATTGTGCTGCTATAAACATTCAAGTGCAAGTGTATTTTTTATAAAATGTCTTTTTTTCCTTTGGGTAAATACCTACTAGTAGAATTGCTGGATCAAATGGTAGGTCTACTTTATTTCTTTGAGGTATCTCCATGCTTCTTTCCATAGAGGTTGTACTAGTTTGCAGTTTGACCAGCAGTGTATAAGTGTACCTTTCTCTCCACATCCTCAAGAGCATCTGTTATTTTGGGACTTTTTCATAAATGCCATTCTCACTGGAGTTAGGCGATAATCTCATTGTGGTTTCGATTTACATTTCCTTGATGATTACAAATGTTGAACATTTTTTCATGTGTTTGTAGGCCATTAGTCTATCTTTTTTTGAAAAGTTTCTGTTCATGTCTTTTGCTCACTTTTTAATGGGGTTGTTTGATTTTTTTCTTGCT
>NW_012141524.1:4468305-4471072 GCF_000956105.1 Propithecus coquereli
TTTTTGTTTTCATATCAAAAGCATCTAAAAATTTAACAGTTGAGCATTAATCCCATACATAGTACAATTTCGTTACCTATAGTCCTCATGTTGTTTTAAATCCCTAGACTTGTTCATTTTACATATCTGCTACTTTGAATCCTCTGATCTTCTATCTCTCCATTTCCTCCTACCCTCATCCCTGCTAATTAGTATTTTATTTTCTATCTCTGTTTATTTGAATTTTTTTTTTTTAGATTTTACATAAAAGTGAGGGATAATACAATATTTTTCTTTCTGTATCCAACTTATCTCACTTAGCATAGTGTCCTCCAGGCTAACCCCTGTGTAGCAAATGACAAGATTTCCTTCTTTTTGTAAGGGTGAATAATATTGCATTGTATAATATATGTACCACAGGTTTTTTTTATCCATTAGTCCATTGACAGACACTTAGGTTGTTTCTATATCTTGGCTATTGTAAATAAGGTTGCAATGAGCATGGAGTGCCAATGTCTTTATGAGGCGGTGATTTCATTTCCTCTGAGTAAATGCACAGAAGAGGGATCACTGGGACATATGGTAGCTCTATTTACAATTTCTTTAGAAACCTCCATATTATTTTTCATAATGGCTACACCAGTCTACACTCCCAAGGGTATACAAGAGTTTCCTTCTCTCTACACCATTGCCAGCATTTACTTTTGACTTTTTGATAATAGTTATTCTAACGTTAATGAGGTGGTATTTCATAGTGGTTTTGATTTGTATTTCCCTGATGATTACTGACATTGAACACCTTGCCATACACATGTTGGCCATTTTTGTCTTCTTTGAAGAAGTTTCTGTTGAGGCCTTTTGCCCATTTTTAATCAAGTTTTTTGTTATTCCACTATTGACTTTTACCTGTTCTTCATTAATTTTGGATATTAACCCCTTATCAGATATATGGTTCACAAATATTTTTCCCAATCCATATAGCACCATTTCATTATTTTGATTGTTTCCTTTGCTGTGAAGGTTTTCAGTTTGATGCAGTCCCATTTATTTAATGTTTGCTTTTGTGGCCTGAGCTTATGATGTGATATCCCCAAAATCATTCCCAAGGCCAATGTTCAGAAGCTCTTTCCCTATGTTCTATTCTAAGGATTTTATAGTTTCTGATTTTATATTTAGGATTTTTATTCATTTTGAGTTCATTCTTGAGTATGGTAAAGTGCTATGGTAAGATAAGAGTCCAATTTCATTCTTTTGCATGTAGAAGTCCACTTTTCCCAGCATTATTTATTAAAAAGACTGTCTTTTCCCTATTATGTCCTCTTGGTGCCCTTTCAAAAAATTAGTTGACCATATATATTTGGGTCTATTTCTGGGCCTTCTATTCTATTCCATTAGTCTATGTGCCTGTTTTTATGGCAGTCCCACACTGTTTTAATTGCTATGGCTTTGCAGTATAATTTTAAATCAGCAAGTATGATGTCTCCAACTTTGTTTTCCTTTTTCAGAATAGTTTTGGCTATTTGGGGTCTTTTATCATTCTGTACTCATTTGAGTTTTTTGCTTTTTTTTCTATTTCTGTGAAGAATGACAATGGGATTTTCACAGGAATCATGTTGAATCTGTGCATTGCTTTGGGTAGTATGGACAATTTAACAATATTAATTCTTCCAATCCATAAACATGAGATGTCTTTCCATTTATTTGTATCTTCTTCAATTTCTTTCATCGATCTTTTATAGTTTTCAGTGTATAGATCTTTTACCTCCTTGATTAGATTTATTCCTAGGTTTTGGTAGGTAGGGGTTTTTGATGTTATTGTAAATGGGATTGTTTTCTGGATTTCTTTTTCAATTAGGTCATTATTCGTGTGTAAAAATGCTATTGATTTTTGTATGTTGGTTTTGTATCCTGTAACTTTACTGAATTCATTTAATACTTTTAACAGTTTTTTTTGTGGAACCTTTGGGGTATTTGACCTATAGCATCATGTCATCTGCGAATAGAAATAAATTTTACTTCTTCTTTCCAAGTTGGATGCCTTTTATTTCTTTTTCTTTTCTGAATTCTTTTGCTAGTACTTCCAGTCCTATGTTGAATAGAGGTGTCAAGAGTGGGCAACCTCCCTTGTGCCAAATCTTAGTGGAAAAGATTTCAATTTTTTCCCATTGATTATGTTAGCAGTGGGTTTTTAAGAAATAGCCTTCATCATGTTGAGGAACATTTCTATACCTAAGCTGTTCAGGGTTTTGATCAAGAAAGGACATTGGACTTTGTGAAATGCTTTTTCTGCATCAATTGAAATAATCATGTGATTTTATCTTTCATTCTGTTAATGTGATGTAGTAGGTTGATTGATTTGCATATGTTAAACCAGCCTTGCATGCTAGGAAGAAATCTCACTTGGTTATGATGTAAAATCTTTTTGATGTGTTGTTGGATTTTGTTTACTATTATTTTATTGAGGATTTTTGCATCAATTCTCCTTAGAGAAATTAGCTTGTAGTTTTCTTTTCTTACGATGATGTCTTTGTCTGGCTTTGGCATCAAGGTGATGCTGGCCTCATAAAATGAGGCTCTGTTTTTCTGGAAGAGTTTAGGAAGTATTGGTATTAATTCTTCTTTGAATCCTTGTTAGAATTCAGCTGTGAAGCCATCTGGTTCTGGGCTTTTATTTCTTGGGAGATTTTTTGATGACTTTTAAAATATTTTATTTCTTACAGGATCTGCTCAGGCTTTCTGTTTCTTCCTGGCTCAATCTTGGTAGGTTGTATTTTTCTAGGAATTCATC
>NW_012141524.1:4471692-4484228 GCF_000956105.1 Propithecus coquereli
CTCTTGCTCAGGCTGGTCCCGAACTCCTGAGCTCAAATGATCCTCCCGTCTCAGCCTCCCAGAGTGCTAGGATTACAGGCGTGAGCCACCGCGCCCGGCCTCTATCCATTGTTGAAAGGGGAGTGTTGAAGTCCCCTACTATTAAATATTACTGTGCTGTGATCTATTTCTCTTTATGTCCATTAGTATTTGCTTTATGTATTTAGGTGCTCCTGAGTTGAGAGCATATATATTTACAATGATCGTATCCTCTTGATAAATCGACCATTTAATTATTAAATAATTATCTTCTTTGTCTCTTGTGACAGTTTTTATCTTGAAGACTACTTTATCAGATATGGGTATAGACACCCCTGCTCTTTTATGGTTATCATTTGCATGGAATATCTTCTTCAATCCTTTCACTTTTAGTTTATGGTATCCTTAAAGCTTAAGTGGGTCTCTTATAGGCAGCTTATAGTTGGGCTTTTAAAAAAAATCTACTCTGTATTTTTTGATTTAAGAATTTAATCCATATAAATTCAAGGTTATCATATTGATAGGTAAAAACTTACTATTTCCATTTTCTGATTTGTTTTCTAGCTCTTTTGTAAGTCTTTTGTTCCTTACTTCCCCTCATGTTTTCTATTTCATGATTTGATAATTTTCTTTAGTCCTAAGCTTTGATTCCTTTCTCTTTACTGTTTATATACCTGCTCTAATTTTTTGGTTTGTGGTTACTATGAGACTTACATAAAACATCTTATAGTTATAATCTACTATTTTAAACTCATAACACCTTCTGTCACATATGAAAACTCTAGCTTACCCTCCCCTAACAATTTCTGTTTTTGATATTAAAGTTTACATCTTTAAATATTGTGTATTCTTAAACAACTTATTGTAGCTTCAGTTATCTTAGATCATTTTGACTTTTAACCTTTATATTAGAGATATGCATGATTTACACACCACCATTACAGTATTTGATTATTCTGGATTTGGCTATGTATTTACCTATACCAGTGAGTTTTATACTTTCATATATGTATTTATGAGAGTAATTATCATTCTTTTGTTTCTTCCTTCATTTCTAAAGGACAGATTTGCTGGGTACAGTATTCTTTTCCTGGCAGTTTTTTTCCCCAGCACTTTGAATATATCACTCCATTCTTTCCTGGCCTATAACATTTCTGCTGAGAAACCTGATCATAGTCTAGTGGAGAGTCCTTTATATGTGATTTACTGCTTTTCTCCTTCTGCCTTTAAAATTCTCTTTAGTCTTTGAATTTTGACAGTTTGTTTATAACATGACTTGGAGAGCACCTCTTTGAGTTGAATCTATTTGGTAACTTTCGAGCTTCATAGATCTGGATGTTCATATTTCTCCCAAGATATGGAAGTTTTCATCAATTATCTGATTAAATAAGCTTTCTATCCCTTTCTTTCTCTATTATCCTTCTAAAACTCCCATAATGCAAAAATTTGTTCACTTTGATGGTATCCCATAAATCCTATAAGTTGTCTTTACTTTTTCATTCCTTTTTCTGTTTTTTCTTCTGATTGAGTCGTTCAAAAGACCTGTCTTCACATTCACAGATTCTTTTTCCTGCTTGATTTAGACAGATATTGAAGATCTCCATTGTATTTTTTATTTAATTGTTTGAATTCTTCAGCTAAGGATTTCTATTTGGTTCTCTTTTATGATATCTATCTCTTTGCTGAATTTCTTATTCAGATAATGAATTCTTTTTCTGATTTCACTGAACTATCTATTTGTACTCTCTTGTACCTCATGGAGTTTCCTTAAGAGCATTGCTTTCAGTTCCTTTTTAGACAATTTGAAAATTTCTATTTCTTTCAAGCCAGTTACTGAAGAATTGCTGTGTTCCTGTGGTGGAATAAGAAAACACGTGTTCTTGTTTCTCACATGCTTTGTGTCCCTATATTGATGTTTGTGCATTTGGTGGTAAAGTCATCTCTTCAAACTTTACAAAATGGCTTTTTTTTTAAGGGGAAGACTCTCACCAGCAGAAAGACCTGAGGTTGCTGCTGGTTGGGCAGGGCATAGTGGCTCTTGTTCCATGTGGGTGCAGTAGTTTAGACTCTGTGCAGCTTTTTCAGTTGTGATCAATGTTAGTATGACTGCAGGTGCCTCAGTAATCTATGTTTCAGGAGTTTGTGACAATGACGATGGCTGCATAAGTTATTAGGACAAGGGCTTTAGAGATCCTCCTGTTCTTGTCTTCCTCGCAGTGGAGAATCTTATCTGAGGGAATATCTCTTGGTGTTGGGTCTGATATGGCTCACAAGCAGCCACAGCAGCTTTGGGATCCAGGGTGCAGACGCTCAGACGGGCTATGGAGCCAGGTTGCTAGGCCCAGGATCTTGCAAAACTACTGTGGCACGTTGGACTTGAGGCTCAGGTTCACTTTCCAAGGCATCAATGAATACAGTTCCCCTACGAAGCTGGGGTCTGTTGCTCAGAGGCACACTTCAGCAGCTCAGTCCTAGGGGGCTGGGATATAGCTGTGGTTCTGATTCTGGTGGCCAAGGCACAGCACTGGCTCAGCTCTAGGAAAGAAAGGATGTTTCAGAAGCTTGGGCACCAGGGAGCAGGGCACAGCTACAATTTGGGACCTAGAACCACCAGGTCACAGTGGCATCTCAGGCTCTTGGGGAATGAGGTAAGACTCTGAACCCTGGGACAATGGGGCATGACAATAGTTCAGGCTCTGTGAGGCCAGATGTAATAGCAGCCAGGACCCAAGAATGTCAAGATACCACTGTAGTTTGGACCTCAAAAGGCAGAGAGCAACACAGTGATGCCTCCACTCCCCAGAAAGGTGAGGTGCCTCAGCAGCTCAGGCTATGGTGCTTGGAGGTGCAAATATTCCAGTGTTTGGAGTGAGTACTGCCTCACTTGTGGTACAGGGAGCTGCTCTAGTGTGCAGGAGGCCTGAGGTTCCCAGGGGTGGGGGGGCAGGATGTTGCCTCAACTTTGGCACTGGGGGGTGCATTTCACTATATTTTAATAGCTCTATTGAGTTATAGTTTATTAATCATAAAGTATGCCAATTGTATGTATACAATTAAATTATTTTAGTAAATTAATAGATTATACAACCATCAGCATAAATGAAATTATACAATAAATAGTCTCTTGTGTATGACTTCTTTCTCTTATCATGATACTTTAGAGATTCATCCATGTTATAGCATTGTAGTATGCAGAATAATTGTTTCCAAAAAACATTCACATCCTAATCCCCAGAACTTTTGAATATTTTATATTATGTGGAAAAGGAGAATTAAGTAGCAAATAAAATTAAGTTTACTTATGAACTGTCCTTAAAATAGGGAGATTATCCTGGATTAGCCAATGGGCCCACTGAAATCATAAGAGTCCTTAAATGTGGAAGAGGGAGGCAAAGGAGTTGGGGGATGAGACACAAAAATGATTTCACTGACCGTTGTTGCTGAAGATAAAAGGGGACCATGAGGCAAGGAAAGTGGGCAATCTCTAAGAGTCAGAAAATACACAGAAACAGATTCCCCTCTAGAACCTCCAGGAAGGGATTTCATTAGCCCTGCCAATTTTAGTCCAGTGAGACCATTTCAGATTTCTGATCTCCATAAACTAAGAGAGTAAATTTTCACTATTTTAAGCCGTTAAGTTTTTAGTTATATGTTACAGCATCAATAGAAAGCAGTATGAGGGTGTATCAGTTCTTTGTTGCTTTTTAATTGCCACAGTCTCCCGTTAAAATACTCTCCCATAGACAGTATTTTTTTACATTTACCAGTTGATGGATATTTGGGTTGTTACAAGTTTCTGGCTATTGTTAATAATGCTTCTAGAAACACTTGTGTACATATCTTCTAATGTTATGTATATTTGTGGACATTATGTTGCAGTTTCTCTTGTTTTGATACAAAAGAGTGAATTGTGGGTCATGAGGTAATTCTACACTTAACTTTTTAAGAAACTACCCTCAATAACCAAATTAAATTTTGATAAATTTCAACTTAGGAAGGTTTTTTTTTTTCTTTAATATATCATGGTTTTGGCGCTATACCTCTTTTTTTCCAAAGCAAAGTCAAGAAGATTTTTCTCCTTTGTAATATTTTTAGCTCAAGTTCTTTGAAAATGTAGCTTAAAATCTTATAAATTTTTGCTGACTTTCTCTCTAGTTACTTTATCAATAATTGAGAGTGGATGTAGAATTCTCCAACTATTGTCTATTTCTTTTTTCAATTCTATCAGCTTTTTCTCTATATATTTTAGAGGCTGTGTTTTTAGACCTTTATAATTATGATATTTTCCTGATGTATTGACTCTTTTTATCATTATAAAATGCCTCTCTTTATCATTAATATTTCTTGTCTTAAAGTCTGTTTGGTCTGATATTAACATAATTACCTCAGCTCTTCTATAATTATTGTTCTCATGATATATCTTTTCCCATTCTTTTACCTTCAATATATTTGTGTCTTTGAATATAAAAAATATCTCCTATAAATAGCATATAGAGAATATAGTTGTATTTTACCTTGTATTAAATCTAATAAGCTATGCCTTTTTATTGGCTGCTACAATATTCACATAATGCAATTATTAATATTGTTGGATTTACATCTGCCATTCTCCATTTGTTTTGATGTTTATTCTCATTTTCTTACTCCCCTGTTTATGACTGTCTTTTTTGTGTTAAATAAATATTTTAATTTTAATTCCTCAGCTGGATGTTTTTACTATATTTTTTATATTTTTGTAGCTGTTCTAGAGATTATAATAAACATTTTCAGTTATCACAGTGTATATCAGGTTCATACTAACTTAATTCTTGTAATATAGATAGAAACTTTCTTCCACTATAACTCCATTCTCTCCTCTTTTGTGCTATAATTGCTGTCATTTATTATGTAATAAGTGTTATAAACTCAGTGCTAAAGTGCTTAATTATTGCTTTATATAATCCTACTTCTTTTTTAACAGTTATGAGAAGAAATGAAAAAAATGTATTTATACAGTTGCTAATATTAATTTACATATGAAAATTTCCAATGTTATTCATTGTTTCCTATGGATTTGAATTAGTGTCTGATTTCATTTCTTTTAAACCTAGAGGGCATCTCTTAATATTTCCTGTAAGGTAAATCTGTTAGCAAAACATTCATTTTGCTTATCTGAAAATGTCTTTATTTCACCTTCATTTTTTAAAGATGGTTACTCTGTGCATAAGATTTTTTTGGTGACATATATTTTTCTTTCTGCTCTATAAATATGTTATCCTAGTATCTTCTGGTAGCTACTATTTTTCATAAAAAGTCATCTGCTAATCATTTAGATGCTTTAATGTATCATTATGAATTTTTTCTCTCCTTTGTTCAAGATTTATTTTTTTTGTTTGGTTTGGTTTGGTTTTACTTTTTTGGTGTTCAACAGTTTGATATATGTGTAGGTGTGAATATATTTATAAGTATCCTACTTAGGATAAGTTATGCTTCTTGGATTTACATTAATGTTTTCATCAAACTCAGGAAGATGTTAAATATTTCATCATTTATTTGCTCCATTCTCTCATTTCTTTTTCTAAGACCCTCATCATGCATATGTTCGTACACTTAAAGCTGTTTTGCAGGTCTTTGAGGCTCTTTTCATTTTTCTTCAAGCTTTTAACTTCTCTGTTCTTCACAGAGATAATTTATATTGAGTATTCTTCAAGTTAATTGATTATTCTGCCGTCTTGAATCAGCCATTGAGAATCTATAGTATTTTTTTCATTTTAACTCCAGAATTTTTGATTTTTCTAAAAATATTATAATATCTTTATTGTCATTCCTTGTTCTAATAGTTTAGTTTTTTAAATATAATTTCTTTTTAGTTGTTTGAACATGTTTATGTTAGCTGTTTTGCTGTTCTTATCCAATAAATCTAAAACCTGAGGATACCCACAGGATAGGTTGCACTTTCATGTGTCTCTGCATTTAAATATTTCTTTTGGTGAAAACTGTGCATTTCAGGTGATATATTATATTAATTTGGAATTATGTATTTTCCCCAGATATTGTATTTACTATTTTTCTTCATTTGTTTAATAACTTGCCTGAATAAAAGCTGCAAAATCTGTCTGCTTTGCATGTGGGGTCCAATAGAAAATGACTAGTCCAGCTTCCATATATATTCTCCTAAAATATTCCTTATATTCCCCTAAAATAATGTTTGAGAGAAAGTCAATAGGGTATAAATTAACTATATTTTTCCCAGAAAATTCCAATTAAAATATTTTATATTATATTAACTCTGCTTTTAGTGTGGCTTAGATTATTTGAATCAGAACAGGTTTTGAAGATTTAACCTCCCCATACGTTCATAGCAACCCTGAAAGAAGGTCACTAGTCTTTTTCTTTAGAAATCATAGTGAATAAGAGATAATCACGTCTATGAGTATAAAAGTTATTTTTCTTTAATTTAAAAAATGCACACATATACATACACACATAAAATACCATTGGGCACCTCATATCTTATAAATAAAGAAAACCAATGTATTAGCAAGATAATAGAAACTTCAAGCAAATCTCATGCATACTCAGCTAGCTAAACATCTATTCTTTCATACAATAATAAAATGGTAAAGAAGATAGAGCTTATACCATTTTGTTCCCTGTAGTAAGATAGTTTTGAGATGTTCAACATCACTGACGTAGTTAACTTTGATAGTGTATCACGGGAAGATACGCAGGTTCAAAATATGTTTGCTCTCAGATTCTTTCCTATAATTTTCCACCATTGTTCTGTATTAAAAATGACTAAATCCTAAATACTACATTTTCAGGTTCCTATTACAGCTGGTTTCTGGCTAATTATGTCTCTGAGAGGAATTGGCAGAAGCTTAGAAGGGGGAAAGAAGGGAGAAGGCAAGGTATTCCCCCACCCCTCTTCCTCTGCATTGGGAGACAAGGTTGTTAAGTACTGCATGGCTTCAGTTCTCACTGGACAGACTGGCCTGGTGCTCAACTTTTGTTTGGTGACTTTTACTTCTAAGCACCAATAATATTGCCTCATCCTGATTTCCCTCCAGTCTTGTAGTGGTCATGTCTTCGTACTTTTGTTGATCGATGAGTTACCTGCTGTCTTCTGTCTGGTGTTCAGTATAGCCTCTGTGTTACATTTATTTGTTACAAATTCTTAAAGTTGTTTTCCTGGTTAGGCCCCAACTGATGCAGAGGTTTTTTTTTTTTTTTTAAATTATTATTTTATATCCTACGTATTTAATTATGAACTTCCATTTCCTAAATTCAGGAGAAAAAAATCCTCATCTTGACCCAAGTGGTGATGGATATATTTTTAAATTTATGTTTAAATTTATGTTGGACTAAATCTTTTGATCTGGAATTAGCCTTTATGTTGTTATTAATAATCGTAGGGAAAAAAAACCCTGAATTTTATTTGTATAATATTTGTTTTATCTTCATTTGATTTAAATTTACATTAATACAACAGTGCAAATAAAGTTACCCCTTTGTCATTCTTTCTCTCCTACTTGCTTAACTATTTTACAAGAGTGTTGAGGAGATTCATGATTTAATCTTGGCCAACAATCTAGAGTTACAAAGATGAACAAGGAAGCTTTTAAATAAGACTGACACTAATTCTAATTCTTGCAGCATGCCCACGCTTCCTATGCTCCACGGACTCACACAGCTGATTTATTAGGAGTCCCTCTGCCCCTGCTCCAGTGACAATAAAAGAACTCATCACAATCTTCATTATTTTTGCAAGGTTTTAGAAACCAAAATACATGATAATGTGGAATTTAAACATAATGCATCTCTTTTTAGTTAAAACAGATTTCTTTGATCCACAGTGAATATTAAAAAAAAGACATATATTTTTAACACCCCTATAGTTTCCCATTATTTATTTTACTCTCTTAGAAAATGGTATAAAATCAAAGGACACTGCTTTTTTTCTTTCCTGCTATAACTTCTGCAATATTAACAATATGATATTTGCAGACCATGTCCCAAAGGAACTATCCAAAAAAAAAAAAAAAAAAGAACCCTAAGGAATCCTCTAATGGATTGTCCCTTCATTCACCAATTTGAAATTGTTTTCTTCCCTTCATGGTTAAATATTTGATGTGTTGCTGCTATATAAGAATCATCATTGTGTTAATTGTGCTAATTATGGACTATCTTCGATATTTTCCAACACTAAATGATACTTTGGCCAATTAAAAATTTGTATTACCCAGCAGTTAAACTGTTTATGAGGTTGATTGTTCAATTGCACTGTCATCTCATTTTACAATTCAACTTTTTAATCTGAGGCTATCAGATATCAGAACAGAATGTGAACATATCAATAATCTAATCAGCTTTCATCATACCATTAAGTATTTAAAAGAAATCAAGAAATAATGTAGTTTAATCAGAAGTCTTACATTTTGTCACAAGTTCTGTTCAATGGCTTTTGTGAAGTATTGCTTCAATTCTATTTCCAAAAAGCAATAAAGCAGAAGTTGTTTTTACAAAGCATATAAAAAATTGATTAACTGGCACCGGGTATTTTCCAAGTGTAATGCAGTATTTCCAAACTGTTACATATGTAATAATGGCATTGATGTTTAAGTAAGCATTTCATTAAATGCGTTGATTTTATTTCTAAAGCTAGGACTGGCATCTCTAAATAATGAAGTAGTGAGAAAGTATTAGTCTTATAATTTTGTGTTAAAAAAGGTCACCATTCATGAATATGTGAATCTGTCTAGTGAAGAGACAGGCTAAGTGTTATGCCTCATCTATATTTATTTCACAAATGCAAAGTCAATTTAAGTACTTTTTAAAAAAATAACAGTATTAATAGTAATAATGAGTTATACACATAACTTTTAATTATCTATGAGACAAAAACTGTCATAAATCCAGGTTGGGGTGGTTCTCACATTTTCAGTTTCAACCATATTTGCCTTTATTAAAATCCCATTCTTTCTTAGAATCATTCTTAGCATTTATGGATGTATTTCCAAAGTAAATAGCACAGAACACAAAACTTATCATTGCATTCATTTCCACTTCTTCCTAATTCTCTGAAATAAGTATAATCTGCATTTTTTATAAACACTGATAAAAAGTCACACATTAGAATTATTGATTAAAATCCCATTATTTCACTGGGTGAGCGTGGAGCGTTGGAGCGTGGAGTGGAGGAAAGTAAACTCACAACTAATGGAGGCAGAGCACATTGTATGGGGGAAGGATATGCTCGTAGCCCTGGCTTGGGCGAGGCAAAGGCATTACATGTAACCAAAATGTTTGTACCCCATAAAATTCTGTAATAAAAGAAAATTTCCAACAACTGCCTCATACTAAAAGTGGTAGTTGTCTTTAAACAACTAATAGGCCTGGAATGATTTCCAGAAATTAAGAGGTAATAAGCTGGAATTTTAACATTAAACTTTCTAAATGTAGGAAACAAACAAAATTAAAGGCGAGAAGGACTTAGATTACATAAAACAATATTGTAAACTTTTATTTACAATTTTTATGGACTATAAGAGAAAAAAAAAAAACCATTCCAAATCAGCTCAATAGGAAGCCACTTAGAATTATAACAGTAAGACAATAAGCATACGTCAGTTCAAATTTTGCTCAGGCATTGTCTTTAAGGCGTTGGCCTACAGGATAATCAGAAGTGTACTACTACTAAGATTGTCATGTGCTGTGCAACTATGAATGTCAGGCATTTTTTAAAAAATTGCAAATGTATCTGCTTCCCAACAGAAATGGCTTTGCTCCTCTTTTAATAGGATTGTAAGCACTATCCACCAAGGCTTGCCACCTTTTGAGTCTATTGCAACTAGTCAAGTGAAGAAGGGAAAGAGGTTCACTTAAGTTCTGTCTGGTTCATTTTTCCTAGAGCATCGGCTTATTTTATTCTTTATTCTTGCTGCTATTCCATACCTTAACCTGCTCAACCAATAAGGTCAGGAAAAATGATTCCAGAGGAACAGGCAATGTAAAAGTCATGGTTTAAAAAGGGCAGTATGTATACTGCTTGTAAAGTCTTACCTCACACTGGGCTCAATTAAGAGAAAAGCAAATGAAGGAGCAGCTAATGAATAAGTATCTCACCTCAAGCCTGAATTCTTCAGTTTGAGGAATAACCCCAAAGAGGTGGCATCCTCCGAACCCAGACAAGGTTAGGCAACATCTTAAAAAACTCTAATACTTATTTTGTAATTTAATTTCAACAAATATAAGCCCCTTATGATAATGTCACCTCTAGACAAATTTTCAACATATATTAATGACTCTATTTCACATGTAAACTTATATTTCACTTATTTTTCAAATTAGAGTGTATCAAATGCAATTTAGGAGATTTCTTAGTCCATTTTTCACATATTATGCCAGAGACTCATCTGGGTTTTGCTTCCAAATCCACTCCTGGAGCATTGCCAGTAGTGAGGTCAACTACAGTGCAGTCCGAGCTTCACCTTGGGTTCAAAGGCAGCAACACTTGAGCACAGAATTGTGTGTGCTCACAGCTTGAGTGGAGGCCTTGCCTCAAAGGCCTCAGATGGGGCACGTTCCAGGTTTGGCTGCAGGCATAGATTCTCCCTCTCTCTAGCAGTGGTAACATCTGTTTCTTCAGTCTACTCTACTAAAAAAACAAAGAAATTTTAACACAATTATCAACCTTTGCCTTAAGTTTTTGAAACCTTTTCTGTGTAGCTGTTTTGTTTTTTGTTTCTTTATGTATAAATTACCTTCTTCTTCCATTTTCCCACAGGGAATTTACTTACTCATCTGTATATGTGCATTGAAAAGATAATTTAAAGGATAAACCTTGAAAGTTGAGCTAAAAGAAACATGCAGAAAATTAAAAGAATGTATAAGCTATTCAGATAAAGCAGATCAATTAGACTGGCTGAATTAATTTTTCTAAACAATATATGCTTTTCCTAGATAGTATTCATTTTCTCACTATTTTAGAGGGGCTTTTGCTGTTTGTTTATTTTTTGGACCTGATTTTAGAATGTGAGGATTTTGTCATGCAGTAAATTATAAACATTCTTTCTCCATTTCCATTAGATTTAGGTCAAGAGCCTTTGTCTGGCACCTGCCTCATCACAGATGCTGCCGATCTGAAGACAAATTAGCTAACGTCATGTCTTTGAAAAAGGTCAAAGTTTTGCTGGCTGACAATATGTAAATATTGATACATAAATTATATCCAATTCTTTATGGGACATGTTATAAAATAGGTTATTTACCACTGCTATGACAGTGCTGGATCCAATCAAAGTAGAAATGAGTTTAAAAATAAGTACAACAGGAAAGATCTTCCAATAATGGCAATGTGAGGAAGTAAAAAAAAAAAAAATCTATAAAACTGGAATACATTTTTAAAAACAAACAACAGTTCAGGGTTCAGGAAATCTACTAAAGGCAAAGAACCAATTGAGATGTTTTTATTCTGGAAAAATTGCTGAACTTTGGGTAGATACTTTGAGAATCTGTAGGATTCTTGCATGCAGTTGATCTCATTCCTCCAGCTCAGTTATGAGGCAGGATGATAGGCCCTGAAGACCATTGGTTTTGCCACTATAGAGACTCATTTGCTTTGGAGTAAAAGGCAAAAAAAAACAAAAATGTTCAGCAGTTTTGTCAGTCACAGCAGTAATCTTGGAGGTAAGTAAATAGGGAAGTCTAGTGGCTGCTAGGGCCATCAGTAGACTAGAAATATAACAAGGAGATAATGGGACTAAAACAGAAGTACAGGAAATTGATATGAAGGCCACATGTCCCTGGCCGTGTCCTATGCATGTGTAATGGGGAGTACAAAAAGGGACCAAGCAATCTATGCATGCCTGGTCTTATTAGCAGTTCACTAGCTATATAGAACAGAAGCAGCCTCTAGGAAGACAGGCTTGGAAATTTTTGTAAAGGATTTTTAAAAAACACTGCTAAGCAGAGATATAAGCAGTCATACACCACAAAAACCACAGGGGCTGCAGATGCCTCAGCTTTAGTCCAGACAGGCAAGTTATTAATATAATGGAAAGAAAGAGAGAAAGGAAGGAAGGAAGGAGAAAGAAAGAGGGGTTGGAAGGGAAGGAAGGGGAGGAAGGGAGGGAGGAAGGAAGGAGAAAAAAAAGAAGAAAACAAGAGAGAAAAAAATAAAAGAAATGAGAAAAAAAATAAGCAAACAATAAAAACAAAAACCTCTCAGAGGAGAAATGTCAGAATCCAGTGTTGCTACAATATAGTATTTCCAATGTCCTGTTTTCAACAAAATTTATCAGATGAGCAAAAAAAATGGAAAGTATGGCCCAAAGACAGAAAAGAAAAAAATCCATCAACTGTCTCTTAGGGGACCCAGAGACAACAAAGATAACAAAGCTGCTATTACAAATATATTCAAAGAACTCAAGATAACCATGTTTAAAGAATCTTTAAAGAATGACAATGAATTTTGCACTGTAAATTGCTGGCGAATGCTTTACAGTCAATGATGTTGCTTTAAATTGTGCCCCTCCCAA
>NW_012141524.1:4485154-4488176 GCF_000956105.1 Propithecus coquereli
CTTTTGGATCCCACACAATACCATTATAAGGAGCATTGTTACTATTGGAAATTGTGTTCAGATTCTTTTCAATATTGAGTGGTGTTTTTTGTTTGTTTTATTTTTTTAATAATGGTAATATTTTTCCAGTGGTTCATTTGGATGAGAAGTAGTCCTTATTTTATGACTACATCCAACTCAGGGTTTAGCCTGTGGTTGTCTAGTTGTGCAAGGGGTTTTGGACTGTTACATACCTTGCCACTTCTACCCCTATATTTTTGTCTCCCCATATGTTCTGATGGGGATAGAAATTTTCTTGCCTTTTCCTTAGGAATGGAATAAATTTATTCTGAAACGACCTTTCATGGAAAGAAGTAAGGGAGAGGGAAACCTGAATATACCTCTAAATTATTTTCAAGTTGGTCCCAGCATCATAACATGGGTTGGCCCAAAGTGGCAGGGGTGGTGGTGCTGGTTGTCAGTATTCGTTTTCAGAATGATATGAGAACATCTTTCCTATGCCATGTGCTTTGTGTTTGATACCATCATGTTTGGTTAGAACAGGACAACTTAGCACAAAGCTTGAGTGTAAATTTTTGGAATCAAAGCATCTTATTCTGATCATTTGTTTGAATTTTTTTCTTTTCCTGTTTTTGAATTGGGGTGGGAGGGAGGGTACTGTGCCCCAAAAGTGAGGGTGCCTGCCCTGAGGATTTAGAAACGCTTTGGAAGCTCATACCATCATCAGAAACTGCCTTTAGCCACATTCCCAACCTTCTAGATAAGTAATAAAAAGATGAAATAAGTTCTTGGGAGTTAACCCATGTTATTTGAATTTACTACTGTTTTTCGACATTCTACACATCTTTAAATTTGTTGTTGTGGAATCATTTTCTTGCCAGATACCTTTGTCAAGCAAAATTATTGGCCTCATGGGAGCTAACATAAGTCAGTTTTTGGTGAACTTTAGTGGATTTCGGTGAGCTTATAGTTCACTTTATATCCCTAAAAATAGATTTTTTAAAACTCCCAAAGAAAATCTACTCTCTTTTCTGATCCAAAAACTCATCTTTGGGGTAAAGAGTTATGTGTTCAGAGGTTGTCATAGTTCAGGACATCAGAGGGAGCTAGCCTGGCACGTGATTCTGCCCCTCCACAGCTGACAGATTCCAGAAGAAGTGTATTTAAGTTCTCCAGTAGACAATGCTGGGCAGGGAAAGGGAAGGGGCAGGCTGGGTTATTAAGATACAGGCTACTGTATTTTAACCATTGGTTTTGGGGGAGGAGTGCCTGGAGAAAACAAAGTCACTGTTCCCTTTTTTGAAACAACACAAAGCAAAAAATTTATTTTTTGTTCAGTAAAAATGGGAATGAATCCCAATGTCCCTAGCCATAAATGACCAGTTCCACTGAGAAGTGAAAAGTGGGAACTCAAAATTTCAAAAACATTTGGGGAAAGGGAAGATTGGCTTTCTGTTAATTGGCAAATGTTCCAATAGGGCTCTGGTTTTGTTAAGATGTGTTATGTTTGTATGTGCACATATATGGACCAGAGTCTCTGCTGAGTTTATAAGGTTCAGAAAAAATCGTTGGTAAAATCTTGATTTTTATTAATTTATCTCAATAAAAGCACATTGGAACTCCATAAAAAAAAGTGACAATGACTCAAAAAATTATAATAATGCAAGAATTATCAAAAAGAAGAAAAAAGGCAGTAACCAAAATTTGTTCACTCTAGGTAAGGGGCAAGGAAAAAAAGGAGTAGCCAGGTCCAGACAATAAATAACCAGCTAAATAAATAACCAGAAAAAAACTGTGGCTCACCCAGACCTGTGACAATTCCCACACTGGGCTGCTGTCTGAAACTGCCAAGTAGGAAGATGAAATTGTCATCCCCACTGACTAGTAATGAATCCTTGTTGCTGTGGTATTCTTAGAGACAACCTGGCTTCATCTCCACCTGACAATGAGATGCCCTCCCCCTCTCTAAGCTGGGTTGGGACTAGAGGATGCCAAGTGGAGTCAGAACATTCATCACTGCACAGTAGTAATAAGGCTACCCCATATTTTAAGTTGAGGCCATATGGAGAGCTGTAATGAGGCACTCCTGCTCCTCCCAGCCAAGGAGGTATTACTGGAGGCCTAGTGAGTTGCTGAAATTCCAAGCCCTGCCCAACAGTAATGAGCAGTCATTCGAGGTTTTTCCACCCCAGGTGGAGGCTGGGTGGGGAATCTGGAATTCTTCTTCTTCTTGTCAGTAATGAGTCAGCACCCCTCCCCTCTTTCCCTGCCAGAGCAATGTCAAAACACAAAAAACTCAAAACTAAACTAGAAGATTTAAATAAGAACTAGAATTTCATAATGTATACTGAAAATATATAGGTTTCAATTGAAAATACTTGTAATATCAAAAACCAGGAAGATTTCAAACTGAATTTTTAGAAAAGGCAATCAATAGATGCCTACACCAACATGACAGAGATGTTTGAATTAGCTGACGATATTTTAAAGCAATCATCATAAAAAAACTTCAATAAGCAATTATAAATATAGTGAGTACAAATAAAAACATAAAAAGAAGCTATCAGCAAAGAAATAAAAAAACACAAAGAGTACCAAACGAAAACTTTAGAACTGAAAAATACAAAAACTAAAACAAAAACTAAATGAATTAGCTCAACAGAAAAAAGGAGAGAACAGAGGAAAGAATCAGTGGACTGGAAGACAAAGAAATAAAAATTACTCAATCTGAACAGCAGGAAAAAAACTGACTGAAAAACAAAAAACTAAACTGTGAGACTGTAACAAAAAATTAAACTTTGAGTTGTTGGAGTCTCATTAGAAGGAGAAGAGAAAGAGGGTGAGACTGAAAAAGTACTCAAAGAAATAATGGCTGAAAACTTTCCAAATTTGCAAAAACATGTAAACATACAGATTCAAGGAACTGAGCAATCTTCAAACAAGATAAATTTAAATATATCCAAATCAAAATACATTGTGGTCAAATATATGAAAATTAAAGACAAAGAAAAATATCTTGAGA
>NW_012141524.1:4488885-4489620 GCF_000956105.1 Propithecus coquereli
CCCTCAGAATACACACAAAAATGTCAGACATAAAACTAACATACACATAATTACATTAAATGTAAATAGCCTAAACAATCAATTAAAAGAATTTAGTCAAATGTATTAAAAAACCTAAGTCAACTACTTCTATCTGTGAGAAATTCACTTCAGTGTAATTATGTAGGCAAGCTGAATGTTAAAGGATGTTTAAAAAAGTGTATTACATAAATATGAATAAAAAAAAGCACTGGTAGATTTCAGAGCAAAGACAATCATTATCAAAGACAGAGAGGGACATTACACAAAGATAAAAAGGTCAATACACCAAGAAGACTTAGCAATTCTAATTGTGTATGCACCAAATAACAGAGCTGCCAGATATATAAAGCAATTTTATAAAACTGAAAGGAGATATAGACACATACATAATTATAGCTAGTGATTTAAATACTGCTCTCTCAACAACTAATGGAACAACTAGAAATAAAATCAGGAGGAATATAGAAGAGCTCAACTACTTCATCAACCAACAAGATCTAACAGAAATTTATAGAACACTCCACCCAGCAACAGCAGAATACATATTCTTTCTTTTAATGTACCCACACAACATATACTTAGACAGACTATATTCTGAACCATAAAAGAAACCTTAAGAAATTTAAGAATCAAAGTACACAGAGTTT
Organism: Propithecus coquereli; assembly: GCF_000956105.1. NCBI lineage: Eukaryota > Metazoa > Chordata > Mammalia > Primates > Indriidae > Propithecus > Propithecus coquereli. The sequence continues at coordinate 4,489,554 of NW_012141524.1, forward strand.
TATTCTCTTATCACAATGAAATCAAATTAAAAATCAATACAGAATGACAACAGGATTCTCTCAACAG
>NW_012141524.1:4490675-4491681 GCF_000956105.1 Propithecus coquereli
GGATTTAAATGTGAAACATTAAAGGATAAAATCTTTAGAAAAAAACCTAGTTGAAAATCCCTTTATACGGAGAAACAGATGTGCAGAGCCTACACCATTTGCAAAGTTATTACCCTGTGGCAGGAAGAGACACAGCGATCTATGCACCATTCTTGAAATTCCTGTCCAGAAGTGACATACAAAATCTGTTCATGTGTCATTTGCCAAGACAAGTCATATGACCATGCCTAACTTCAAGAAGGCTAGAAAATGTATGCTACCCAGTGGCCTGGAAAAAAGGATCAGAAATTTGATAAACTGAACCAATATGTACCATGTAGCATTCCAGATATATTAAATGGGCAGCCATCAGATTACTGCTAAATGTGGAGCAGAGCAAAATAATTCGAATTAGCATCAGGGAGTTTCATTAGGCAATGAATATCTAGATCTTAGAGTAATATCTAGATTTAAAGCTGACAGAATTCTCTGTGTCATAGAAAATTTAACACTAGAATACAGTGGTCAATGAATATTGAAAAGTTATAACTTCCAAATCTCTATTATCTAAATGCTACTTGACAAGCCTACATATATTATAACAATTAAGATTTGGAATGTCCATTGATAATAAATGAAATCAGGGCAAAGCATAAGCAAATTGCCTTTCTCATTCACTTTAAGTGGATTATTTTAGTTTTCGTTTCATAGGGTGATATTTTCTGAACTATAAGGAGCATGTAACATCTACACAGGACAGATAATTTTGAAGAGCCTTTTCCATATTTTGTTTTTTGAAAGGGTAGTCCAAATTTCCCAATCTGCTCAGGTACACTTGGAAAATGATACACACCCTACACCCCACATAAATAGTCACAATGCCCATTAACATATTAAAATCTTTGAGAATTTCTATAAAAAAGAAACTGTTGGACACATAAAATGTGATAATGTCTTTCTAGGTGTTAAGTTTACGTTAATTCCTTTTAACCCCTAAAACTTCATAACACAGGTATATAATTGCCCT
>NW_012141524.1:4491731-4492290 GCF_000956105.1 Propithecus coquereli
TTTAATACTAATTCATGGAGCAACAAATATAGACACAAAAACCCTTGGCAAAATTATAGCAAATATAATTCAGCAATATGTGAAAAGAATTATAGACCATTACCAAGAAGAGTTTATTCCAAGAATGCAAAGATTATTCATTGTTAGCAAATCAATCAATATGATCCACCATATTGATTTATAATATAAAGAAAAAAGATCATATTATATCAATTGATACAGAAAAAGCATTTGACAAAATTCATCACCTATTCCTAATAAAAACTCTTAGAAATCTAGGAATAGAGCATGATAAATGAAAAAGAGCATTTCCAAATAAATAAACAAATAAAATCTATAGCTGGCATTATATTTAATGGTGGAAAACTGGATATTTTCATCCTATAATCAGGAGCAAGGCAGGAATGTCTACTCTCCCCACTCTTATTCAACATAGTGTTAGAAGTTTGAGCTAGTGCAATAAGGCAAGAAAGAAAAATAAAATGTATGTAAGTCAAAAAGGAATAAATAAAATTATCCATATGACATATTTATTGGTACAGAAAATCCCAAGGAATCT
>NW_012141524.1:4492820-4493776 GCF_000956105.1 Propithecus coquereli
ATGAGGATAAAATTGGGAGAATAAATATTATCTCTAATAAATATTAGCTCTAATAAATATTAGTTCTATAGTAGAACTTAAAATAGATGATACTCTGATAGACCTAAAATGTATTGTCCGATGGCCTAAAATAAAACTTTCTTCCCATCCCTGCTGGTCTGAATTGAGCACCAATTAATCACCACTTGGGATTATACCATGGACAGAAAATAGTTTAAGGCACTGTAAAGTGAGGTAGAACTGGTGAAAGTCTTCTAGTTTATGTGTTTTAGATGAATAGGTAATTATTGATTTGAGGAAACCATGATGTTGGGCTTAAGGACAAGAAGTACAAGGAGTAAATATCAACTGTACAAGAGGAGCAGTAACAGCACTCTGGAAGGTGGTGAGTGATCAGGGATCTTAGAGCAATATCTAGATTTAAGGCACAGAAAAGGAGAGAAAAGATCAGGATGTCTACACAATGGTTCTCGAGCCTTGGCATGCTTCACAAGTACCTAGATAAGTACATTGAACTTGCTACACCTCCCTCTCTTCCTTCCCAACACACTGTCCATATCAACTTCTATATGTTTGGGGTGGAGCCCAGACTTCAGGATTTTTCATTACTAACTGTTCCCTAAATTTTTAGAATCACTATAACTGTCAAAATATTGTCATGAAAGAAGAGTCATACTATGGAGACTACAGAAGACAAATTGTACAGTTTTATTTTGTGTTTGAGAATGAATGAGTTCCTCAATATTCTTTGAGCTATGGAATCTTTGCTTTTAGTTTAAGAGTCCTATCCAGGTGGATTTTCTCAGGGTGTTCTAGTAGCCTGAAGGAATTTTGAATCACAGTCTCATTTTAAATGTCTTGCTTTCATTCACTTTTTGATAAAAGAGTATTTATCTACATAGAGTAATTTGTTCAATGTCAATAGGAACTTTAAAGCAATGATGTATAACTAACAG
>NW_012141524.1:4494828-4496153 GCF_000956105.1 Propithecus coquereli
GACAAGAGAGAAAAAATATTCTAACAAAAGTTAGATAATGGAATCATGGTATACTTAAGAAGATTCAATATGTTACCCCTTAACCTACATCTATTTTGAGAGTCACCATTGCAAGCTTAATACAATTACAGGGTGTTTTATAACCTCAGCTACTTAAGATAACTGATGTAACATTCCTTTATGCCCTTCTAAACTCTATAGTCACCAAAAATCCTTCTTATAGACTCAGTATTACCAATTGCTGGAAATGTAAGCAGCTATACATTAAATCTTCTATGACAGAATTGAGTCAGTCTTCCCCTGCTCTAAGTTTATTCTGCAATTCTGTTAGTGATCCTTCCTTTATAAACTGGTAAATGAGTCTTTTGTGTATTTCATGCTTACCTGTATTGCTGCTGTAACCTTTTTTTTTTTTAATGGAATTGATCTTTGGCTATTTGTATTCGTCTATCTGGCTCCAACTTTTTGGTTTTCAAGGATTTGGAGTGCCGTCCTTTATACACACGTGAGATTAATCATAAACAGTCTGTCCCTATGGACCACACTATTTTGGGGTTCTGCCCATCCTGCCTGTCTAGACTTTCCTATTCCCTTTCAGTGCTATTGGTTGGTAGCTGCTGACAAAAGTCTTACATATCCTGGTAAGATTCTCTTGCTTTCAGTTTTTGGATCATTTTTAATTCCACCATAGGTGGTGGTATGGGCTGAATTGTGTCCATCAAAATTCATAGTTTGATATCCTAGTGACTAGTACTTCAGAGTATGACTGTATTTGGAGGCAGGGTTTTTAAGGACGTAATTAGGTTAACGTGAGATCATTAAGGTGGGTCTTTTTCCAATATGGCTGGAGTCCTTATAAGAAAAAATATTAGGATATAGGCATACACAGAGGGAAGACCATGGGAAAACATAGAAAAAAGAAAATGTCTGTCTTCAAGCCACGGAGAAAGAGATCAGAAGAAACCAACCCTGAGGACATGCTGATCTCTGACTTCTTATCTTCAGAACTATAAAAAAAATAAATTTCTGTTGTTCATGTCACTCAGACTGTGATATGTTGTTATGGAAGACATAGAAAATGTATATAGGTGGGTTCACCTAAATAAATATAGTACATTGAGAACACACATTGACCTCTGCTCTACCCCCTCTTCCATTAAACTCAAACATCAGATTAGGCGAAGAAATTATGTACATTCAAGGGTAAGAAGAGTAAAAAGGGGATAACTGCTGATAAAAGACAATGACAAAATGTTGCAAAACAAATGAAGAAGTGTTAATTAATTTAGCAGAACATATAATAGAAATCTGAAACTTTCTATGCT
>NW_012141524.1:4498163-4506594 GCF_000956105.1 Propithecus coquereli
AATGCCTATTTTTGTTTTTTTCTTTATTTATTTCAATAGATTTAGGGGATACAAATGGTTTTTTTTTACATGGAAGAATTGTATAGTGAAGAAGTCGGGACTTTCAGTATACCCACCATCCCAAATAGTGTACATTGTACCCAATAAGTAATTTTTCATCACACATGATCCTCTCATCCTCCCCCTTCTGAGTTTCTAATATCCATTATACAACTCTGTATAACCAAGCATAGCCACTGCTTTGCTCCCACTTATGAGAATATGCAATATTTATTTATCCATTCCTGAGAAACTTAAGATAATGGCCTCTGGTTTCATCCAAGTTGCTGCAAAATGCATTATTTCATTCTTTTTTATGACTGAGTAGTACTCTATGTATATACACCACATTTTCTTTATGGTGAAGTATGCCATATCAATTGACTCTTTCTTTCATGCAATGCTCTGTAGCGTGCAATGCTGTTTGATAGCATTTTGGCCACAGTATGACTTCTTTCAAAATTAGAGTCAATCCTCTCAAACCCTGCAGTTCTTTACCAACTAAGTTAATGGGATATTCTAAATTCTTTCTTGTCATTTCAACAATGGTCGCAACATCTTCATCAGGAGTAGATTTCATCTCAAGAATATACTTTCTTTGTTCACCCATAAGAAGCAACTCCTCATCCATTCTAATTTTGCCATGAGACTGCAGCAATTCAGTCCCACCTTCAGGCTCCACTTCTAATTCTAGTTCTCTTGCTGTTTTCACCACATCTGCAGTTACTTCCTGCACTGAAGTCTTTAATTCCTCAAAGTCATCCATGAGGGTTAGAATCAACTTCTTCCAAACTCCTGCTCACATTGATATTTTGACCTCCTCCCATGAATCACCAATGTTTTAATGGTATCTAGAATGACGAATCCTTTCCAGAAGGTTTTCAATTTACTTTGCTCAGATACAACAGAGGACTCACTACCTAAGGCAGATATAGCTTTAGGAAATGTGTTTCTTTAATAATAAGACATGAAACTCAAAATTCTTCCTTAATCCATGGGCTGCAGAATGGATGTTGTGTTAGCAGGCATAAAAACAGCATTCATCTCCTTGTACGTTTCTGTCGGAGCTCTTCAGTGACTAGGTGCATTGTCAACGAGCAGTAATATTTTGAAAGGAATCTTGTTTACTGAGAAGTAGGTCTTAACAGTGGACTTAAAATATTCAGCAAGCCATATTGTAAACAGACATGCTTTCATTGAGGCTTTGTTGTTCCATTTATAGAGTACAGGCTAATTAGATATATCAGAATTCTTAAGAGCCCTAGGGTTTTTGGAATAGTAAGTGAACATCGACTTCAATATAAAGTCACCATCAGCTGCATTAGCACCTAACAAGAGAGTCAGCTTGTCCTTTGAAGCTTTGAAGCCAGGTATTGACTACTTCTTTCTAGCTAGGAAAGTCCTAGATGACATCTTCTTTCAATAGAAGGCTGTTTTGTCTACATTGAAAATCTGTTGTTTAGCGTAACACCTTCCTCTATTACCTTAGCTAGATCCTTTGGATAAATTGCTGCAGCTTCAACATCAGCCCTTGCTGCTTCACCTTGTACTTTTACGTTACGAAAACGGCTTCCTTCCTAAAACCTCATGAACCAATCTAGCTTCAACCTTTTCTTCTGCAGCTTCCTCACCTCTCTCAGCTTTCATATAATTGAAGAGTATTAAGGCCTTGTTATGGATTATCTTTGGCTTAAGGGAATATTGTGGCTGGTTTGATCTTCCCTTCAGATCATAAAAAATTTCTCCGTATCAGCAATACTGCTGCTTCGCTTTTTTATTATTCATGTAGTCACTGCAGTAGCACTTTTAATTTTCTTCAAAACTTTTTTTTTTTTTTTTCATTTAGAATTTGGCTATCTTGCAGGAGACCCAACTTTTGCCCCATCTTGACTTTCAACATGTCTTCTTCACTAAGTTAATCATTTCTAGCTTTTGATTTAAGTGAGAGACACGTGACTCTTCCTTTTATTTGAACTCTTAAAAGCCACTATAGAGTTATTAATTGGCCTAATTTCAATTGTTGTGTCTCAGGGAATAGGGAGGCCCGAGGAGAGGGAAAGAGGTGGGTACTGGCTGGTCTGTGGAACAGTCAGAACAAACACAACATTTATCAGTTAAGTTCACCATCTTACATGGGCACCGTTCATGGTGCCTCAAAATAATTACATTGGTAACATCAAAGATCACCATAATAGATACCATAATGATGAGAAGGTTTGACATGTTATGAGAATTACCAGGATGTGGCACAGAGACATGAAGTCAACACATGCTGTTGGAAAAATGGCACCAAAAGGCTTGTTTGATGCAGGGTTGTTAGAAACCTTCAATTCTTAAAAACAAAAAATCAAAAAACAAAAAAAATTACCTGTGCAGCTCAATAAAGTAAAGTATATGTTTGTATAATTTAGGTTAAAAGAAAGAGTAAATGTGGTCATTTGGGAGGGGTGGTTAGAGAAAAGGAAGAAGGAATATTTCGAACAGAATATATGGTTTCTACAAAATCCTGACATGAGGAAGCCAGGGAAGTGTAACCGAGAAGTCTGGGGTTGGTGGTAAAACCTTGGTTCTGAGGCAATGAGAGTAGAGGGGCAGAAAGTGAAATCAAGATAAAGGATGAGGTTGAGAGATAAAGCAGGGCCAAATAAGAATGGTCCCAATAAGACACACAGAGGTGGAGGTAAATGTCAATCAAGGAAAAAGAAATATTAGTACCTGAATAATGTGAAGTAACTATGCTCTGATTTTTAGATAAATGATTGTTTGTTTTTATTAAACATGTTACACTCAACGGAAAACAATGATGGGTAGAAGATATATGATTCTGTTATAAGTTAAAGACATGAAAATAGGAACAATGTTTAATTATCAGTCCTTACATACATCTAAATAAAAAATTTTGGGCAATGATTCTAACGGGAATATGACTAAAAAAATAAAAAGTATATGAGTAAAACATTTACTATACCTCACAGATTACCCTGTTTTCCATATGTGCAAGAAGTTACTATCTCAAACATGAATTCAATCAAGGATTTGATGACAAACTGAAAGATCATATCTAGTCTCATGAAACTTTTGCATAAAATTTTAACCTTCCAAGTACTGTCTCTGACAATTTGATATAAATCTATGTCTCCATATATTTATGATATACTTAAAATCTTAGCTGGCATTCAAATATTTTATTTTATTTTTATTTATTTACTTATTTTTAGACACAGGCTCTGTCAACTAGGCTGGAGTGCAGTGACGTGATTGTAGCTCACTGTAACTTTGAACTCCTGAGCTCAAGTGATTCTCCTGCCTCAGCCTCCTCAGTACCTAGGACTACAGGTGTATGCCACCAAACCCAGCTAATTTTTTTATTCTATTTTTTGTAGAGTCAGGGTCTTGCTATGTTGCCCAGACTGGTCTCAAACTCCTGGCCTCAAGCGATATTCCCACCTTGGCCTCCCAAATTGCTAGGGTTACAAGCATGAGCCACTACACCCTTCTTTGAATATTTTAATGTTTATGGTCAAGATTGTACCCTCTTAAATAACAATGACTCTATTTTTTACATACTTATAATTCCATGTGTTACCTTACATAAAAGAATTTCAAAAATAATAGTTGACTTCTTGATGTTTTTTTCTATTCTGATTTTTAGTTTTTAAAAATTATATCAAAGTTAAGCCTTCCACATTCTGTTTCTGTGAGACCTTTCTCCCATAGTTTTTCATTTTTCCAACATCTTCAATGTCTCCTTCTCTTTGATTTACAAACAAAGTCATTTTCCATCCTGAAACATAAAATTGCTCTTAGGTTCCACTCCTCTCTATAACTACCTGCTTCTACAAAAAGTAGTTTAAACCAGGGGTCAACAATCTTCTCCTAAAGTGCAGACAGTAAATATTTTAGACTTTGCAGACCATAAGGTCATACCTATTCAACTCAGCAGTTGTAACATGATTGTTTTTGTCCTCTCCTCTTGCTCTCCATTGCTACCCAAGCCCAGCTATTTATTTTCTCTTTCCAGTGATTATAATGGTCTCCCTGACTCTTTCATCTCTCTGTGGAAGTTTCCCAGTGTCCAACATCTCCCTCTTCAGTTTTTACTTTTTAATACTGCCAGTGATATCTTCGTAAATTGTAAATATTATATATATCCATGCTTAGGATTAGTTAAAGGATTATTCTGGGGGATAAATATTAACCCACTGTGGGAGAGAACAAGTGATACTTCCCAATCTCACCTGCCTATTTGTTCTTCCTCCTCTGTAGACATCCTGAACTTTCCACTTTCCAAAAAGTCTTATTAAATTACGTTTGTATGCTTTCTTACTTCTATATGTCTTTAACCATATTGTTCTTTCTTTCTACAATACCCTTGTCTATCTGTCTGTTCATCTTTTAGTTCTATACAGAGATGTGAAAACACTTAGAAGTAGGCACTATTTTGATCTTGATCATAATGCCTTAAAACTTCACTTTGATAGAAAACAGTTTCTTTATAATTAACTTAGAAAAAAACAAGTATTTTTAGTCTTAGATAACCAGTCGCAAAGATAAGAGAGGTTATTTCAATGTAAATTTCCCAGTCTGGCTTTCTACAATGACTAAGTTCACTAGATAATTACCACTAGCATCAGCTCATTTTGTGTTGTGCTGTGTGGACCAGAAATAAAAAGACTCCTTTAATGGCAACCCTTCAAAAGCATTACTCAAGAGTCATGATCAAGTTCTAATTATTATAGGGTGTATACTGAATCTCAAATAAAGTCAGAGTCTTTGAAGGCAAAGAAAGCCTACATTTCACGCCACTAAGTTAACGAAGATAAAAATTCAAGGTTTATACATTGATGGCAACTACAAAAGCTTTCTTAAAATAATAGCTGTACTCTTCTTCTCACATAACAATGATGCTTCTGTTTTAGGGCTTCACAGAACTTTGGCAAATTGAACAAAATGGATGAATAATGGCTTTCTATGAGTGGTGCAAAATAACAAAGCCGTTCACTTCGTTCTAGTGTAGCTTGTCATATTTTCCAGACTTTTTAAAGCCAGAAAACAAAGTCTTTATGTGTACTGTGTGATGTAGTAGTACATCCTCACGGACTACACTCATTGATGGTGCTTTGTACAGAAAGGATGCAGCTCCTGAAATTCTTAACAGTAAATGGCAGATTTTCCATTGCATCTACTTCAAAATTGGGGATGTTCAAAAAGATAGAAGTAAAATGAATTTGTTAGTCATTAGTGAATTATACATAAGTTGCCGGCAAGAAGTGAAGATGTTTTTATTGGTGGAGTTGAATGGGAGATTTCTTCATTCAGGAAGCATTTGTAGACCCCTGAGAGACTGTGCTATATATTTCTGTAAGGGAAATAAAAGGAATGAGGATTCCTGCCTCAATAATGATTCAGTCTAGCAGGGAAGACAAGAGATGCAAATCACCATGCAAAAAGAAGTTTTACTATACATAAAAGGAAAAATGTTAAAATTGCTGTTTGTCAAAGACTGGATGACAAAACTTGAAAGTAGAAGACTGGAATAGCAAAGAATGTCCTGGTAGCACAGAAATAGCCTAATTTTAGAATTTCCACTACTACCACTCCTCCACTACCCTAATATCACGATACTTTCAAACATATTTGTCACTATTATCAAACTTAATTCATCTCCTCTTTGAGTGTCTTATGCACTCCAACCATCCAATGTACTTTCCCAACTTACGAAGCATTTTTTTCTTCTCTTTCTATCTCTTTTCATTATTTCCTTGAAGATTCACTTTGAATTTATCACCTGCAAGAAGTCTTCCCTAATCGTGTGCACTATATGTATATTCTTCTTCCATCAATATTCCCTCAATATTTAGTTGTAAATGTCATATTAAATTGCTGTGACCTGTTTAAGATCACTTCCCTCTCTATAAGAAATTACCACAAAGAAGGAAAATGTTGCCTTGGGTTTGTTATTCATTAGTATCTAATACATATGAAATATTCAAAATGCTTGCTGGATCAGTAAATAGTTGAGTGGGGGAAGGATAAATGTGTCTGTGTAGAGGAAGCTTTACATAATGGAAGGCTGAAGTCAAGAGTTAGAAGCTTTAGATGTGAGCCTCAGATCTATCATTGAAAAACTGCTGTCCTGGGTAAAATCTTATCGGAACGTGCAGAGACGGGAATGGATCATGAGTAGTAATTTGCGGGAAATGATGGAGTTTAGCTTGCTACCAAGTGATTCTATGTAATAAATGAGAACTTATAATACATTGTACCTTTGCATAACGAAGAATAACAAGGCACAAGAATATTTCCTATTGCCATAAAACACAGAGAATGACATAAAGTGAGTAAGTTTAAGAAGAGGTTGAAAGATGGCCAGCAAGGCAAAGGGGAATGAAAATTGAACTGTTGGATTTGGCTTTGAGAAGGATATATGACTTTTGAATGAATGACTTCCATGGATAAGATTGTAATTTGTTGAAGGGTGGTTAAAAGTTAGGGAAATAAAGACCCTGAAGGTAGCTTATGATTTTAAGAATGTTGGAGCAATGAAGACAGAAAAGGATACATAGCCCCAAAGTGAAGATCTGAAGGCATGTAAAAAATTTTTACTTTGTTTTATTCTGTTTTTCAGTTTTTGTTTTGTTTTGTTTCTGGATGGGGCAGATAATATAATCTTGCAAAGAACGGAAATATTTTAAAGAGCTATACTGTCATCCTTTATTTTGTTTGTCCTATATTTTAAAACAGCACAAGTGTGATTTTGCTATGTAATGCTTATCATGTGCAATTTTTTATTCATGCCATACCCAAGAAATAAAACCAGTTTACCCCATCATTTTTGTTTTTAAGTTTTTACAACTTATTTATAAATAACTGCAATTTTGGGGTGACTTCAAACTTTGTTTAGGAAAAGTTTTGTCATGTTATGGCAATAGTTTAATTATGTTAGACTGCTTTTGTTTCCTGTATATATTAATATGTAGCTTCCATGTCACTGGAAAGAAATCAAAAGTTTCAAACACATGCTCAGAACTATCAAAAGAAGACTGTAATAATATCACACAAATTTCCCTTTTTTGTGTACAAAAGAGAAATAAATTATTGACTGGCTTGCTACTTGATTGATTATAGCAAGGGCCAACAAACTGTGACCTGTAGGCCAATTGGGTCTACCACCTCTTTTTGTAAATAAAGTTTTATTAGAACACAGCCACACGAATTCATTTATGTATCATCTATAGATGCTTTCACATACACACAACTGCACCATCGAATAATTGTGACAGAGATCAGGTAGCTCACAAAACCTACAATATTTATTGCCCTCTGTAGAAAAACTTTGCCAACCCCTGAATTAGGGCTTTATGTATCTATAGTGAAAATTGGTCTTAATCTCTAAAATAGATTTAAAATATGTACTTTCCCAGATTATATTTGTTTATATTGACACTATTAATTCAACAAATATGTACTCAGTACCTTCTATGAAGCTGACTTTTTCTGAGGTACTGAAAGTACAGCAGTCAACAAAACAAAATTGCCAGTCCTCATGTAGCTTACGTTCTAATTGTAAACTACAGAATCAACAATCAACAAATGAACAAAATAATCAACAAATCAACAAAATAAATGAGAAAACACATAAAAAAATCGTGTGCCAGATGATCAGATGTACTATGGATAAAAGAAAGAAGGAAAGGGAATAAGAAATATCAGTAACTGGAGGGATTAAGAAGCATACACTTACAATATATCATATATTGTGTCCTAAGCTTGTCCTTTAGTGAAATGAAATTTTCAGCCAGGAGATCTAGCAAAACAAGAATAATTCCCTAATTCAAATGCCTGTGTCCTAAATTTATAGCATTCAGTCCAGACACTCATTAAAATACCCCACTAGTCTTCACTTTTAATTTTAAATGTTTCTGAGCCCACAATTCACTAAATGGAACAAAACCAAGAAAGAACCGTATTTTGCAAAGTTGGTCCCCACAAGAAAGTCCATCACATTAAGTTGGTCCCTATAATTCTGCACAAATTCAGTGTTTGAATCCAATGTATAATCCCTCTATAATATTATATGAGAAAGGTAAAGTTAGCATAAAAGTGTATATGCCAGTCAAGCAAATAATAATAGCTCAATAGTATCCCAACACATTTAGAAAGTAAGGGTAAAAAAACTCTAATAATATTGTAAATCTTTTTCCCAAAAACATATGGAATGTAGTCTTAACTTAATCATTGTTAGCCCATGAAATATTATAAACACTATGAAAAAGTCAGCTATAAATAAGTGTGATCCAATAACAATTTTATTTTATTTTTATTATATTGATAAAGCAAAAGTCAATCTATATTTTTTGCTACAACTTTTTTGAATGAACTACATAGATCA
>NW_012141524.1:4515391-4518317 GCF_000956105.1 Propithecus coquereli
AATATCAATATACATATGAATGTATACATTAGGATATATATAATTTCTGTTATAAATCAAGCATTGTGCTAGGCAAAAACAAAATCATATCCTGCATAGCTCACAGTCTTATTGGAGGAAAAAGGCAATCATAATATGGTTTAATTAATGCCAATATAGGGAGATTATGTTTTCTTAAAAACATAAAAGAGATATTTAACATACAAACAAATTCAGAGACCTCAAGCATTACCAATCTGATTTTATTTGGGGGTAGAGGAGCCATGGATCTTTCCGCCCCCTCTCTTGGGATGTCTCACTTGCAGGTCTAGAGTGTGGAGTGGTTGCCTAAACTTCCCCTTTTGACCCTCTACATACCATGAGCCCCTAGGTGCAGCTGGTGTTTTCCATTGAGCTGGGCTAAGTAGACTCAGCATCATAAACAGAGGAAATGACTAACCATTTGCTCTTTCCTCTAACTGCTGACAGCCCCTGCTGGTCTCTGGCATTCCTGCTAGTTTTGAAGTGATAATACAAGGATAGTCTGCTGACAGATTCCTGAAAGTCTATAATTTTGGAGCTAGAAAGGGCATTAAAGATCATCAACCACTCCCCCCTCATTACAGATAAGAAAACTGAGGTGTTTAAAGGCTCAGTGACCTTGAACAACTCCAAGGGTGGGTTAGTTGTAACACCTGAACCAACACTGAAGTGCCTAGACTCCTAGCCTACGCCTCTGTCTAATGACACCATTCTTCAGTTCATTCCAGGACAGTCCAGATTGTCTAGACCAATTTCCAGTTAATGATTCCTTCTCCCTTAGCCTAGAACTTGTAGAGTCTGATCAAATCAGTTCTTGTCATTAGGATTTACAATAATTGAAGAAAAGACAGACTCAGGTAATTAAAGAAGATAGCCAGAGGCCTGAGATACCTTTCTCCTCCAAACACCTGGGACACATTACCTCTGAAACAACTTGCTGAGTTGCAACATGGAGGATTTTTTATAGACTGATAACTTAAGATTTGTTAAAAATTCAACTTTTTTGGCCATGTGCCGGTCTTACTAAGTCAGAATGTTAGCAGGTACCAGAAATTTGCATTTTTATTAAACTCCATGGGTGATACTCATATACAGCATAATTTAAGGACTATTAGTCTAATGGAACCACATATGTATAAAAATGAGGATGCACACATTTACTAAATAGTAATTCTATTTGTTTTACTTTGGAATTATACTTAATTCTGTGTGCTAACCCCATGTCAAAAGACAAAATTACAACCAATTTAGTTATAGATCTAATTGGCTTTTTTTTGAAATTCATGAATCGGGACTGCCTCCATTCTACAAAATAGAATGAGAGCCCCCACTGGGTAATAGTAGAACAGCGGGTTTGTAAGGTGAGGTGAAAGAAACAGAACAATGGTTAATATCAAGGTATTTCAGGTTACTTTTTGTAACGGTTAAAGCAGAGGGACTTCCTTATTATGCTGATTCAGGTAGACTGGAATCTTCTATTTTCAGGAAAAATTGCTCTGTTTGGGATCTATCTGCTGTCTTAAAGTTTCGATTTGCTTATGTGACATTTTGCATGAGTGACTGCATTTTGGTTTAGTCTGGTCTGTTGAAGCTTAGTGCAGAAGCTAAGTCCAAACAATGGCTTCTCATAATTTTGTTTAACACCCATTTCATTTCCTTTTTAATTTGGATTTTATTGAGCACATATGAAGCATACAGCCAGATTTTCTAGATGTGAAGGATGTGGAGATGAATAAAACACAATTCCTTTGCTCAGATAGCTTATATAATTGTGTGACTAAACAGACAAGTAAACCAAAAACTATAAAGTGTCTTTAGAACTTTAGCAAACATGCGCCCCAGGTCATATGAAAGTACGGAGGATGGATTCAAAACCAGTTGTAATTGAGCAATAATATAAAAATAAGAAAATGTAATTCAAAATCATAGCACTTTTAGAAAACTAAATGAATCTTTCACTAACAGGAACATTTAATTAAAAGAAGTGAAAAAATTCTTATAGTTAAAACATTTTTTGATATTAAATTGACTATATGATGATTATTAGTTTTTGTCAAGATCTAATAGCCAATAATTTTATGATTTTACATTTGTCCTTATAGAAGTACATAATTATTCTCTTCCATGGATTTGATGTTTAGTAAATTGGGTAACTGGTTGTTTTTGGTTCACGGTTGAGTAATCCTGGGTGGGGTCACTCAACTAATTCTACCTTTCCTAAGTTTATCTGGGATCAAGAAAGGAGCTCTATCTCACCTACTGTAAGTAAAACTTAGAGATAAGTTTTTATGCAGTGTTAGCCTCTTCTAATTGCAGACTTTTCTTATAATTGAGCAATTTTCGAGCTACTTTAAATAGAAACACAGAGACACTCAGTAGAAGTCAGTTATATTTTTACCTTTGCTGTTGAGTTCATTATTCTATATTACTCGGTAGACAGCTTTCTGAAATATTTACTGTCTTTACATTGGGTACACATAAAGTGATAATTTATTTGTTTTTGTTTTCTTCTCTTTTTACTTTTATTTACTGACTTTTATGATATGCAAAATTAAAGTTTCCAGGAACTTTGAAAAGAGAACTAGTCACCACCTAATTTGTGGATTATAGACTCTTTTAAAAATGTTTATTGTATGTTACACTGCAACACTATTTACAATAGCCAAGGTATGGAATCAAACTAAGTGTCCAATAATGGGTGAACGGATAAATTGTGGTGTATACACACAGTAAAATATTATTCAGCCATAACAAGAATAAAATCCTGTCACTTGCAACAACATAGATGAACCTGAGGACATCATGTTAAGTGAAATAAGTCAGACACAGAAAGACAAATACACATGGTATCACTCATATGTGGAATATTTAAAAAAAGTTGATATTAAAGAAGCAGAGAGTAGAA
>NW_012141524.1:4518407-4521488 GCF_000956105.1 Propithecus coquereli
AACACTAACATTTTCTGAACTTGTGTTCTCCCAACCAATAAATAAGACCTGACCTAAAAGAGTTCCAAAATGAAAATGAAACTTTAATTAAAATACAAATGAATATATTTGGTGTTATTTCAGTTTTAAAAACATAACTGTAAGTTTCTCATATTCTTAACTATGTCTTTTTCTCCAAAGGTGTGGTAAGAAGAATGGTTCTATTGGAGGTGGGCAGTGGTAGGGGTGGAATATTTGAAAACAGTCACTGTATTAGGGTATATACTTTCTCTGACACTAACGAATGTAACTCTCAACCATTTGCTTATTATTTCCTGAGTTGTATATTTAAAAACTTTTTATAAGATGTTAACTGTTTCCAGACCCTTAAGGGTACCATTCATTAGTAAGTGAAAATAAATCAGATCTATAAAGTTGCAAAAATGAGAATCAATCCCTGTGATTGGTATAATTTGCATTGCTTGGGTGAATAGTGTACTTACCATGATTCAACACTGTAAGACTTCTTCCGAATATCTAAGTGTCAAAACAATAAAAAAAAATGGCTAAGCCCCCGGACCTAATAGAATAGCATGAAGATATGCAACAAAAAGAGGAATAAGATGCTGCTTCAAGATGAATTACTAGAAATGCCCCAATTTCAAGCTTGCCATTTTCATTATCAGTGAGATATCTGTTTACAGTAACCCTAAAGCTATCTATTGAAATACAAGTGTATAAGCAGGAGGGCAAATAACAGGAAAGAAAACTGCTGGGCATAAGCAAAAAAATCCTTTTCATTAAGAAGGTTTTATGTGTTACTGATAATGATCATATTTGTTTCCCACAGCATGATCCACATATAAAAGTAACTTAAAAGATAATGAATTGTAAGGAAAAATAAGAAATTTGTATCTACTTATGCTGCTGATAGCCTTCCTTGGAGTGGAGAGTGGTACTTGTATTTATGCTTAAGAATCAAACAAACTCCAACATAAATTGTCATAACATACATATGCTCAGCAAATAATGTTTTGAAAAGCTGAATTTCTCAAATTATTGCTCCATATTTCTGTATGAGTCAGGGTTTAGACTAGGAAACAGAAACCACTATTGGAATTCAAGCAGAGGAGACTTACTGATTAAGGGCTTCCAAAATCAGAAGGGTGGAGAGCAGTTGGACCGAGGGCAGTTACTTCTGGAGTACTAACATCAGGATCACACTGTCATCGCTGTGATGCACAGGTCAGGAAGCAGCTGATGCTGCTGGCTTTGCTGTTGCTGCCACAGGCTCTGGCACCCCTGTGGCTGGTGTCTTGCACTGGCCTGCCCTGGGCAGGAGTGCCGACTCTCTCTTCCGCCTGACACTGCTTAGCTGCAGGCCCCAACAGGAAGATGGCCACTGCCTTGCTTCTGACTCAAAAGCTTGCACAGAGCTGCTAGCTAGAAGGAAATATGAGCAAGGTAAAAGCAGAGTAGAATCCAGATTGAAAGAGCTAGACCAAATAGTGGTCCTCAAACTCTTACCCACTATTCCAAAATTCAAAAAACTCTGAATATAAATGATTAAAAAACATATATCTCACTTTGTAAATCTGACATGATAGGAACTAATTTGGCATCAAAACCTGGCCTGAACTGATTATAAGGCTATATTTTATCTTTGTTTATCCTACTAAATTTGAATATTTATATAATTCCCTGAATAAATATCATTTTATTTCAATACAAAGTGACTTGACTCTGAGAGTGTTATGAATGGTACAGCAGAAGTTACAGCAAGTATCAGAATGTCAAATATCAGATTGTCAAGTCAGACTCACATGAACTAGACATCTCACCCGATATCATCCTGATATCAATCTTGACATCCTAATAAGTTCAAGAATATAAGTAACGCAAGGCAAGAGAGAATCAGAGAGTGGCACAAGATCAACAATACAGCTATCTACTTCTTTTCTTGCCACATTAGGATATATTCTGGACCCAGATTGTCATATCCTATGAACACATGAGCAGTCACACATTTAAATTATAAAACATCTCTAATGCAAAATAAGTTAAATTACTTATGTATTATTTTCTAGAGAGCCTCACCCAACAAATCCATATATTCCAGGTATATTTACCATATTCAATCCTAGGCAACCAGGTCCATTGTGCTAAAAGCATAGATAAGAATTCTAACACTAACAAATGCCATTAGTTTGTTATCAAAGAGGATGTTTGTTTACAAGAAGATTTGACAATCTTCTGTTCTAGTGATTTTCCCAAATCCCTAACACCTAATGAATAGAGAGAAAGAACTATAGACCAGTTGCACATTCATTTTCTTCCCAAGATATAGACATCACAGTACCTTTTTAAAATCTGAAATATTCTGAATTCTGAAACACATCAGGCCCTAAGGTATAGATTAAGCAATTTTGGACCTACCTCTACCATGGTACATTGCTTTACTTTCAATGACCATATGCCTTCTTCTACACATATTTCATCTTCCAAATAGGAACAACTTTCTTCCATCTAACCTAAGACCCTTTGTCTTAACAAAGATCTCATAATCTCCAAAGAGGAGGAGGCTTAAAGTTGTATTACTCACTGACTGCGTCTCTGAGTCTATCTTCTAGGAAATCAAGTGTTGCCACCAAATTTTAGACTTGGGCTCTCCTCTTACTTATTGGAAACTCTTTGCAATCTACTTGTTGTTGTTTCTTTTTTTCTTTTCTGATTTTTTTTTCTTTCTTTCTTTCTTTTGACACAGAGTCTTGCTTTGTCACCTCAGCTAGAGTGCAGTGATGTCATCATAGCTCACTGCAACCTCAAACTCCTAGGATCAAGCGATCCTTCTGCCTCAGCCTCCGGAGTAGCTGGAGTCACAGGAGTGCACCACTGTGCCCACTTAATTTTTCCATATTTTGTAGAGACTGTGATCTTGCTCTTGCTGAAGCTGGTCTTGACTTTCTGAGCTCAAGCAATCCTCCTGCCTGGGCATCCCTGAGTGCTAGGATTATAGACATGAGCCACTGCAGCCAGTCCACCCTACTTGTGGATTGGCCTGGGGTAGTGGCTCCCAGCCTGGGTACTTGGGCCCTTGTGAAA
>NW_012141524.1:4526789-4529958 GCF_000956105.1 Propithecus coquereli
GTTTCCCTCAAAGATCTTTTTATAGATTGGCTCAATTAAAGACATATATCTCTGACCATAGAACACAATTTTTAAAACATTTCAAAATAAGCTAAAAGCAAAAAAGCTTTGAAACAAATATAATTTCTGTTCATTATTGCAGAGGAAATCTTCAGCAATGTCCTTGGGACCCTGGCATCATCTATTAGAACGTGGCATTTCAAGCTTAAATATTCCACGTTAGTCTACTTCCATTTTAAAACTTGGTTTCTAAAATACCAGTTTTCTTTAAAAGCTAAAATGTTAGAAGCAACTTTCCTGTGCAAGGCAGTGCTCATGTTATAAAACTTTGGATTTTCTGGTTAAATAGAGATGTTTACCTGAAGTAAACATGATATAAGACTGAAAGCTTGAAATGGGCTTAGAATTTTATTAGGTTTCCCCCAAAAGAATCATTTTGAGTAAGGCGGCTGATGTAATCAGTATTTTGGGGGAAAAAAAGTATCAAAAGTATAAAAGGTAAAATGTTCTGAAGAATTTTACTTGTACTTCACAACAGTGAAAGAAAAAAGAGTGAAATTGACTAGAGATTAAAAACACAGATATCCCAGCAGTCAGAAAAGAAATTGAAAAGAGATAGGCAATCGTAGGGAAAGGAATTTTTTATAAAAGCAATTTTCAAAATTATGACTTTATTATTCAGCATTGTGGGGCTCTCCTTGCTTGTGAAGAGGTATGTGATCACTGTTCTTCATTACTCTTCGGTGACATGGTAAGATAGGACTTCAAGACAAGTCATGTTATATAGACGCAAAAGCAAAAGGAACAAATACAGATGTTTTTTCTTGAACCCCAGTGGATTAGAATATGACCAGATAATAAAGAAGAATGGTTACAGGGCTAAAACAGTTTGGAGTCAAGTTATTCTTATGTCCTGCTTGATTCTGAATTTTTATTATTGAATTTAAACTATTCTTTGTGGGTTCAATGATCCCATCTGATCAAGTACTCTGGTACCTATTTCAGTGATCACATTATCAGGGCGATACAGTCTACAGTGCACCCAAGAGACAGGTAGATGTCCAGTGTGCTATACAGAGTTAACAGAACAGACGGGCCCTGATTCACGACCATTCAACTTAAGATTTTAACCTCATTGTAGGTTGAGGAACATCTGAATTTACAATGTTTTGGCTTAGGATTTTTCCACTTTATAATAGGTTTATCAGGATATTAAATGCATTTTCGACTTACCATGGGTTTATCAGGATGTAGACCCATTATTAGTCAAGGATCATCTGGAATACATTTTTAAGATAAATGTTACAATATTCCTGTGTTTAAAGAAGGTAAGATCCCTTAAGAAAAATATCTCAGATCCACAGATTCAAGAATCTTAGCCTCTGGAAAGATTTTTCTTGGCCCTCTTCGAAGTCCCCTGGTTAGCAACAATCATTTTATTTTTTGAACTGCTAGTGAATCCTATGAATAAATAAATCTTTCTGGGTACATGTAACACTATATTGCACTTGTTTTTCACATATCTAATTCCTTGCATCCAGGGAAGGCATATCTTATTTAACTAGCTACAGTGCCTATGACTATATCCAACAGCTAGTAAATGCTGAATAAATACTGTTGATTATTTGCTGAATCTTGAAGCATTTTCTGAATTAATTCAAATCTACTTATTGTAATTAATTATTGTCACTAAAGTATGTGTCCAAAAAGCAACTATTTATTTAGTGTCCATTATGCATAAAGCAACAATGGATTGCTTTTTAGGACAGGTGGGAGACAGCTGTTAATTTTTTTCCAGTAGATACTGTTTTGAATCACCAAATTAACAAGGTAGACATATATACGCACAAATAATACATACATGTAATTAAGTATGTCTATAAAATTCAGAAGCATATAGTACAATCTATGCAAAGTGTAGTTCATGAACTGGCTATCAATTCTCAAACTGTTAGTTACTGGTCTACGGCGAGTTAAAGAACTTGAGGCAAAAAGTAAATCAGACATGGAACTAAGCACAATATTTAGTTGACCTGACTTGTTATTTTGTCACAGCAAGATGTTCTTGTTGAAGAAAGCAGCGACTTGATTTACATGCTGGCACAAGTTCCTGATCTTGTTGTTGACTGGCATTTTAAGTAGCTCTGCAATATGAAACTAATGCATTTAACCTACACGTAGAAGGATCTCTGCTCTAGGAGAATTTTTTTACCACGTTAAAACAGTTGATTGTGCAGCTAATTGCAAAGGAAGATGATTCACTGGCTTTCAATATCCTGTTAGTTCACCTACTTTGAGAGAGAACTCCAACTTTGTGATGATAGAAAGATACCAAAATACCTATTATAAGAACATCAACAGAAAAATGGGCAAAGGGAACAATTGAGATTTTTATATTAGTACTCATAAATGCATTAATAAGTTTGACATTCTAGTAAGCAGATACATGTTAATTAAAACTATAAAAGAAACCGATTCTTGCCTATTGAATTTTCCCCAAATTTAAAAATTGAGTAGTATCAAGTGCTGACAAGGATGCAGAAGACAAAGAACACTTCTCCACTGCCAGCATCTGAGAGGGTAAACACGGTCTGTACAACCACTTTGCTTCTGTTCGTCATCCTTCCACACTCTTCTGTCCCACCGTCTTATCCCCCTTTCAATTCCTTCAGTGTCAGTACTGCATAGTCTTCTTTGTTATTGTCTATTTCATGCCCACTCACTTTGAGCTATGCTATATATAGGCTGCCTTGTATTGCTGTTATTTAAAAAATTTCATTCTGTGTTTATTCTCCCTCATTTTCCCTAATAGGTTGGAAAATCCTTGAGGGGAGAAAACATATTTTAAATATGTATTTTACATTTTCTATTCATTAGTGCTCTCAGAATCCAGCACAATGCTTCATATGTTAAGTGTGATTAAATTCATATTTGTAAATGAGATTGAAGGATAATGACATATTACCCTAAATGGAGTAAAGTGGTGAAGAACAAAGAAAGATCTTTACGATCTTTGTGTCCAAAAGTATATACTGTTTGGATGCACTGAGACTAAGGACACATGATCTATTCACAGCTTATTCCTAAAATGGAAAGGAATAAGAATAAAAACTTTCAGATATATGTTTTGGGTCAGGGGTGGTGAAGGGCAGGGTGGAGAGTGAGATCA
>NW_012141524.1:4530008-4531652 GCF_000956105.1 Propithecus coquereli
AATGAACACTGAAGCTTATTCATATCTTTTGTGTGGGAAGTCATGGAAAATGATGAGCAAATGTATGGCCCTACATTGATCTTAGTACTTAAAAATAAAAGTCACAATGCCTTTAATTCTTCTAGTTGCTAAGGGACCTCTGTATCCAGAGTGTAAATTTTCAAAGCACGAAGTCTGCTATGTGCTTCCTATTGACCAATTCTCTCAATTTGCAAACATATAGAAGCTCTCAGAGGGGATTTAAAAAAAAATGTGTCTTTATGAAGAACAAATCAGATCAGACTAATCTAATTCCTTCTGTGACAGAGTGACAGACCCTGTGGTTAAGAGGAAAGCAATAGATATAAGATCTTCATTTCAGTCAGGCTTTTAATTCAGTCTCATATAACATTAATTAGAGAGCAGCAAAGCAGAGTTGAGATCCTGCTATTAAAGCAAGGCTGTGCCACTGCTTGGAAGGTCACACTCAAAGAGGAGTTATTAATCGGTCCACACTGCCCTCAGGGATGGGGGTGGCTATTGAGTGATGCTTCAGAATCTGTCCTTGGTCCATTACTACATCTTTATCAATGACCGGGATGATTAAGCAGAGCTCTTACTCCTTAAGTTCATGGATAACATCAGGTTGGGAGGGGTAACTGTCCTTGGAGAATACACTTGAAAATTTCAATGACCTTCTTAAGATGAGGAAGTGGCTTGTGAAAACACAGCAAAGGAGAAAGGATTGTACCCTAGGAAAGAATATAAGGACAAGCAAACAGAAAAACTCCACAAGCTGAAAATGGGAAGTTGTAGGACGATATTTTGAGGTAGTCACAAGACGGTGCAATTAAATTGTCCCACAAAGAGGGTAATTTGGAAACACAGTCTTTCCAAATTACTGCACTGAAAACAAGAACATGGAGAAGGACTTGCTTTTCAGTTGAATGTGGCAATCTTCATTCCTGTCAGTGAAACTGCTGAACACCCACCCAGTTTTACACACCTGTCGTTCCCTGACGTCCCAGCTAGCCACATCCTCAGATTCCTTTCTGCTTCACTAAAAGGCATGAGTGAGACTTCCTGGCAGACAAAGACTTCAGCCTTAATTGATATCTACTGGTTTGCTCAATGGAGTGTGCATTTTTTTTCTCCTTGACCCTATTTTGCCCCAACTGGCTGTCTTGTTTCTGTTACTTTGCCTCTCAGTTTTTGCTTGACTATTATAATCATCTATTTTCTTTACATTCCAGGTCCCATAGTTCCTGATCAGTAGGTTCCTTGATTTATGGGATATAGGTACTCTGGCTACTTGCTAAGTTTGACCACATCATTATATTGCCATTTAAGATCAATGTGCTTCCAGACTCCTACAAGTCTGTTTGTTTCAACCTTTAACCTCATCTGAGATGATGACCTGTCAGTTTTCACTGCTTGTCAAGATTTGACCCAGCACCTAACCTTGATTTTAGGTGTTCATTTGTTCTTTGTCTCCAAATTGATCACCCAGCTGCAGACCTTTGACATCCTGTTGGCTACCATCTTGAGCCTGAACGCATAAGTCTGGGCTTGAGCCCCATGATTGCTTTCTATGTGAGAATTTTAAATGATATTTATTGGTGTTCTGGGTTTTTTAAAAAATTCTAAAAGTATTGCAAAACAAAA
>NW_012141524.1:4531702-4532842 GCF_000956105.1 Propithecus coquereli
TAATAAGTCTTATGAAACTTGAAAATTTAGTCTGTTAATTTTTTGTCATTAATTTTTTCACGTGTACATTCTTTCCAACTATGACATTGATACTTATCTATAAATAGGACCATTTGAATAGTTTGTTGAGGGGAAAAGTGCTGTCTACGATTATGTCAATCTCAAAAAGTCTGAAATTTCCCATAAACCAACTTTCCTTTCTAACAGTTCTCCCTTTGCAAATGTGCTTAAACTTCTGTAAACTTACAATCTGTGTATTTTTTTCTTACTCAGGAAAAAGAATGATGTTAACTGAGTGGTGACATTTTCTCTTCCTATCACTTGAGTAATCAAGCAGCGCCCCATTAGCACTTTCCCTCGTGTCTGTAATTTATAGTGAGAACAAGCCATTCTGTGGCTAACACAGCCAGCATGGCCCCTACACGTTATTGTTTCCTTTGCCCTGGTCCTTCATGTTAACTATAGGTCATATTTCTATCTCCTTTATCAATAACTGACTTATCATACAATGTTCTGATCCTATTCTCCCTATGACCTAGGAGGACATCATCCGAGCCATCTTTTTCTGCATTCCAAACTATATATACTTTATGTCAATGTCCTTTCATATAAACTGGATGATACATTATGCCAATTACATCCACTGAAGGTTAACCTGACAGTTTAGTCATGTTGTATCTGGCCTTACCTGTAATACGATTGATTGAATGCTTGAGTTGATTCAATCATACGTTGAAATTGTAAAAAGGATAAGACCATTCACTTTCCATGAAATTGCACTGTTCTTAAGCCTTTAAAATTGACACGCCTTGAAAAGTGCCCTACATTATAGATTTTCTTTTGTACAGGTGCCAATGGTAAGTTTGTGTGCTTAATTCTGAGGGAGAAAGCAGAGTAGGTGAAAAAGGATAGCATACATTTGGCAATCGTGTTGAGTGATTTTTCAGTTCATTAAGCTTCAGGATTTAAGCTGTTCTAAATAAGACAAATGTGTTCTCTTTCTTCTAATATATAAAGCATAATTATTTCAAATTACTTACTTGGCTATTTCGTACATATTTTGAGATTATGAAAGGTGAACAAGTTAATATTTTTCAATTTCAATTGTTAACTTTAATATTCCATCACTTTTACAGTATA
>NW_012141524.1:4545612-4554765 GCF_000956105.1 Propithecus coquereli
TCAATCCTTTTATCATTGAGAAATCTAAGGCCCAGAGAAGTTAAGTGTGAGGTTGCTTAGCTAGTTATTCACAAACCTCATGCCTCTAACTACTTCATATAGCAAACAGAATATTTTTAAAGAACATTTAAATTAGGAAAGTATAATTTATTACTATTTGGGCATAGTTAGGATGTTAGCCTTAAAATCATAAAAGAAAGCATACAGGTTAAAGGAGATATATGTCCAAGATCAGATACCAGAAGCTAAATGTTTAAAAATTCTAAGCAAGTGGTACTGTTGGAAGCAGCTGAACCACTCATTTCCTCCACAAGCAGGAGCTAGTTCCATTCGAGAAGAGCCAGCCACGTTAGGCAGTATGCCCATTGTGTCACTGATAACAGCCTTGTGATAAATCGATAACTAAGTGCATTCGCACTGACATCACAATTCTGAAATACTCATTGCTGTCACTTTCGTTCTTTGGGTGGTTATATTCTGCTGACTGACCAGAATGAGATTAAGTTGGTAACAAAAGCTACCAATATTTCGAATTCTCAAACTTTCTAATTCTCTCAAAGCATGTTTAGTTGTCAAAGCCAAATGGAGTCAACTGGCAGTCATTTTGTGTTATCATATGACACATCCTTTTGTATTGTTTGGTAATAATGATTGGCTCAATTAGAAAGTTCATATCTTTAAGAGGGACTTGACTTCCACTATAGTATAATTTTTCTAAAGATAGTCTTAGGAGGAGTTTTGGGTTAATAATAACTCAAATTACCTAAATGATAATTTTGCTAAATGGTCATAATGCTTAAACATACCTCACATTTTAAAAATAATATACAAATATATGCATCAGATAAGGGTAGAGAAAAATAGCAACCATGTGTATGCAGCTGTTCTTTAAATTTTTGTGCAAAGCTGTATGGTTACATTATGAAGGCAGGTAAAAGAGTTGATCCATGATAACCTATGAACTTTGTATTATTGTATGATAAAGCAAAATTGTGCTTAGTATTAAGAAATAACCTGTGTTTTGATTTAAATGTCTTTGAGCAATTTATGCTTGGACCTATTTTGCACAGCACTTTTTTTGTGTGTATGTTACAGAGTTACTTGCAAACGTGGGTGGAGTGGAGCTCAGGAGAGTTAATTGTGTTATAAGCCTTGTATCTTCTGTTGCCTTTTGATATGACTTCAAGCAAATAACTTAACTCTTTCTATATATTTGATTTGTCAAACTGTGAAATACTTGTATTCAAAGCATTTGTGAGGCTAAATTAGATAAGGGACAGCAAACGTTTTCAGCTCTTCAGATGATACATGCGATATAAACACAGGATTCAGACATTGGTATGCATCGCATAGAATATTGCTGTGAACAACTACAAATACCAAAATACATAATTGTCTACTTAAATTGATCATTGGCTGAAACATTTATTTCACAAATGAGCTATACTTCTGAGATACTATCATCTACTCAGTGTTACCAACTTGACCTCCAGAAGGTAAATTTCTGATAATTCCTGTGAAGAATGGTTCTTTGAACTCTGTTTCTGGATGTGTGTTAAAAATAAGCTTCTTTGCATGATATTATCTAACCTCAATTACCAAGTGAGACATAGACGATCAACCCCATATTTACTACATTTAAGAATCCCATAATGTTGACTTAGCCTCTGAGTCAAGGATGTGCTTCTTACAGTCTTTCTTCCTTTTTTTTAAAAAAAAATAATTTATGTTTTACTTCCAGGTCAAATATTATGTTGGCTGTAATTGAAGCTGTTTTGTAGATTCAATAGCATCTTCACTAATGGCTTTTCTGTGGGAGTGACTATTACCACTTTAACAAATAAAGCTTTTAAAAACCTTTTCTTTTTAAAATGAAATTATCCAAGAGTTTTACAAATTTCAATGGGCTTTCAAATCTTCTCAGAATTATTTCAAATTGTATGTTTTATGTAACAAATAAGACACATTGACCCTGCAGCTACAGATAATTAGAAAACAAATATTTTCGAGATCTGAAAATACATGTCTGTATATAGGCTTTCTTGTACTTTTCAAAGTGCACATTTTACAGAAGCGTGTGGGAGGATAAATCTACAATAAAATTATGGAATAAAAGAACATAAGTGAATTGGCAAAGCTAATTATTAGCATAACTCTGTTTTCTACCAACACAAGCCTTTAACATCTATTTAATAACATCAATAGATCAGTTAATATCTATTGATGTTATTAAATTGTCTTCTTTCGGCCTTTGTACTCCAGGTTTTTAAAAAATTCTTTCTTAGATAGCTAGAAGAGAGAAATTATAGTATAAATAAAGATCTTTCTTAGATAATTAAAATTAATCCTGCATTTTGTATCCCACTACCAAGGAAATTAATTGTTCTCAAGTGTTTATAGTTCATAATTGAATCTTTAGTATCCTAAGAAACCTAAAACTTTCAATAATCTTGCTAATAGTCTTTTCAAACCAACTATGTACACAAAGTCTTAGAATATTTGGTTTATGCTCAACTGGTTGATATCTACAATGTTTGAGCTCTTATTTCTGACATTAACAAGTTGGAATGTGCTGTTGGGAATAGAAAGGGAAATATTATGTCTCTGGGATCAAAGATGAATCTAAAAGTAGTCTTGCTTTAACAGCATCATAAAGTAGAACCCATCATTTCTGGAGGAGCCAGCATCATCTGGCATTAAAATGTCCAGCAAATCTTTATCTCAAGAGAACATTAGATTCGCCATGGGACTAAATAGCAATTTAAATAATACTTCCAATGATGGAAAACCTACTTTGACTCCACAGTTGAGCCTTGGGACACCAGTCAGACCTGCTGCCTTACATCACTAGGAAGAAGTCATGTCGGTCCTTCAGTAAAACAGAAGAATGAGGCTGAGAGATTGTGTCCTTGGCAATGCAGAGTTTAATCATGGAGTACAATAAGATTTCAGACTATCTTGAGATGAGGATGTAGATGGTTACAGCTTAGTAACTTCTCTTTCCAGAGAGGTGTAAATTGGTTATGGCCTTGGAGTCTTTATATTACAGTTATGTGTATTCTTAAGAAAAGATTCAAAAATGCAGTTCTTATCAGAGTATACATTTTTAAATTCAGAAAAAAATGAAACCCTTATAATTAGAAAAATAAAGAGATGTTGTACTTAGCTCCCATATTTTATTTATGGAAAGGAAGGAAGGTATCTGAGACACTGGATCCAGACTGTTCAGGTTTGAAATGCATGCCTACCACTTATCATATATGTAATGTTTGCCTATTTCACTTCTTGGTGCTTCAACTTTATCAACTGAAAAATGAGAATGAAAATAGGACCTACTTCAAAGGGTTATTGTACAGATTAAATTAGATAATACATGTAGGGAACTTGTAACAGAGCCTGGCACTTAATAAGTGCTCAATAAATTATAGCTGTTATTTTTACTATGATTTTTATATTGTATGTGTGTGTGTATATATATATATGGCGTACAACATGATGTGCTGATATACATACATAGTGAAATGATTACTACAGTCAAGCAAATTAACACAGGTGTCTCCTCACATAGCTACCTTTGTGTATGTGTGGCAACAGCACATGAAATCTACTCTCTTAGCAAATTTTCAGTATACAATACAATATTATTAACTACAGTCCTCATACTGTAAATTCTATCTCTAGACTTATTCATCCTACATAACCACACCTTTGTATCCTTTGACTACATCTTCCTATTTCCTCCCCCACGCCCTCCTTCCCTGGTAACCACTGTTCTACTTTCTGCTTCTATGCATGGCTTTGTGTGTATGACTTTTAACTTTAACTTCACTGTAAGTCAGTTCATGCAGTGTTTTTCTTTCTGTGTCCTGTTTATTTAACTTAACACAATATCCCCCAGCTTCATCCATGTGGTGGCAAATGGCAGAATTTTCTTTTTAAGGCTGGTCCCTTAAAATAATATTCCATTGCATGTGTATGTGTGTGTGTGTGTATATATATATATATATATATGTAATATTATATATGTACACACAAGCACCATAATTTCTTTATCCATTCATCTATTGATAGACACTAAGGTTGTTTCCATATCTTGGCTATTGTACATGATGCTACCATGAATATGGAAGTACAGATATCTTCACAAGGTGCTGATTTCATTTCCTTTGGGGTTTATGCTTGGGGTGGGGGGAATTGCTGGGATATATGGTGGTTCTATTTTTAATTTTTTGAGGAACCTCCCTACTGTTTTTCATAATGGCTGTATCAATTCATATTCTCACTAATAGTGCATAAGGGTTACCTTTGCTTCACAGTCTCACCAAGACTCTTTACCTTTTGTCTTTTTGATAATAGCCATTCTGGCAGATGTGAGGTGATATCTCATTGTGGTTTTCATTTGCATTTCCCTAATGATTAGTGATGCTGCACTTTTTCATATACCTGTCGTACTATTATTATTACTGAAAAAAGTCATTTTATCCCTTATTCAGATCCTTTTTCTCTTACCATTGAAATAATTATACCAAGTATATTTGATTTCACAGTCCATAGCAGATTAGAAAGATCAAGTAATATAACAGTAATATAAAAGTAGATACACATTCGAGGAAGGGGGAGGTCTTTTAGGTGTAGTCCCAAAGATGGAAGAAGTGACAAGTAGCTTTCAGATAATGGGGACACATAAAACTAGGGGGAAAACGTGCAAAAATTATAAAGTCTTACATATCTGGGTCATCTCAGGCCATTTAGTGTAGAGGACATGGCACTATTTCAATATTTTCCTTGGGAATGAAAATATTAAAATAGAATAAATAATATTTTATGATGAATTTCTTGGATTATTAAAAATGGCTTAAATTACTTGCAGTGCATTACGCGAAAGAATACCAATATATTTTTAATATATTTCAGTGAGAGCTTTTTTGAAAAACAGACAGTTTATTGAAGAAAATTACCCATCCAGAATGTATAATTCCATTATAAAATCACATATGGTATTTTATAATTAAATAACAGATCTTTTCCTTGTACTTGGCATTTCATACCTATTCAGGTTCCACATGCAGCTGCAAGTTCCCTTGCAGTTATATCTGGGCATCTCCAGGAGCTGCCTCCCGTGCTCATTTTATACATCCGGACCAAGGCCATGGTGCCTTCCCTGTTCCTGTCTGCTCCAGTGCCACTCAGACATAGCCATGCTAAGTAAGGCCTTGCCCGTTTGTGACGCTATAGGAAGGCATCACCAGTCCCTTGGGACCCACCGCTGGGCCAGTTACTCAGGACATAGACATCCCTTCTCTCACCTCCTTCATAACTGTGTCCTAATTCCTCAGAAGCACTGCTCCCTGGTGGCCACAATAAGCTGAAACCACACTGTGCTCATGTTCTTCTTGTTTCTTCTCTCAATATATTTTTCATAATTTTTTACATAAATTACTGAGAACTTATTATATACTATCCATATTGCAGGCACAGAAAATATGACTGTTAAATACACCTCATTCCTGGCTCAGTGAAGTAGAAGATGAATGCAAGTAAATTAGCTATCATAATATAACAAAGCACTCTAGGCACTCAGCTGAGGCTCAGATATTGTTATATTTAACCCTTTCCTGGTTACTCCATCTGCCTTTTCCTCAGTATCAGTTTACTAATATCCAATGGCATGAAGGGCAGCTTACTTTTGACACTCAAGATGAGGCCACACAATGGGAGGGTGCACAAGCACAAGAGAAATGCTGGATTAAAATCTACATATATTTTCAATGTTATTAAAATGATGCCAAACAGTTTTCCTAAATTGGTTTTACCAATGTGTATTCCAACTGGCAATGTATGGCAAGTCGCCATTTTTGTACCTTATCAGTATTTGCTATTATTCATTTTCTTTCTTAACATCTGGTAATCTGTGAAGGAAACCTGCTTTAAAATATGTTTATTATAGATAGATAGATATGCATATACATACATGTACTTATATAGATAGATATATATGTATAGCTATCTCTCAAGATTTTATGTAGGATAGTTCGTAAGACATACTGTATAATCTACCAAATTAGTTATTTTGTTTCACTGTGTGTTTGTTAATTGAGTCGTTCCTCAACTTTAAACATTCTTTCATCTATATGCTTACCTAGAGGGCTGACAAACCAATTCTACTTTCTTGAGATAGTCAAAGCGAACATTATTTATTCCAATGCAATTCTGGTAATATTTGAATACCTCCACACCCATGAATCCTGTAAGGATGCTTAAGTACTTAGAAGGGTATTTTCATTTTCACAGCAGTATTAGGCATACACAGACAGGTCAGGTATTATATGAAGATAATAAAAATAAAGGGGCTTACTGCGAGGAAAGAACCTATTATTAATTGTTTGAGAGAAGCTCTCCTTGTAATGAAAGAAATATGCTGCTTCCTGCAGATTTCATGGAATCATATTGCTAAGAAGGACCTAAGAAATCATCTAATCCAATCCCTCAAGGTTTAGGGAGGTGAACTGATGTGCTGTTGACCCTGCATGTATATTTGACTTTTCTTTGACAGGCAAAAAAAAAAAAAAAAAAACAGCTAAAAACAAAAAACAAGGCGTAGAAATTATAGATACATAAAGAGATGTACGTAAATAGGTTTTAGTTTAACTTTTTAAAATTTGATAAAAAAATTAAATAAGGCTAATAAAAATGTAGCAAACTAAAAATGCAGACCTTATAATAAACAACCATACAACCAACACCTAAAATTGACAATATTCATTTGTCCTATTTGCTTCAGTTTTTATATATATCAACATTATAAAATTAACTGGCTGCTCTCTAAAGCCAGTTGCCTTTTCTTTTTCTGAAGTAACCATTGACATAGATTCAGGGTATGTCCTTCCAGTGCCATCAAAAATATTGCTAGGCTGGGCATGGTGGCTTGAGTCTGTAATCCTAGCACTCCCGGAGGTGGGAGGATTGCTTGAGGCCAGGAGTTTGAGGGTGAAGTGACATATAGTGACAACACTGCACTTTAGTAGCCCAGGCAACAGAGAGACACTCTGTCTTAAAAAAAAATTGCTGCATACATTTTTATTTCCTGTTATTTTTCAATATCTTTTATATAGGTATGAATGTAGCCATTTTGTGTATATTCTTTAGAAGTTACATTTCCCTCACTCGATATTATTTTTTTTAATTGACTCTACCTAGATCTACTATATTTCTTATAAGTAACATATAGTACTCCATTGTATGAACGTATTTAATTTTATTCATTTATTTTTCTATTGGTAGACATTTTGGTTGTTTTGAAGTTTTATATATTGCAAACATATTGTAATGAAAATTCTTGTATGTGTTTCTTTGGGATGATTTTCAAGAGGTTCTTGACAAGGGGTCTGACTTGGTCATAGAGAGCATGTACAGTTCCCATTTACTTAATATTGACAAGATTAGTGAGTACCCCCAGTGTCTGTACCATGTTTTACTCTCCCCCCACATCTGGTATTACCATGATTTTAAAATTTTGCCATAATTATAGGTGAGGAAAATTATCTCATTGTTTTATTGCTTTTCACTGTGAGGTTGAACATCTTTTTACTTGTTTATTGGTTATTTAGTTTATCTCTTTGAGATATTGTTCATATAACTAGTTTTATCTGGTTATATTTATTATTAAAGATTTACAAGATTTCTATATTTCCAAATAAGAATTCTTCTTTTATGTATATCACAAATATATTTCCCAATCTCTACCCTATTAATTTCTGTGCTTTTTATAAAGTAAATTTTTCAAACTGTGATGAAGCCAACTATATTAATCTTTTCCTTTTAATAATTTGGCTATTTGGCCTTACATATATTAGGCAAAAAAAAAAAAAAATCTGCTGGTACCAGCTAGGGTATTTCCCTCCCCTCCTCTCCTCTCCCTCTCTCCATTTCTGCTTCCCTTCCCTCCTTCCCTACCTTCCTACCTCCGTACCTTCTTTCCTTCCTATATTCTTTTGGAGAACTATATTGCCTTTTATTATAAATTAACATTTCATGAATATTATATAATCATTTTGCCAAATTTAAACTTTTGTAGGTCAAATGGTTAAATATTGACAATGTCATGTGGTTCAACTTACATTTCGTCAAATTTGTAGGCTAAGATTTGTGAAGAATCAACCTGGCTGTTTATCTTCTCCTCAAAGAAAATATGTGTTATATTTTCATTTATTATATTATTTGTGTCCATAATACTGTTTATGTTTTTTATGTGAATAACTTTTACATTATTTAGATACTTTTGTGGGAAACTTATAGTTCTTGCCACTATTTTAAAAGGAACACTGACTGGTGTATAGGAATGGTCTATATTTTTCTGCTTATCTTGTAGCCAAAATCTCTTACAAAAATGTATAAGTTCTCCCATAATAGAAAATTATTGGTTTCCAAAATTTTTAGGTTCTATTTTGTAAAAGCGTTATACAAAACAAGGGCAATTTTCTTTCCTCCTTTGTACAGTATATATTTGCTTTGCTAGAGATTTTTTAATAGGGGTAAATTAAATTTATCAAATGTTTTCTGCAATTATTTTTGTGGTTATATAGTTTTTCTTCTTTAATCTTAGAAGAGCAGGGTTTTGCTTCTGCTTAGGCTGGTCACAAAGGAACACCTGACCTTAAGTGATCCTCCGGCCTTGGCCTCCCAGAGTGTAGGATTACAGGCATGAGCTACTGTTCTCAGCCCCATGGTGGGAAAAGTCCATTATTTTTTAATTAACACTCAATCATCTTTATATTCTGAGATAACCTCTATTTGCCCAAGATGCATTATTCACTAATCTTTCTTTTTTGTCCCTCTCCTCTTTCTCCTTCTTCTACAACCCTATGCTACATTGATTTGTAATGTTTTATCTCATTTAAGATTTGTATATGAATGTTGATAAGTAAGAGCTACCTACATCTTGGTCTTAAATCACCTCTGTCCAATTATAATATGGTATACCAGAATAATAAAATGAGTTAAATAGTTTTCCTATTTATTATTTTCTCTGAGACATTTCATATAAGATAGGAATTCTTCATCACTTGTTTAGGGGCAAAAACTTACAGAATGACAAGTTGCCTCTTTTGCAAAATGCCTGACTACCACTGTAATTTACTTTATTATTATTATATT
>NW_012141524.1:4555381-4567032 GCF_000956105.1 Propithecus coquereli
TTTAAAAAAAAAAAATTATTCAATAAAAACAAATACAAGTAATGGGGCTCAGAAATCAGTACCCCAAAATGAAGGCCTCAGAAGCAAAAGGTTTTCCCTGAACTAGTTCTGTCCTGCCTCTTACTCCCATTCTTCCCTGAAACTAGCCATAGAAACTAGAAACTCTTCTAGAAACTAGAAACTCTTCATAGAAACTCTTCTCCAAGTTAGGTCATAAAAGCCAAAAGCCCTTTTTTCCTGAAAGCCAATCATAAAACCTAAAATTATGCTGTATAAAAATAGGCTGTAAAGAAATGATCTGACCTACCTTGTTTGATTGTAGGTTGTAAGACTCCCATTCCAGAGAGGGCCCTGTCCCACACCCAGGAGGAAGGATGCTGCTCAGAGAGGCCAATGAGAATATAGACAGACAGATGGGGTTTCCCCACTCAGTCTATTAACATTAGATCCTACCCTTTTGCCCAGTATATTACTACACAACTGTCCATACTTTGCTGAACCTAAGCATAAAAATAGAAAATTTCCCTGTATCTTTGGATCTTCATTCTGAAGTCTCCCTTGTGTATACATTAAATAAATTTGTATGTCTTTTCTTCTATTAATCTTCTATTAATCTCACATCAGTGATTTTTAGGGGGCCAGGGGTGCTTGCTTTTCATACAAGCATCTATATGTGCCTATTACACAAGGTTGTTTTTTCTGTTTTTCACATCTTCTATGTCCTTGATCATTTTTGATCTATTTCATCTATCAATATTTAAGTAGGTATATTTTGGGTAGTCAGTTTTATATTTCTGTCGTATCTGCTTTATATATTTTGATGCTATATTGTAAGTTATATGTAGTCATAGCATTGCTTTATATTCTTAGGGGAGTATTCCCTTTATCCTAATATAATATCCTTTTATTTTTCCTATTAATGCTTTTCTTTAGTTTCTATTTTGTTTGATATTATCACTACTCCAGATATTTTCTCATTAGTATTTCTAGTATAACTTTTTCCTTTTTTTAAATTCTTAGTTTGTGTCTCCTAATTGTATGTGATAAAACTTATACACTCTCTAGCCTTGAATAAGTGAGTGTAATACATTAGCATTTCGGGTTATTATTTATTATTTGGATTCATTTCTACTATGTAACTTGACTGGTTGCTTGAGACTAAGCAAGGATTTACTTTGTTTCTTTTCTATCCTCTGTCATACTTTCTCTGGCGTTTCATTATTTTTTTCTCTGTTATTACTTTTCAATTCATCTATTATATTTCTATTATTGTTGAGATTACACTTAAATTTTAACAGGCATATATAACGCTATATTTTTCATTTTATTTGTTCCTAATGTTCTTATGGGTTTCAGGTGCAGAGTACTAAACTGATTGTAATCTTTGCTTTTGGACACACTCTGATAATTGTTCTTATCTATGCGTTTGTCTATCAATTTATTGTAACATAATAAGCACTTATAAATTCACCATCCCACACAAAGTCTGGACTTTTAAAAATTATTTACATCTACTTGTGTGGTCCATAATCGAATGCCCTTCCCATTTCTCCCAAGGGACCACCTTGTGAATCCCTAGTTAATTATCCCCTGGTTTTCCCATCTATGCTTTATTCATTTCTAAATTGATTCTAAATATTTCTACCTTTTTATTAAGGCATTTTTGTTCTATATAATATTTAGGGAATTAATTACTTTTTTCACTTTATGGCACTCATTTTTGTGTATTATTCTAGCTGATTAATTTTGACTGGCATTTCTTTATACCAATCCTTTATTGTCCCGACCCGCGGGGTAGTCAACGCGGACCCTGGAGGAGGGAGCGGGAATTGGGAGAGGCAGGAGACACAAGAAATGGAGACAAGACAGGAGTCTGATCAAGTCTCGTTTATTGGCAGGATGGCAGAGGCTTAAATAACGCAGAAAGAGTAACAATAAAGGGGTGGTGCTTTCCGAGGCTCTGGCTTTCCGGCCAGAGGGTTTCTATATAAGGAAACCCTCTGGGGCTTTCAAGGGCTACATAGTTATAATGGGTAAATAGAAACTTACAAGCTCTTCCGCAGGCTTTTGCAAATGCGTGGGCTTGGTAAGCAGCTGCCGGGCCTCATGGCTCCGGACACTTTATCAATTGTGTGAGTTGAAATATATTTTCACAGTTTTTAACTTATCTTTTCATTCTTTTAGAGTACATTTTGATGCAAGTTTTTTTAATTTTAATATCAGCAGATTATTTTCCAATAACTTATAATTAGATCTTTTTTGATTTGTATTTTAAAAACCTTCTCAACTTTAAAATTTGTTGATATGTAAGACTTTAATCCATTTGAATATAAACTTTCAGTTGCTATGAGGAAAGGATTCCATTTTATCTTTCCCATATTCAACTCCACAAAAAGCCCTATTCCAAAAGAACAGTCATTATTTGACCTCTCTGCCATTTCCCTAGGTCCCCCCACTCAGGGGTCTGACTGTCTTTGACCTGACTCAGTGCTCACTCATTGTCAACAGTCTTTTGCCTGAGACATCTGTCACAACCAAAAGCTACAATCTTTTAACATCAAAGCTCTCTGAGGTGGTGGTGATGATAGTTGGGACAAACAAAAAGCTGACCAAAAAAACTTAAAAGAAAAAGTTAGAGAATTAGATGTCCACACTGGGCTTTGAAAAACTTCAACATTTTCCTGGGGATCTAGAAGAAAAGACCTGAGAAGGCCCTAATCTCTCATCCCTGTAATTTGAGGTTCTGTACAAGTGGAAATAAAGGCTGAAGATACACTTGTATTTTATACTGTCTGCAGGAGTGTTGAATCATACACCAACACATCCATAGAGCACCTTGTAAAGGCTGGACGACATACTGGTTCAAGGCATTTAAGGAAATCTCTGTCCAATCACCATCTGAACACTAACATACTAGAAAAAAGACTCCAATGAGTTCATATGACAAAGAATATAGACTTTACAGAATTGGGCCAGGAAAGTCACAAACCAAAAAAATAAAAAAATAAAAAAATCATGACAACCAAAACCAACAACAATTAGCCATAATAACGACCCAGGGGAGAGTGGGGAGTCTAATTACATTTTCAGAGTAGCAACATTATAATATTTAAAATGTCCAGTTTACATAACAACAGAAATATACCAGGCATAAAAAACAGGAACATATAGCCCATATACAGATAAAAAACAGTTGATGGAAACTGGTCCCTGATAAAACCCAGACATTAGATTAATTAGACAGACTTTCAAACAGTTGCTGTAAACAAGCCCAAAAACTTAAGAAAATCATGTCTAAAGAATTAAAGAATAATATCAAATGATGCCTCACTAAGTACAGAATATCAATAAAGGGAGAGACATTATTTTTAAAAATCACATAAAAATTCTGGACCTTAAATATAAAATACTTGAAATAAAAAATAACATAGTGAGATTAAAAATAGATTTAGGCTGTAAGAAGAAGAAATCATTGAACACGAAGATAATTCAACGGAGATTATCTAGTCTGAGGAAGAGAAAGAAAAATTCATGAAGAAAAAATAAACAGAATCTAAGATACTTGCAAACATCACCAAGCATACCAACATATCCATAATAGAAGTTTCAGAAAAGGAAGCAGAAAGGAGTAGAAAGAATATTTGAAAAAATATTGGCTTAAAATTTCTCGAATTTGATGACAAAAACTAATCTACACGTATAAAAAGTCCAACAAAGTACAATTAGGATAAACTCAAAGGAATACATACCTAATCATAGCATAACCAAACTCTCAAAATACAAACAAAGAATTTGAAAGCAGTAAAAGAGCTCCAATTAATCATATATAAAGAATACTCACTAAAATTAACTGATTTTTCTATTCAAAATGTACTGGAGGTACCAGCCAGAATAATAAGGGAAGAAAAAAGAAAGAAAGAAAAGTGTGTTTAGATTGGAAAGCAGGAAATAAAACTATCCCTTTTAGAAGATGACATGATCTTGTGTATGGAAAATCCTAACGAATCCACAAAATACCTATTAGAACTGATAAACTTGCTCAGAAAGTGTGTAGGCTACAAGAACAATATACAAATATCAATTTTATTTCTATTTGCTTGCAATAAACAACAGCATCCAAAAGAATAAAATAAAGTAAAGCACTTAAAAATAAATTTAACAAAGTGCCAAGTTTGCATACTGAAAATTACAAAACATTGTTAAAAAATTTTAAAATATCTAAATAAATTAGAAGACATACTATGTTT
Source organism: Propithecus coquereli (assembly GCF_000956105.1). Lineage (NCBI taxonomy): Eukaryota > Metazoa > Chordata > Mammalia > Primates > Indriidae > Propithecus > Propithecus coquereli. Next base: position 4,559,629 of record NW_012141524.1, read on the forward strand.
ATAGATCAAAAGACTTAATATTGGTAATATGGTAATACTCCTCAAAATAATACAGAAATTCAATTCAATTCTTATAAAAAATTCAGCTGTCTTTTTTTGCACAAATGGACCACCTGATCCGTAAATTTGAGGAACACAGAATAGCCAAAACAATCTTGAAAAAGAACATAGTTGCACAACTCACACCAATTTCAAATATTACTTCAACTGTAGTAATAAAGACAATGTGGTACTGGCATAAGAATAAACATATGGATTAATTGAATAGAATTGTCATAAACAAACCATTACATTTATGGTCAATTAATTTTTGACGCGGGTGCTAACATGATTCAACGGGGTAAAAGCCTTTTCAGCAAGTGCTGCTGGAACAACTGAATCTCCTCATGAAAAGAATGGAGTTGGACTTCCACCTTACTGCATATGCAAAAATGAAATCAAAATTGATCATCAACCTAAATGTAAGAAAGAAAATCTATAAAATTCTTAGAAGAAAACATAAGACAAAATATTCATGACCCTGGATTAGGCAATGATTTCTTAGATTGAACACTAAAAGCACAAGTGACTAAAGAAAAAAACCACAGATTGGATTTCATCAAATTTACAAACCTTTGTGTGTCAAAGGAAGCACAAGAAAATGAAGACAACCCAAAGACTGGGAGCATATATTTGCTCATACTGTAAGTGATGAAAGTCTTATATCTAAAATATTTTGGTGGCTCTTAGAATTTTACAATAAAAAGACAATGTAAACGAACAAGTGTACATGATTCGAATAGGACATTTTTTAATGAAAATATATAAATAAATGGCCACTAAGCATAAGGAAATATGCTCAACATCATCAGTCATTAGGAAAATGCAAACCAAAACTACAATGTGATACTGCTTCTTACCTACTAAGATGGCTAAAATCAAAAATACAGAGCAAAACAACTGTTGGTTATGTGGAGAAATTGGCTTCCTAATGCATTGCCGGTGAGATTGTAAAATGGGGCAATCACTGGAAAACAGCTTGGTAGTTCCTAAAAAAGTCAAATATAGAGTTATGATATGACCCGGAAATTCCATTCTTGTGTATGTACCCAGGAGAATTAAAAACATATGTTTACACAAAAACCAGTAAATAGATGTTCATAGCAGCATTATACATAACAGCCAAAAAGTAGAAACATGCCAAATGTTTAACTAGTGAAAGATAAACAAAATGTAGTATATACATACAGTCTAATATAATTTAGCAATAAAAAGGAATGAGGGCACTGACTGATGTTAAAACATGGACGGACCTTGAAGATATTATGCTCAGTTAAAGAGCCAGTCACAAAAAGCCACATATATAATGCCCTTTTCATGAAATGTCTGAAATAGTCAAATCCATAGGAATACACAGCAGATTAGTGGTGATCAGAGACCAGTGGTAGGGGAAATAGGGAATGAAAGCTAATAGGAATGGAGTTTCTATTTGAGTTGATGAAAACTTTCTAAAATTAGATAGTGCTTGCTAATAATTGCCCAAACCTGTGAAGTTACATTTCACTTCCAAAACCCTGAACTGTACACTTTGAACTGATGAATTTTATGGTATGTGAATTATATGCCAATAAAACTGCTATTAAAAATTTTTGAAAAAGGTAGATAGGCTATGGTAAAAGTCATAATACAGAGAAGATAATGATGTTCAAATATCATTTTCAGCCTTGACTAAGTTTGCTTACTACTCTTTAAAAAGCCATATGAGAAAACTCAAACAATTTGACTGATTTTTGATTTTCTGTATTAGGCTCAATAATGTGTTAGTGAATGTAATCAGTGGCAGGACATGGGGGTGCAAATGCTCTTGAAAGGAAAATTTATGACCTGGTAATTTTAGTACCTGTCAGATGACTTACTTTGATCTGGGTTCCATTGTCAGCATGGTGTTCCACTATCTCCATTTCTCAGTATCCACATTGTTACTGATACATATAATGTTCCATTGTCTTCCTCTCTAATAAATCCATTCTGAGCTTTTAAAGGAAAAATTCAGTCCAAAGGTGTATACAGGTAAATTTAATAATTGGAGAAGATATATCACTTGTAAATATCTGAGGATTCCTTGCAGGAAGAAACTTTTAGCAAACGATACACTCTTCAAACTTACAGACATCTATGGATTTGCATCTTTTAAGAGCTGTCAGATCACTTTTTCAAGCCTATTTTTTTTTTACTCTACTAGAAAAAGCATTCTAAAAGTAATGGTCAATTTACAAGAAAACAAACAATTTTCACACGATACCCTTGATATATTTATGAAAATCAGAAATGTAAAAAATTATTATTTCAGGAACTCCAATACTCCTATAAACTTTGAAGTCATCTTGAATTCCAACACCTTTTGAAGTATAGTGAAGAGTTTTAATCTTTGAACCAAGAATATTTAAAAACAGAGACATTAGAACAAAACAATACATAATTTTATACTAAACAAGACGGAGTAATTTTCTTCATTTCTGTGAAAAAAGATGAAAGAGTTGGTACTGCTAAGAAAATACCTCCTTTGGAAATGTCACTTTTCTGTGGAAATCTTTTAACATATGTTTATCACCTGTTATAATCCAACTATCAAGGCAACAGTTAAGTTTTTCATAAGTACTGATTGCAAAACTACATTTTAATAGTATCAGAAATAACAAAAGAAAGAGCAGGCAGAATATGTTTCCTTTCATTTTAAAAATGTTTTATGTTTTTAATTCTACTCTAATGCACATCTTCCTGCATACAGAATTAAAAATTATTTTCCTAAGATAAATTCCCTCTGAAATTATCTGTTATTTTTCCAAAATAATAGTCAAACACTTTAAAATTCCATATGGATATAGGGCTAGAAGCAATTAAGTCATAGTAATTAAGAGTTTGATCCACTATTTACTAACTATGTGTCCACATACATGATATTGGAGCTGCTTTAGTTTTCTCTTCTTTATTTTGTAAAATCGAGATAAACTTACTACCTACATTAAAGGGTTATTTATGTAAATGCATTTAAAGTACTTACCTCAAAGTCAGACCCATTCTGAGCATTCAGTAAATATTGATAGTACATAACAATGACAATGATGACAGTGATAATAATGATGAGGGTAATAAAGATGATGATGACAATGGTGAGGATTAGGAGGAGGAATTTTAACATTTTTAAATAACCTTTGCAATCTTTGAAGCTAGATTTCCACTTGAGTCCATGAGGATAAACTGTATTCTAGCAGTTTTGGCTCAAAGTAATACAATAAGAAGTGCATGTTTATTGGGAGGAGGTAGAAATTTCATTATCAGGGAACAACCACTCAAGAAGGTATAGAGATTCATTGAAAACTCCAGGTGAATTACTAATTACATCTGCATTTTTCCTTAACCTATTCCCTACTGATTGTTTTTGATGGTGGGTTTTGCTTGTCCGTTCGTAAATGCGATGAGGTTGAATTTCTGTATGTTGATTATGCTTGATAGATAAAATACAATAAACCCTAAACACAGGCTGTTGTCAAATGACCTTGTTTGTTCTAGCCTTAGGAACATAGGGAGAAAGTGCATCTTACTCGAAAACAGCCAGTGGCAGGGTGATATATCCCTAGACCCTCTCCTTGCATGCCTCAGGCATGCTCCACTCATTAGGCAGAAATCCTTATCCAGTATTTGTTTTCACTCAGTCCACTGGGCGAAAGATATACCTAACATTCTGGAGTCCATTGAGCAAAAGCTGAACATAAGAATCAAACAAAAGTTGATGGACTAAGATGTCTCTATCAGTTTAGTGTGATTAATTCAAAGAACTGTCTTGTAAGGGTATTGTTCAATAATCAATATTTATAATGTTTATCATGGGATATTGAGAATATCCTCTTCAATACATTTTTAACAGCATGACACAATGTGGATGATATCATTTAAAGGTCTATAGGTGCATTGAAAGAACACAGGACTGAAAGCCAGGAAATTGCCAACTTATTTCTATTTTTACATTAAATCATTCTGTGACTTTGGTCAAACAAAGGATACTTTATTCTGTCCTTACCGCTAGAGTGAGTGGTAAAGGATATGATCTCTACAGTTTTTTCTGGCTCAAGAAGTCAAGGAGTATATCTATCAATAAATTTAGTAGATACTATTATTTCCATTTGCAGATGAAGAAATTGTGTCCAAAAGGGTGTAAATGACTTCTTTAGGGCACACAGTGAATAAATATGACACTGGGATTTGAGCCTGAGCATCTCCCTCAGTCTGCCTTATAAAATGAAAGATTATGCTGGCAGTAGTGTAGAAGACCAATATGAAAGGACTAAACTGGAAAATAACATAGGTAAGAGCTTATTTTAGGGTCTAGGTGAGCAGTGATGAGTACTTGAAATGAGGTGGTAGCAGTGGCTGTGGAGTGTAAAGCAGTGGTCCCCAACCTTTTTGGCACCAGGGACCAGTTTCATGGAAGACAATTTTTCCACAGACAGGGGCATGGGAATGGCTTTGGGATGATTCAAGCACATTACGTTTATTGTGCAGTCAAACCTCTCTGCTAGTGATAGTCTGTATTCGCAGCCTCTCCCCAGCTCTAGCATCACAGCCTCAGCTCCACCTGAGATCATCAGGCACTAGATTCTCATAATGAGCCTGCAACCCGGATCCCTCGCACACTCAGTTTGCAGTAGGGTTCGCGTTCCTCTGAGAATCTGATGCTGCTGCTGATCTGACAGGAGGGGGAGCTTATGTGGTGATGCAAGTGATGGAGAGCGGCTGTAAATACAGATGAAGCTTCCCTCGCTGTGGGCTGCTCACCTCCTGCTGTGCAGCCCAGTTCCTAACAGGCCATGGACCGGCACCAATCTCCAGCCCACCTGGAGACCACAGGTGTAAAGGATATATATGGAAATTGCATTTATGACAGAAAATGAGCAAATCTTGATTATCCATTTGATTCACAAAATGTGGAGTGAAGGATAGGGAGAAATCTAAGATAGTTCTAGATCTTTGGCTTGGGGACAGCACAAATGGCATTCTTTGTGATAGGAAATGTGGGTGACACAGAATTAGAGGTGAAATGATTAGCTTAGAAAAAAATCTCTCCCTAAAATTGTTTATAAGAATATATTCCTATATAAACAAGTTTATAATATTTTTATGTATATATAGAGAGATAATCAGATGGTATTTAGACTATATGGAATCATCAGAAACGTCCAAGCCCATAAATGTGGAAGTAATAATAAATTAGGAAGCATAATTAAAATAAAAAGGGAAAATTAAAGAAAAAAGTTTGACTATGATCTTCTGTGAGCACCAAGTATATAAATGGTTGATGAAGATAATCTAGGAAGAAAAAAGCTGTTATTGAATTACGAAAATAATGAAGAGAGTTTTATAGAAGTCAAGGAAGCAAAGTATTTCAAGGAAGAACAGATCAAAAATGTTCCAGAGAGATTAAATGAAATATGCTGTTTGGATTTGAAAACTGCAAAGATATTGGTGATTTTGATGAAAGCAATTTTAATGGATTGGTAGGGATATAGGTCAGATTGAAAAAAGTCGAGAAGTGAATGTGAGGTCATACAGATCGTGGACACCTTTGGAAAATCTGACAGGCCCATGAGGTTATCACTGCCAGGACAAATGCGTTTATACTGACATCAAAATTATATGCCAATAATAATCACATTGGTGTCACGGCCACCATCTTTCCTTGAAGCTGTCTTGACTATTGCTAATATTTCTGAAGCCCTTCTTTGGCCAGCAAATTATACAGGGTGCACTGCAGATCAGTTAATCCAAAGACTGACCCTTGAAGTCTAACCAACTCAGAAGTTCACTGAAAAGCCATAGATATGGTAGGATAGATATTTTACCAGCATAACTTTGCCAATTGCAGAACAAGTTATAGCAAGTTTTGGCGTGAACATACAGCTTTATCAGTGTTACTAAAGACTCTTAGAATTGATTCGTCTTTAGAATAGAGAATGCCTCATTAGCCACTGACACATCATAATTGCCATATACTCTATTTAAATCTAGTTCTTGTTAGGGACGTCTCCTCGCTGTAATAACCCTGTCAGTCAACTTGCCACAGATTCTTATGTGTAGGAAGTTCTCTTGAAAACCTCAAGCTATTATTAAATACTGGTGTTCGGACATTGCCCTCACTAGCAGATTTTAATGCTTAATAAGAAAAGACATTTTACTTTAACAACTTTCTTTAATTTTCTCCTGTGCATTTGCCAGTGGGAAAGTAAAGCGGTGTAACAGTGATGTGGTGTTGGATTTGGAATATTAGCACAGAATATAGTGTCAGTTCTGCTACTAACTAGCTATGTAAACTTGGAAAGTTCTCATAAAATTTCTGGATATTTATATGTCTTCTTGGTAAAATAAAGATTTCCAAGAGAAAGTCCCCAGGGAACCTTCCAATTTTAAAATGATTCAGTGACTCTAAAAGCTTTTGCATCTTACCCCCTATAAAGCCAAGACATGGGACTATCATTGGGCTTCTGGAGACATTGTGGCTACTACCCAGTCTGTTAGCACTGACATAATACTCACCTTAATATCATGCGCTTGGACTAGACATGTGTAAGAGATAAATGGTAGCTGAGCAACTTCCTTAGCAGGTTTTATATGTGAAACTGAAGAGGATAAACTGTGTGCAAAAAAGTGCAAAACAGAACATGTCAAGGGAATACTGAAGTACAACTTCAAATAAGGTGGCCCTGCTGTGAGCATGTTGGAAAAAAGCATCAGCAAACACTCATGCTCCGTACATTGGGGGAGAAACAGCTTCTCAAAGGAAACTGTGGCTTACTAGAATTCGTAAAGGCAGAGGCACCCTAACATCTGGTTCTGTAAACAGTAGCGACCTCCTGCAGCCAGATAATAATCTCCACAAGAGCAGAACGAGGTAAAATGGCTCCTGGTAATCCTCCTCTGGTGCCTTTTCAGAGCACCAGCAATTGTCATCAAGGGTGTCTTCCTCCGACTCTCACGGATTGAAATGGTGAGAGTCATCCAGGCTCTCTGACCAGGTCTCATCCATTCTGGAGCATAAGCAGGATATACTGAATAAAAGGTTTTGCATGATTGTGAATTTCCTAGAACACATGCTGGTCTAATTTTAATCTGGCAGATATAAATTTATGTTGAATCTCTCTCTTTTTTTTAAATCATCCCTTGGGGGCAATGAGCTTCATGAAGTAACTCACTTTATAAAATAATAACTGCTGTCAGTTATGTTCTCCGCTCCCTGTTCCTTTCCCCATTCACTTCCACAATTTTTATTTAAAGAGAAATACTTGCAGTTGCACTCCAAAATTCTTCCTAACTATCCAAATTTCATCCTACTTCTTCCATCTTCCTACATCTTTCCCAAGTGAATATTTTGCC
>NW_012141524.1:4567872-4569178 GCF_000956105.1 Propithecus coquereli
TTAAAACTCGATTCTGGAAGTGTTTTTCATGCAGAGAATGATATTATTTATCAAATACATACTTTTGCCATTGCTGTTCTATTCCTAGAGGGAGATGGGCCCCACTTAAAGTCTTGCCTTGACATTGTCCGTGCCTTTGAATCAAAACGTTTTAAAGACCTTTTGAAGAAAAAGTTGAGAAAGGAATTACATTAAATTCCCTATTTCATGTATATTTATTCTTCCAAAAACGGAAGTCAGATAATAGTAGTTCCTCATATAAAAACCTTCTCATTTTGCCTCCAGTTATTTACAGATTCTACTCAGTAAATTCCAAAACCGAAATGAAAATTGATCAGTTCTGTAGTTCCCAAGTTCTGGGTTATTTAGAGTTGATAAAATGCCTGCAAGCTGCCAGCCTTTGGACTGAGTAGCTAATTGGAACTACAAGTTACGTATTTAGCCAACAGTTGGAATATTCCTAAGGCCTTCCCAATAATGAGTTAGGCAAAAGACAGTAATTTAGTTTTCCTATCAACTTCTTTACACCCCTTAATGCAGTTTTTGGAGAGTGTCCATATATTATTCCAATGATTATCCAATTTGCTTTCTGCCTTTAATATATTTAAGAAATCCTTAAACCTGGCTTTGGAATTTCTTTGCAAGGCATTCTACAAAGTGCGTCCTATTGTGGTAGATCTTTGCATCTGACTCTGTGAGCTTTGCTGAATTCTTTTTGACACAGGCATTTTAAAGTAATGTTTTAATATGTGGCCATTCAAAAGAGAGAATATATCAATATTTATGTGAAAAAATCTGTCAATAACTAGTAAATTGTTCAAGTATCTTTTGCACAATGTATTGAAATGTTCCCTTTGTGGTATATTGAATTCTTCAATGTAAAGCAGCATCTAGAATTTCTAGTCTGTTTAATTAGTCTTTCCACTTATTTCTGCATCATTAGGTTATTCTTTAATTTGTATAATGTTATATTTTCCTGTATTATTTTCTAGAACAAATGCCACTACCCTCCTTTTACTTTTACTGAATATATCTTCACAACTGTCATGTAGTTATTTTTTCTAACTTAGTATTAAAATCATTTGGTCAAATTTCAAATGGAGAAATTATCTTAGAATTTAATTTGAGATTGTATTATATCAAGCCATGAAATCTTTGTTTGAAGTGTTTTAATATGTCTTATTTTATTATTGTTCTGCATGTTCTTTCCCTTTAAAATATAATGAAAGATATACAGGGGGTAATGATTAATATTACCTAACTTTTAGCAATATGACATGTCCTTTTCTTATTAATTCATACTTTA
>NW_012141524.1:4577013-4577627 GCF_000956105.1 Propithecus coquereli
ATTCCTTTAAAAATGAAAATAAATGTTATTATTTTGAGGCTCTAATTTGCTTTCACTTGCAACATGTTTGGTTCTAGAAACTTCCCAGACAAATTTAGGCCTGATAACTAGTTGTCCTTTAATACATTTCATTGTATGTGAAGAATAGGGTATGTTACTTTTTCTGAGCTATTTTCCCAGTGGTTAGCTGTATTTTTGTGGAAATGTCCAAATTAATTAATCTCCTTAGTTTTGGATATAAAGTGAAAAATAACATCAACAATCTTTTGACCAATTTTTGTATATTCTCTGAATGTAGATCAAGTCATGGTTATATATTTATATATACAATATTTTTTTCTTTTTCAATTAACTGTAGTATAGTTTTCAGGAAAACCCAATGAAGAGCATAAAAACTATTTCTTATTATTTCCGTTAAGTTTCTTTCAGCAAGAAAAAAAACAGGAAATGAGATTAGAATAAATAAGGATTAATATTCATCTAAGAGTATCAAATTGTTATTTCTTTTAGAAATAAGTGCATTTTATCACAAAGGAAAATATAAACTCTGAATTATCAATTATGTTTTTGGTCATACTGTGTCCAGCATTGTTACTGATCTTCTTCTACCTTTT
>NW_012141524.1:4578457-4590186 GCF_000956105.1 Propithecus coquereli
GCTAAAAACTATAGAAAAATAAAGTTATGAAAAAATATAATTTGGATATAAAGTAGGGAATTATTAACTATAAAGGGGATAAGATGATTAAAAGGGTCACAAATAGGTCTCCATTAATAATAGCTATAATAAAAATCAATAAATGAATAAAAGTTGAACAAGACTCTCTCACATTCTTTTTTTGTCCTCTGATTCTATGTCAATTCCCAACATAATAGGATCCTCAGAATATGATACGTCTGTAAGAATCATCATTGACAGTATCTCTGAATGTTCTTAATTTTGAATGTTTCTGAATTTGCTGCCAAGTTCTAGCTTAAAGTATGATGTGCTGATTGAGTAAATTATGTTCCAACCCTTAAGGTATATAAATATATTTTGTGATTTCATTTTCAGAGTTTAATTCTAATGGAAGTCTTTTGTTTCCCTATGTCTATAAAGACATTTTCCAAGAAGGACACTGCACTAATTTTATTGGGTGGTCTCGGTAATGGCCTTTATCTGTCATGCCTATGGTTTTTGACAGAATGTTTCCCGCAATATCCTGGAAGATCAGTCCTTTAGCACAGAAAGAATATCTGGTCTAGATTATATGCTCTGTTCATGCAAGGACTATATCTATTATCCTCATCGCTATATGCACAGTGCCAAATACAGTGTCTGTCTTATAATAGTAGTGAGTGAATGAATTCATAACCTCTGACGTAGGAAAAATCTAAAGGAATATCAACAAAGCTGACTCTGACTACATAATACAAAAAAGAGTCAGGAAAATTTATTCAAGGGTTATTTCTGATATTAATAAAGTGTGTGACCTCAGACTAGTCACCTTTCCTTTCTTTAACATTTTTTCATTTGTAAAATGTGATAAATTGGACTAGATTATTTGAACATTCATTCCAGCTCCAACAATCTAAAGATTTCCAGTTATGATTAAGGAGCAGCCAGATGATGACCAAAAGGTCAGAGATCAATATTAGCAGGTAGAAAAAGGCTTCAAGTTCATATTCAAAATGCATCCTGACCACCGAGCCACTGACAACCAACACTCTTCAAGATGCACTAAGTCTATTCCAGCAGTTGCAGAAGGCAACGTGAGCTCATCTTGACCACAAATATGTCAGGGTCTAAAAGCATCAAAGCAATTGCCTTATGATCAGCAATTGACCTGAAACCCAAAGGCTATTCCCAAGTGAAAAGGATTTGGTGAGTTTTTGACATTTCTGTATTACCCACACATGGATTGCAATATTACCGATTGTGCCTTCCGTTGACATATCCAAAAAGCAAAAAGGAATTTGAATCTCGAGGCTATGTTATTATAATGGAAGTTATTCCTTTAAAAATGAAAATAAATGTTATTATTTTTATCTTTCAAGTTGCCTGCCAACTTTGTCTGAATCAGTAGACTCCTTTCCTTCCTGCTGTGAGAAGTTTAACAAACAAGAATCAGACAAAACTTAAAACAAAAAAGTTAGTATTAAAAGTTTATATCATTTGTCTTTTGAAAGTTACAATTGTCTCTGAGTTGTGCTTTCCACCACAATATGTATATCTGAAGGGATTCACAAATGACAGTAAAGAGAAGCTGAGACTATGTAAAGGGAAGACCAACTTAATTTTCTTGGAAATATTTTTACTTGCCAGATTTAATCAGATTATTGCGACACTTTTCATTTTCTTTTCAGTTGTACATACCTTCCAATAATTGGCAAATGATAGAAATTAAAGTTGCACTAAAATCTTATTCATCTCGACCAAATCCCCATATCCCAGTTGAAACAGAGTACACTTTTGAAGAAAAGCAGTCAAAAATGTGCACTGAAATGCCACAGTTTGAGAAATAACTTGAATGTAAAGTTTTTTCTCAGAGGTTTTGTCTGCAGTAACTGGTTCAATTTTAAAGAACTGATAATGTTTCTTTAACAATTCTCTCTCTCACTCTATGTGTCTCCCTCTCTCCCTCTCTGTCTCTTTTTCCTTTTCCTTCTCATCCTGTGTCTGCTGCTGCCTGGCAACTTTTCTGTCTGGAAAGGCAGAGTAAGAAACCCAGCAGCCCTTGCCACGATAGCTGCAGAAATCCCTAGCAACCTAATGTTCAGGCCAACTCTCCTTCAAACACATCTCTTCCATGAGACAGACTGTCAGCTCCAGTTTGTTTAGACACATATCCTCTTTCTAACTTACAACTTTCAGGTGTGTAGCACATGAATTGTTACTATCTATGGTAAGAAACCCAACAGCACAAAAAATAATTAAGTTAGCAGAAATGAAATCTAATGTTTGATCACATATGTAGAAAGCGTGGCTCTAATTGGGGAAGTATAAGATTACCACTGACCGATAATTAATATTCGTGTGTTGTTTTAGAACAGAAAGGAAGAATGATTGGTTCTACTTTGTTTAATTTATCTCAATGATAGATTTCATAATATTCTATAGTTTGATGAATTAATTTATTTAACTTGTCAGTGTTAATAACTCTGATTAGAATGAAGAAATTATAATGGGCCACAGTAACAAACAAACTTTGAACAGTAACTCTAGCTATTTTCTCTTCATTAATAGCACACTTTATTAATTTCCTTTTTCATTAAAGCATATATTATGGGGAAATAAAAAATATTTTAAAGAAAATTATATTTACACTTTCTATGTTGTTTATAATCCATTAAAGTTGATGGTTATTCAAAACCTAGGAATAAATTATTTAATTTTAAACCTCGGATTTTGTCTATACTTTAATCGATCTCATTGGTGCTCATAAAAACTCTCTCCTTTGATGAACTAGTCATTTTCAATAGATATTTGGAAGGAGAGCCACCTTACACAAGTGATTTGATGGGTGACAGACAAGTTTATCCCACATCATTTCAACACTGCCTTTATTTCAGTGTTGGAACAAATATATATCTATTGTTTAACATTTAATCTGTTCATTATATACTATGGTTTTGTGGTATGAGTCAAAGTCCTTATTATAAATCTTTATCTTAAAAATTCTTCTTGACAAGCATTTAAATTCATGTGTTGTGTCCACTTGAGCATTGGCACATACCTATGCATCTATACTTTCACCAAATTTCTGTAGACATTTTTTATACCATTTAGGTCTTTATTAATCGTATCTATTTACATTCCTAAAATAAAGCTCCAAACTTTATTTTATAGATAATACTTTGCTGAGACTCATTCACGGTGGCATTAAAACAAGTCACCTTTTATTGGTACTCTAGCCTATACCTTAGTAACCAAGCTCTCACATTCACTGTCACTGTTTTATAGCACTATTTTGAGTCATGTGTCATTCATGATTGGTGATTTAATTGGTAATTACTTAAAAAGAATCGTATTTTACTTTATTATTCTGGTCACAATGTACAGACAATGCGTTCTTGATTTTCTTCCATTCAAGGAAGTAAAAAAGTCAACTCTGTCTAATTCACTTAATAGGCTGATTATTACCAGGCACAACATATTTAAAATGTAGTATATTTATAATTCAAATGTTTCTGGACATTTACTTCTCTGATTATCTTTCCTAGCTTTCCCCTTTTCGAAGCTGGCCGTAGAATATAGGGCTGCTACACATATTGCAGAAGTGGCTGATTCCCTGATTTTAATCATAGCATTGTGGCACTTTGGTATATGGTCAGTCTTTGGTGGATCATAGTATTCCAGGCTGCTTTCCTCTACCATGCAATTTTTGAAGTGCATGGCAATTGGTTGCAATCTTATAGAAGAGGAAGAATCTTGATCTCCTTAGCATGGCTTGTGAGCCCTCCTGATTTTCTTGCCCAGGCTTAAGTGGATACAAATTTCCTAATAGCTGACCTCCTAGTTGACTGAATGGGATCATGTCTCAATGAATAAGTATTTCATAGAATGCAGAGGTCTGCGCACCTTCTGAGAAAGAAACATTTATTACTTTGCACATTATCCAAAATATACTTCTCTCTTTCTCACTCGTATTTTTTCAACTCTGTGATTCATGCCAAAGTTTGTGACTTTGGGGTATGAAGTAAAATAGGCGGGGAAAAAAAAAAGCCTCTCCACTTATCATATATGGTGCATTTGATTATGAAACAATAAAAACATCTAGGGGAAATTATACATGTAACAACTTTAGAAGAAAAAAGCATACTATTTTAAATGTAGGAATCATATTTTAGACACTAAACGATTCGATTTACAAGGGAAACTAAACTTTAAAATTCAAAATATGAAAAAAGTGACATAAAAGACATATTTATAATCACAGAGTATGAAAAGATGGATTTCACAGATTCTTGGCAATATTCTCCAGTGTCACTTTTGCATTCTTTGATCCAGTCTAATTTTAATGGCTTCAAAGATGTTTCTGGATAATTTTACTCTCATAAATAGCTGGTTCACAGTGTTGGCATTCATCTATATGTCTCAACCAGTAAACTGAGTAAAGTGTTTAAAGTATTAATATTTTCCTTTTGCTTTTCAATCACCCTGTTGCTTAGTTTTGTTCCTTTCTTATACTTTTCCCTTCCACTCATCTCAGGTTTTAAAATAGAAAATACAAAGATTTTTCAACCTTTGTTCTTAGACAAGAATTATTGATGCTACTAGGAAGAAAGTAAGCCTTCAACTATTACAATTTCTGATTTTTAACCTCACAGTCATTTTTGAATGAGAAACTAAAATTTTAGGTATTTGGATGATCATGTTAAAAACTTAAGTGGTCATACTGCCAATTTTTTTTTTTTTTTTTAATTTTACTGATTCATTTTGATGCTCCTGATGGCTAGGGAAAGTTCTTAAACCACCACTGTACTATGTGAAAAAGGAAAACAAAACAAGACAAAGACAAAAACAACAACAAAAAAATCCTCCAAACCTGTTTAAAATGGCTCAAGATACCTTTTTAAAGAGAGAAAATCACTGCCAAACACACTGCCAATTCCATATTTTATTGTCCCCTGCTTTGGGACCTTAATAGCCTTTTCCATTAACGTTCCCTTCTTAACCAATGGTTAATGACTTTCGAGGTTGTTTGGGGTTTTTGTTTTCTGTTTGTTTCTGCTGAGTCACTAAATTTTGCATCTTTGTCCCCAGGTGCAGCTCAGCATAAAAGTTAAAAGTGCAATTCAGGAAGCATTGGGATTCTGTGTCGAGAGGAGGAAACCATTTCCCTAGGAGAAGCTCTGGTACTTGGCTTGTCCTTCCTTCCCGGGAAGGAAGCTTCCAGGGAGCGAAGGGATCAAATCCTCTTTGCCTAGAGAAGCAGCCCGGAGCTCCAGCTGATAATTCGAACTGGCTGTTAAATGCGGAGCGTTGTAGGCGCCTGGCTGGCTCAGCCCAACGCAGAAGTCTCTCCCTTCTCTGAAGACCCAAATCCCTACAGAACCAGCTTGGAGTTACTTTCCCTTCAAGGAGACCGAAATAATTGCGATTTGTGGCGCTCTCAGTTTGCGCTGGTATTTTCCTGTTGTGTTAAATGCCTCTTACTAAGTAATAGACGTGATTTATGTGGACGACCAAGGGGTGTGTGGTGGATTCGGTGATTAATCAGTGAATTCCCATCCGCTGGCGTCTCTCACTGCCCCTCTTGCGTGATGTAAGATCAGACGTACCCTGCATTGAAAAGTCAAGACACACGAGCGGCTCGCTCGCGCTCACACTCTCTCCTCTCTCTCTCTCCCGCACGCGCGCTTCCCTACACCTTCCACATCCTGCTCCGGGCAGGAGAAGGCGCACTGGCTGGACTCACTGAGCTGAAGAATTTCCAGTGACATTTGTGAACGACGCTGCTCGATTCGGGGCTCCGAGCCACCGCCGCCGTCGCCGCCGCCGGGCCGAGGGTGCCGCCGAGCAGTCTGCAGCGCAGGCTTCCGTACCGGGCGACCACGATGTCCGAGCTTTTCCTCGCCTTACTCACTCTCTCGGGATTATTGCCTATCGCCAAGGTGCTGGCCGTGGGAGCCGACCGAGGTAAGGAGAACACCTCCCCCCTTCCCTCCCCTGTGTTCCTCGGCTCTCCCGCTGGGTCATGCTTGCAGATAAGTGAGTGTGAAACTTAAGTCCTTGCAGCCCCGCTCCCCGGACCGGTTGGCCACTGTGCGGTGGCCCCTTGGTGGATGAGAGGTGCGGTGCGGGGATTTCTGAACCAGGTGCCAGAGTCCTCGGCACCCCCACAGCTTTTTCCTTTGGCCATTTACCGGTCCTGATTTGGTCCCCTCCGGGAGCGTTTGGACTTGACTGCGCGCTTCTGCCCGCGCATCCTAAGCGCTGCAGATGTTGGGATCAGAATTCGCATTTCCGAGAGACTTCCCTCCGCCTCGGCTCAACTGCGAGCTTTTGCGGGCTCTGGGTTCTCCGCGCTAAGCGTGTCCGCCCTCTACTTAGCTGCCAGGTTAACTTCCTTACCTGCTGCACTCAGCGTCTCTGGAGAGGGGAAAGCGCCCATCCAAGCCCCTTTCGTCTCCGTAGCCCTTTCCTGGGGCAGACTCGGGCGAGATCCCTGTCATCAGCAAGAGGGGCTTTTAGGGCGCTTCTGGCGCACCTGCTTGAACTTGACTTTTTTGACTTGGAAGGTCTGTGACACAGCCCCATGGTACCTTGAGAGGCTAACCCACGACTGGAGTGTCATGCTCCAGCCTGGCGCTTTGTTTTTGCTTTTTCTCTAAGTAGCTGATGAATGGTATAAGTTTGGAGGGATTTGGGTGAGGGGGGCAGAAGAGAGAGGAGGTGGGAATTAAAATAAACCGGGATTCTATAAACTTTTCATCTGGAAAACCAGGAATCCCTGTGCAAGTTGAATAACCCTTGACGACAGATGCGCTGATGAAAGGGGAGAAAAGAGTAGATGAATATTTGGTTTGCTGGACTGGATTTGGAAGGGTTAACTGCTTAAAGTAAAATCAGAAGTATCATAGATCTAGCTTTTTTAAAATCATAAAATAAGCTTCTATTGACTGGTATAGTTCAGCCTTTGAGTTTAAATAGGAAAAAAGAGAAGAAAGAGAGAAATGAAAAGATACCCAGATCCCAATACCAAACAAACAGGCAAAATGTTGCATTGGGAGATTTAGTGACTGTGTTTGTATGCAGTGAATTATGAATTGACTAAAAATTATTGCTTCATTATAAGAAAGAACAAGGAAATGAATTGCAGTGTTTCTATTCAACCTGCTGTTGGCAACCAGATTCTTGTCTGTGCAGCCTACCCACACATGTCATTTCCTTTACCGACAGTGGAACTAATATGAGTTCCTTTAGAAAATCTAACATTTAGTGGTGATAATCTTTTAAATGTATCATTGCCACCTAACTATATAGCTTCTGAACTTGCTTAACTTTCCTTGAAGTTGGTGTGGTATAGCTGAAAACTATACTGATGAAATGGAAGCCCATAGCTCTCCTTGAAAAGATGATGTTCTCTGATCTGGAGCAATCAGCTCTCAACCTTTCTTTGGAAGAATGTTTGAAGTTGTACCAGAACAGATGAACAGAATGAAGCTTTTCAGCCCAGCGTGCTAGCAAAATATAATGGCACTGGCAGACTACTGCTATTGGACTACTTCTGATTGAGCCCTGTATCTCCAGAAATTTGACCTCATCCAGAGCTAAGTCCTCAGTGCCTTTGTGTATGTATATTGGGATAGGACTGTTGCTATCATGATTGGAATAAATACTTAGCAAGGATTTTATATATAATTTTTAAAAATGTACAGACCCCCAACTTTCTTCTGAGATAAAAAATTAAATAACTAAGATGATTGTATTTGGTGCCAATTTAGTTCCACGAGAGAGAGGAACGTCTAAGATATAAACAGAATACATTGAAAATGATTGTTAGTTTCTCCTAAAATGAAATAGTGTGATATTGTATCACCACGTCCACACAAGTACTGTATCAGATAGCACAAGTAAAAATAGTTGTAGATAAACACTTTATCGCTATTATATGTGTTTAACATAACTTATAAAACTGTTTGAAAAGAACTAAAATTGTCACAGTTAGCTCTCAAAAGTGATAAGGGTGGGCTCCATTTAGAAAAAGAAAAAATAAAAAGAGAAATCTTCTGGAAAGTTAAAAAAGAAAGTGCTGCTGCATTATGACAAACTTCCCTCACTGAAATGCTGAGACAGAAGATATGGGAATATGAACCAAGAAAGAGGTTAATGAGATGTAACTTTCTGCACAGGCTTATGTCAATTGTCCTCAAAGAATAGAACAGGCATGTGAGTTACACAGGTGTGCTTTATAGTACCAAAAAATGAGAAATCACTGTCGACTCCCCAGCTACTTACTGGGTAATGGGCAGCTTCTTAAACTGTATAGACTAGGTAAGAAATGTTTATCTTACCTTCTTCCTGTGTTGCTTTTCCCTTTGTAAGTTTGTGAGTATAAGCTCAAACCTTTTATTCAGTAGAAAAATACCTGAAAGCAACTTGTCAATCCATACACATCCACTTGTCTTTTAATTCTATATCATTTATTTTCTTAGTTTATATTGATTTTATACAGCACTAAACTAATGTGCATATCAGTTCTTATTAGATTCTTCACATCTTAAAAAGGAAACATTTTTGTAGCTCTTAACAGCCCAAAGTGGAGGATAAATTAGATTCACTTAGAATCAACCAATTTGTCATACAACAATGTCATATCATATCAAAGTATTGCTTGATAAGGATTAAGACTTAAAAGGAAGTATATTTTAAATTGTCAAATTTTCTGAAAAGAAAAGGGATTGAGAGACCTAAAGCTCGTCTCTTTTAAATTCTTGAGTCTGATAAGACATGGAGACATATTTCCAAATAATTAAAGTTCATGCTGTTATAGTAATTTTAATGTGCCTGTATTGAAAACCATGGAAAATCACGTGTAGGTCAAAATTTTAATCTTCCTCCCCTCAAAGAATAATGAACTGCAATTCATGTGTCTTTATATTTCACAAATATCATTAAAGTTTTGTTTTGAAGAGGTCTCTAATCTTTAGGCATATTCATTCTCTCTGTCTCTCTTTGTCTCTCTCTTTCTTTCTCTCTCTCTCTCTCTCTTTCTGCCCCTCCCCTCAATCTCAAATTGAAACTGGGTAAGAAGGAAAGGAAACAATGAAGAAATAAAAAAAAATTTAAGTGTACTAAAATAATAGAAAATATGAATAACAGAAAACAGAATTAGGGAGAGAAAAGAGTGGAGTGAAAGTCAAAGGTAAATTTAAGAAAAGGCTGGATCCAAACCAGTATTTTTTGAAGAACAGATTTAAGTATCTTTAGACAAAATAATAATTTCTTAAAATGAATATTTTTTTCTTTCATTTCAAAATAAATATCATGTGAAAATATTTACAGTATAAAAATAAGTTAGGGAAACTTCCATCATTGTGAGTCTGGATATAATTAAACTTCTAGGAATGGAGAGATACATGAGAATATTGCAGAAATCCTGTGTTAAGTATTCTGGAATTATAAAGATGAGAGTGATTTTTTTAAAACTTTAAGTGAATATGAAGGAAATCTTAGAAAGGGTGATGAATGAGTGATATTGTTAATGTATTCTTAGGAATGAGATGACGTTTTCCGAATGCTGCTGGTCATTCAGGGTGGAGATGTGCAAAGATTTTTAGTTTGCAAATGTATTGGATCCAGGACTTTAATTTCTTGCCAGTTGCCCTGTCAATTTCTTTTCAGAGCCTAGGGCATACCATAAAGATAAGCTCTGTTTAAAGTCACCTGAACTGAAATTGACCTGGTCTTCTATGAGGATTACAATTTTGGGGGATCTCTATATCTTCTCTCCAATCTCTGTGTTAATATGGTCCAGTTTTTCATATTTCTGATGTTAATTTTTATATCTTAACGTGAAATGTACAACACCCCCTTTCTTCAACTCCTTCCTGGTTATTGGGATTCTGTGTAGTAAAAAGTACAAATGAAACATACTGATAGATTTTTCTATCTTCTGTGGCTGTCTGTCAAAACAATTCTTGTACAAAGGAAACACTTGTCTTCATTCTAGATAGATGCATTCAAAGAAAGAAGAATTAATACTAAAAGTTAAACACGCCTGTACTAACATGATGTCATTAGTCAAACCAAGTTAGTAGTAAGTGTAACTCACTTATACAATTCTCTCTCTCTTTCTGTCTCTCTACACACACACACACACACACACACACATACACACACACACACATATGCACACACATATACGTCTTCTTTAAAATGTCAGTCTTGGCACAAACACTTGTAACAGTACCACTCTGGCCTGAAAATTGGAGGTGGTTTTTATTAATGAAGCTTTTATTTTCAAAACTCCAGATAAAATATGTCTATTTTTGTGATTATTACCTTCTTGAGAAACAAAAAAGTGAAACAAAAAATTTTCGACTTATTTTTCAACTCACAACATGCAATACTCTAATAAGTTTCCATATAACGAATATTTTGTTGTAACATAATCTGTGTGGAGGAAATAAATGTTAAAATGCATTTGCCTTTGAAATGCCTATAATTATAATATACCCAATGCTTATAATTTGAAACAATATGTTTAGTAGCTGGAATGCTAAAGAAAATAAAGCAAGAGTTGACTATTCTTATGAGTTAACCAGAATATATGCTTGGATAAACTTCCAACAGAAAATAGTCACTTTTACTTTAGGTGGTTTAAAATTTTTTCTTAGATTTATTAAAGAAATCTGCCCTCTCATATTTAATCTAAGAATAATGACAAAATCTACCTTGATGCATGGAGAGAGAAAATAAGGAGTTTTTTGGTTTCATTTGGGCTGGGAGGCAGGGAAGCAAAATTAATCTAACCACCCAAAAAAGAAAAATGAAAAAAAAAAAGAAAAATGTCAAGTGACATTTTTTATCCTCTTCTGTGGAGTTGCTATACATTTTCATATGGATTGCTATTTCCAAATTTAACCTACATAATAAATGATTTACTAGAGGTATAGTAATGAAATTGCAACCTAGTAATCACAAATCTGTCTATAGGCCTTGGGAACATTCTCCAGTTGTTGTATTTTAGAAGGAGATATTTAAAAACATATTAGTTTCTTGAAAAAAATTCTATTATTTAAACACTAAATAATACAAAAATGAAAATATCTCCCAAATTATTTTTAATCATTAAAAGTTAATATTTGGACTAATTCCCCAGTGTGTGTCCCATTGGCACATTATAGAGTGTATTTACCTTACCTGGTTTTGAAAAGTATCATGCTTCAATAATATGGAATCACTGTTCTGGCTCTTCTGTGCTCTCTCATTTGAATAACATGTCACTTTCACCAAGTACATCTGAACCTTCTAATTGAGAGAAAGAGGAGTGAAGTCTTCAGAAGACTCTGCCATACATCAGAACAAGTAAGCTTAGACCTTCACAACATATATGTTTTTTTCTATTAGGAGTTTTTCTTCCATAAACTGCCTTCACAATTTTAGATCTATATTTTTTCTTCATAAATGATCTGGTGGCCTCCCTTTTCCCCCCCTGGCATAACTACAAGGCCAAGTTACAAAATATGTATTATTTATTGCTCTGTTCTGAATTCAGTGATATGAAAATACAGAGTTTCTCTCCTTCCATCCCTCCCTCCCTCTCTCTCTCTTTCTCTTTCTCGACATCCTAATGATTTAGGCTATCTCTATACAAACCCAATTATTTTGACGGAGCTTCCTAACTAAACTAATTGGTGAAACTGACTAGAAACTAAATGGAAATCAAAACTATTAAA
>NW_012141524.1:4590691-4598533 GCF_000956105.1 Propithecus coquereli
TTTTTCTATATATTTTTAGTTGTCCAATTAATTTCTTTCTATTTTTAGTAGAGACAGGGTCTCGCTCTTGCTCAGGCTGGTTTCGAACTCCTGAACTCAAACAATCCTCCCGCCTCGGCATCCCAGAGTGCTAGGATTACAGGCTTGAGCCACCGCGCCCGGCCTTTGGCTTTACTCTTTAACAGAATTTATTTTTCTCCATTTTGTAAAACATTTTAAAAAACTGAAAATCACATTCTGAAGTGTGGTTTCAAAGTCAAGATTTTCTCTCAATAAAGGACAGATAATGGAAATCATTGAAGTAATAAAATGGACAATAGCATTAAATGTACTTTTAAATATGACTACCATAACCTTCTCATGCAGTTGCATTAATTTAGTTTTAATCTGCAATTAGGTGTCCAATTATGGTTTAAAAATGCAATGGCATGATTAAATAAATGGGTACACCCATTTGTTGCTCTTATTTCCCATTATTTCAAATTTGTAAGTATCATTAGTGGAAAGGGGTAATGCTCAGCTTGGAAATATTTGAGTTACTTCTATTGTTCAATAACTCTGCCAATCTTATTTGTTAAAAAACGATATAGTATCAACATTTGGGATTTCTTCTCAAATATCCCAAAACAATGTAAATATACACACACTTTTCAAAGGTGTCTTTTTACTCATAGAAAAAAAAAAGAAAAGTAATTTCAATTAATACATTCTTACAATCGAGTCATTTGTTTAATCGTATTTTTCTCAGATACTGGCTTGACTATAGTTATGTGTATAAGAAACTTTCCATTTGTTATACACGTAATATTATAGCTATGTCCTCTATAGAAGTTGAGAAAATACCTTTTCATGAGCTGTTTCTTCTAACTTTAAGTGAAAAAAAAAAAACAAAAAACTTCTTGAAGAAGATAGAACGTGTTGCCTTGTTAAGATACTCGCCTTACATTTTATCTCACAATGCATTCTTATTAACAGTCAGACATCTCTTCCTGAGTTGCATGCACCTCATTGTCCTGACTGGCTTAGCCTTCAGACCAAAGACAGGTATTGTTGAAATGTGACCTCATTTTAGTCGAAAGAATACGTTTCTTCTTTCGGTAAGATCAAGGTACCACATACCATCTCTTGTTTTATTCTTGCAATCAATAGGACATTCCTTCCTAACTTTTCCACATTGCGTTGACATCCTTCAAGACTTCCAAGACTGCTTAACTTTAGAAATACAAATACATAATTCCTTAAGAATTTTTCTACCGCTGAGTTTCTCTTTAATGACAATTTGTCATCTTAGCCCTTTCTTCTTAAAATGAGAAAAGAGAACTAAAAATGAGATTGGGGGAGAAATGAAACTTAGCTGTGGTTCCTTTGAGTGTTCCCGGGGTATTTTAAGATATTTGCAAAAAAGAAAAACTGTAGGTACAATGCTGGTAACAGAAATGTATTTAAAATGATTGTTTTCTTTAGAAATTAGGATGTATAAGGAGAGGAAGGAAAATGGTCCTATGAAAGAGAACTTCGACAGTAAAAATTTATTGAAGCTTCTACCCACACAGATCAGTAACTGAGCCAATTAGGGACCTCAAACTTTTGCTAAAGTATAAGGTATAGAGATTTTAAAACAATTTGGTTTTCGGATTATTTAAGACATTGTGTGCATTTCCAAAGTTTTTAATGGTATATTTCATTGGTACAAAATGTTAAAATAGCAAGGGAACTTTATTAACATATTCCACTTTCTTCAATTCTATTCACGTTAAAGGCATTTTCTTATGAGTAAGCTCTGAAAATACAGTGATAATGATGCCAGATCATGGATGAGATTCTTGCCTCATCAGGTGAAAGTGTTACAGATTGTGCCCAGTGGGAAGCCATATTTTGGAGATTTTTATTAAAAAATTATTAAGTTTTGTGGGTGGAATTACTAACTCAATTCAGGTACTCTTGCTAAACTCTGTATTATCATCGTTGTAACACAAAGGCTAGCAGCTCACCGGTACCATGTTGACGACCTGTAATACAATGGCGTACTAATCTTACTTGGGGAAAGTATGGTGACTATCTGTCATGACCAACATTTAAAAATAAGTAGAATTTAGAACTTAAACCTTCTCCTTTGTCCATTGTTGGATTACACTTTATTCTGTAGATATAGAATAGGATGCTTTCTTCCTATTTTCACTTGCTAATAATCTTGTCAAAAATTACAAATTAGTCCTGATGGCGAAACAACCAAAATCTTAGCACATTTTCAACTCCCCTTCCTGATCTCATTGCTGGAGAACACAAGATAATGAAGGGCATGAGGGTTTTATCTTGTGTGTGTTTTACTCTGAGTGCCCATGAAAACGCCACCTGGGTTTTATAGAAAACTGCTCCAATCCACTCTGAAAAGAGAAACATAGCAGTGCCCCAACACCTTCCATGAGTACTTGGAAGATAATATTTGAGGAGTCACATTGAATCATGTATTGCATTACATAAATGCCCATTATTTTATTAATTATTCCATTAATATAATAGCAAGAAATTTCTTACATTTTCAGGACGTCTTCATTCTGTTTTTCCAGTTTTTTTTTTCCTGCTGAAATTATACGATCCCTGAAGCAACCCATGTGATTGGTAGAACTTCATTTATTTATTCACTCAGTCAACAAAATTGAGCAAATTGATGGTGAGCACTGTTCTTTCTAGGTGTTGAGAATGAAGCAAGTGAGCAGTGTGACTGGGCTGATGGAGCGTTTAGTGTGGGAGCTGGCAGAACAAGTAAACACATAGTATTTGGGCTAAGTGGAAAGAAAAATATTGTAATGCGTTTAGGAGTAATGTTTTGAGAAGTGGCGTTATAGTCAGAAGGCCTTTTTGAGAGAGTGACATACTTGCTGAGATTACGAGATGAGAGGGAACAGGCTGTGAGGAGTCCTGAGGGAGGAGCTTTCTATGCAAACCTTTGAGAGGAAGTCACGAACTTGACATTTTAGAGAAAAAAAAAAAAAGAAGGTCATGTGTCTAAAGCGAACTGCATATGTCTGGGAGAGAGGGGCAGTGGGTTCTGCTTACAATGGGTTCTGCTTACAGTGAGTAACAACTGGCTTTAGATCAGAGATGGCATGATATGCCTGAATTCTGTGAGTGATCATGCTTGCTATCAAATAAAGAAGGACAAGAGGGAGAACAGTGAATCCACTTAAGGGATTGTCATAATTGTCCTGGAGAAGGTGGTGGTGGCTTGAACGAGGAGATAGCAGTGGAGATGAGGGCAAACTGGAGCGGACATTCACACAGTTAATTTAGGAAGATATTCTGTAAGAATGAATGAAGTGTTGTTCCATAGATTAGGAGGATAGGGATGAAATAAAGCCTCAAAATATAATCTTTGGAGGTGAGGGTTACCATTCTAAACAGAGAAAAATCGATTTCAGGTTATTTAAGATCCATCTTGTGGCATCTGTTATTGCTACATGGTTCACAATATAAGACAACATAATAGTCATGTGTGGACCCTGTGATATTGTTGCCTTCTTATCACATTCTCCCTTGTATTTCAGAACCATTAATACCACTTTCTCTAGTACCCCATGTTTACCCACACCATGCCTGTAACATGGAATTAATCGGCTGTGACTCATGGTATCCTTTAGGGGTTTAGTTAAGATAATACACATAGCAATGTTCTGAGCACTGGTAAATGTGGCACTGAATAACATTCTAAGCATTGGTACTGTGCCTGTTATTTAGCAAAATAGTAATAGCAAAAAAAAAAAACCAAAAAAAAAAAAACAGGCATTGACCCATGAAAACTCATTTGTTTTATCTTTAGTGTTTTTAAGAAAGAGCACCTTTTCAATTGTCCCCAAATTCTTGACATGACTGAGAAGAGTTTACCTGACTATATTCATAGACAGTCAAGTTCCTGCTTATGAATATTCGATTAGAGTAAGGACAGAAATTGCATGAGAGCTACAATTGGCTGTACTTAGCACTCTCTGCTCTCTGGAAATTCCAAGAAAACTGTAGAAGGGAATGGGGATGTGACAGCAAGTGGTGGAAAATTTACCAGGTCAGAAGAAGCCACCCAGTAAGAGTTTATGACCCATTAGGTATTGCTTTTTGGTCAATCAGGGCCATTGGATTATTCTTCTGTGTTTATCCTCGCATTCATTGAATAAATGTAGTAGTACCTAATGTGTATCAGTCTCAGCGAGGTTTGTAGACTTGGAGGCAGAAACAACTAAACTAAAACCAGAACAAGCAATAAAAACACTAGTTTAGCGATTGTACAACTTTAGATTTTCAAGGAAAGCTGGCTTGTGGCTACAAAACAAACACTTTTGACTCCATTCATTCAGTTCTTGTTGGAGCTAGAAAGGAAAGAGAGAATGAGAGGAGAAAAAAGAGAAAGGAAAAGGGTCTTATAAAACTTATGGACAAAGGAAAAGCATCAGAGCCTAGAGAGTCTGTGAGAAAGAAGAAAAGAATATAGTGTTTGTCGGAAATATTGTTAATAAGAAGTTGATTGAGTTACCCGAGGTCCCTAAGGTACTTGAAGATTATTTTGGGATTCAGTTCGTATGTTTTTTTTCATTACACTTTTTTCTCTTTCAGTGCTTTTTCTCCCATTCTCTTGAATATCTCTTTTATCTCTTGAGAAAAAGTCAGAGTTTAGTTTTAAAACTTGATATTCAAATCTGCATTTCAGAATACCAACTTAATCCCCAAAATATTTCACTCAATTTCTTTTTAGGTTATATAGACCATCTAAATAGAGTGCCGAAAAGGCAGCTTGGAGTAATCAACCCTTCTACATGCTATTTAATTTATATTGCTGAACTTGCAGCATTATGGGAGAAATACTTTACCTCATCTAGAGAAATTGCCTTGGAAATGCTATATGACCATTGCAAGTAATGTATAAGAAGATAACCTGCTTTCTTAGACTTCAAACATGGTATGTCTTTAGATTTAATGGAATACATACTAAACAGACATTAGGTTAAAATGATAAGAGATCCAAAGCTCAGGCATTTAAAATTTTAGAAATGCCTAAATAAAATATTGAAGCAAAAGATCTCAACCAATTTATTTGTAGTGTAAAGAGCTTACATGTGGGTTTAGTAGATATTTGCTAGATGCATGTTTCGAAATCTAATTTGTGTGTCACTTTAAGTTCATTTTTCATTTATGTTGTCAAAACCCTCTTTGATAATTTGGCTCAAAATTTCAGTACTAAAATCAACATTATGCCTCAAAATAAGTTAAATACTAAACACTCACCAAAATTTTATTAAAGTTTACAGTGACTGAACCAAGTGAAATTTGAGGCTGGGAGATTTTGCATTAATATTTAATTTAGGCCTCACTGTACATTTGTGTGCTGTTTACTTTAACAGAGGGGTGCCAAAAAGTTTGGAAATAAATTAATCTAAGTAAATAAAAACAGCAGGAAGAGGAAGGGTTACTTGTGCATTTGTGAGTACGAGGTATGATTTATACTCCCTGACTGGAACTCTGCTCACATTACACGAAGGGCTTTTTTTCTTTCATAAGGAAAGTACTATGGGAAAGGATTCAAAATGAGTAGAAGGGGGTTATTTATATTTCAAATAAAGCAAAAAATAATTACTAACTACACACTCATCATAAAAGGCATTTGGGCAGGAAATGTTGTGATCCCTTGGAACAAAGCTTAAACCTGCTGGAAAGGGCCAAAGAAAATAAACAAAGCTTATTCAGATAGTGGTTAATCCAGTGAGACACCTGAAAAATCTAGCAGTAGCAAGAAAATCACTTAAGTCAAAAATAAACTTTCAGAGATTGAAGCTACTTAAGTTCACCAAGATTTAGAGATGAATGCCAAACAGGCTTAGCAAAACTCTTCCCTGTGAAATACAGCAGTAATGGCTCCGTCATCTCATCGCAAACCCATGCCTGAGAATCACTATGTCAGAGTTGAGCGTGATCTATAATAATAGTAACATTTCTTTAAAAAGCAAGAAATCATATAAAGGAACCCTAAGTAGCAATCCTGCCCTTTTCCCTCCCTTCAGTAGGCTAGAGAAAATGATTGGCAGCGTTTCTTCTGTAGTTTCCCAGAGAGAAATAAGATTGGCTATGGCTTCTGAGATTCCTAGACTCCAAAGAAAAGGCTGCTTAAATTTCTTTGCTCATCATGTTAAGTAACGGCACTCAGACTGACCTTTATGAATTAAAAGGCCAGGTATAGGGCAAGTTTTGCAAACACAAAAGCATACAGCACCCAGGCTGATCAGAAGGTGCTGCGGGTAACATGGAAATTGGAGAACATTTACACTCTCCAAAGGGGCAGCTCATATTCAACTTGAGCAGATTCTGGCCTTCTTTGAATGTGGTCCCAGGCTTGCAGGCCTTTAGATAATTCAAGAGAGACTGGGAATCTGAATTTTTATGCAAAATCCCCTAAGTTTTAAATATTCTCTATCCAGATGAAATGCAACGCACCTCACACATACACACAAAACAAACAAATAACATTGTGGAAGTAAAAAAGGCAACCTAATGGATTCAACACCGAAGGCTGACAGTCTGTGACCTGTGATGGAGCCCTTGAGTTGCAGACATCAACAGAAGGTTGGACTGGGTCACAGTGAAAACACATTTTAACTAGTGCATTGCAGACAAAAGGTGGCCCTAGAGAGCCAAGTATAGTGCCTAGAAATTCTGAGTGTGTTATTGTTGCAAGTATGGTTTGGAAAGAAGTATCCCAAAGATGAATCCTGCATCTTTGCCTTCACAACTTCCTCCCTGCTGCTAAACTTAAAGCAGAATCGGGGGAGAGAAAGTTGGTGCAGAGAAAAATCTTAATGACCTGACAGAGGGTTAATGATACTAGATCCAATTGTGACTTAGCATAGGCACATGCCACTGAAAGTCATCTAAGAAATGAAACTCTCTTAGGAGTAGTGAGAAATGCTAAGCGGAGATTTCAGCCAGCCTCAGCACTCTGGGGGCTTCATGAAAAATATTCTATGTGGTAACAGCCACATGGTTGAAACAACATTACTGTGCCACACACAGATCATTATTAAAATATGGAAGGAAAAAAAAAGACCAAAAGTGAGCAGAAGAAAAATATAGCGAAGTGAAGATAACGGAGAGGTGATTCTGATAAGTAGATACGTTCTCATGCTGAGGCACAAACGAGATCACATTTAGGTTCGTGTTTCATCTTCCCGTGCCTTGGGAAAGCTGTGACTTAACGAGGGCCAGCTGTGTGCAACCACACAGTCTTCAGATTTCATACCTTTGTCTCACATAAGAATTAGATATCCAAACCATACCAGTCTTTTTTCTTGAAAGTGTTTTCTTTATATAATATCAGAACAAAAATATAACATCATGGCAGTAGATACATGAACTGAACAATAGACTTTATTCAGTTTTTACCAGTTTGTCTGTTAATGACCTTCTTCCATCACAAACATCCAGTCCAGGATGCAGCACTCACTGCATTAAACTGTTGCATCTCCTTAGATTCCTCTAATCTGTGCCAGTCTCTGTCTTTCATGTATGTTCATGACCTGGGCTTATTTGAGGACTATTTGTCAGTTCTCTAGTAGAATGGCCCACAATTTGGGTTTGACTTACATTTTCTCATGACTGAATGGAAATTATGCATTCTTGGCAAGGGTATCACACAGAGATGTACCTTCCTCAGTGTGTCATGTTAGGAGACGCATGCCAATATGTCTCATTATTGCTTATGTTAACCTTGATCACTTGAGTGAGGTAGTGTCTTCCTTATTCTTTTGACATTTATTAACTGGCATTCTTCTGTAAGGAAGAGCTGTTTCATTCATTTATGTATTT
>NW_012141524.1:4599198-4606032 GCF_000956105.1 Propithecus coquereli
GTACCCTTCCCAGCTTCTGGTAACCACCATTCTATTCACTACCTCCATGAGATCATTTTTCTTCACTACTACATATAAACGAGAACATGTGATATTTGTCTTTCGATGCATGACTTGTTGCACTTAACGTAATGTCCTCCAGTTCTATCCATGTTGCTGCAAATGACAGTATTACATTCTTTTTCATAGCTGAATAATATTCCATTGTGCATATGTACCACATTTTCTTTATCCATTTATCCATTAATGGACACTTAGGTTGATTCCGTATCTTGGCTCCTGTGAATGGTGCTGCAATAAACATGGGAGTGCGGATATCTCTTCAATATACTGACTTTCATTCTTTTAGATATGTACCTAGCAATGGGATTAGTAGAACAGAACTGTTCATTACTTTAATTTCGGTAGAGTATTTATTGAAATGATTGATTATCTGCTGACTAAAATTCTGAATTAGTGTGATTACAGGGGGTGATGCTTATTAAGGCACTTAAAATTCACTGTTTCCAAAATTTCTAAAGAAAAGCATAGATGACTTTTATAAAACTGACTGGCGTGTATTGATCTTTTCTTAAGAAATCTGTGTTACTGACAATCACCTAACAAAAAAAAAAAAGACACCTTTGCTATCAAAGAATGGATGGTCTAATTCAGACAAGAAACATTATGGAAGCATAAGAAATAATTGCAAAGAGTTTGACCAGACCTGGTAGGTGTGGCCGTGGCCCTGTGATGATTCTGTATCTTGTCTTGCAGGTGGGGAGTGCACAAAAAAGTATATGCTAGAGATGGGTTTGATCTTTTGGACCAATCCTGACCAATTGGTAGTGGCTTTCCAGACTGCTATAATATAGAAGGAGATTCCATATCCAAGTCTGGATTCTCTGGTAAAGGGCAGCATTGTCAATTGGTGATGTTTCCAATGATCCTAGCTAGAAGACATATAAGAGTTTTAGAATCTGGCCTACTTACTTACTATTTATGGTTTAGTTAGTACAATAACAGTGTCTATTAATTGTCATTAAAAAGGGCAGTGCCAATCCAGGGTCCAGAATTCCCAATGAACCAACTGGTAAAATTTTAGCTAATGAAATAACCATAGCTTTCTATAAAAACGAGTGCCTAGAATCTTCTCAAAAGGCCTAGAATCTCCACTTTTCCTATGTACACATTTTTCTTTCATTGTCTTTGTGCCCCTCCATGAACACAATGTTGTTGTGTTTTTTTGCTTTTGTTTTTGTTTTAAACATTCTGACAGTTGATGAGATCTTGTTCTACACAATCATTTTCCAGTTTCTTCTAACTCTGAGACTGTAATTTTTTTTGAAGGGGTAAAAACCAAACATAACCTCACTCTCCAAAGACTGATTCATTTTAGATATTTGTATATATCCAGCTTTAATGGGGTAGTATCTAAAAAGTATAGATATGAAATTACTGATCTGACCATCAGTTTTGCATCTGATAATATTAATAGCTCCAGTAAGTAATGAGAAACAGAGCTAGTTGAAAGTAATGTAACACCCATATTGAATTTTTAACAACTTAATACATTTTAGGAAATGATCCATCTGAAAGGCATTATGGCTTGCTGAGAAAAGCTGTACACTGGGAACTGGGAGAAGTGGGCTCGATTCCCAGCTCTGCATCTGACTCACTCTTTGTCCTTGGGCAAGTCACTTAGCCTCTCTGTGTGTCTACTTCCTGCCTGGTGAAATAAGGAGAATAATACATAAAGCCTCCCACCTCACCAAGATGTGTTGAGACTGCATTCTGTAACCACTGAAGGGATCTTTCTTCCCCCTGGTGGTTAATGACAAACTTATTTTTATTACCATCTAGTTGGATTAAATTTTGCAATAAGACCATGGAGTTACAAATAACTTCAAAGAATCGTTTAATCCTTGAATTTACAATGGAGTTTTATTGCAATACACATTGCTTTGTGTTAATGCACCCATTGGCTAGCAAGAGGACTTGCAAATCTTGTGTGTACAAAAATATCTGTTGCCTCAATCTACTTGAATGCCAACTATGGAGTCTTGTACTGAGAATAGCAGAGCCCATTAAAAGAGTAAAAGATGGAATCCTGGAAAGAAGCAGCTAACAAATGAGAAACAATTAGAAAACATTACCCAGCAATATTTATTAAAAGATGTTATTGTTAATATTCAAGTTTAGACAATGAGCAAATCAACACAGGCTGGAAAATCATAGAACAATGTCATGGAATAGATTGAACTAATGCCTCATATTCTATGACATTTTCCCGGATTCCTCAGAAAATATGATAATTTCCTTCATTTCCCTCCATTTTCTTTGCTATTCATAGCTCATTTTTCATTTATTCAGTTTCTCTAAGTGTCTTCTATAGTTTTTTATATAACTATTTTTCTTTTCAACTAGTAGGTAGTGAATGAAGCATTATTTTTCATTGTTATGTCCCTTAATTCTCCTTTCATATTAAACAGTAGCCCCACCATACCCTACTTTTTTTAGTGGCCTTAACATTTTGAACAGATTATGCCACTTGTGGACTATCCTATATTATAAATTTGTCTTACTTCATCATTATTTCATCTATATTGGTCCTCTATCACCAATATTTTCTATACACTAGATATTAGATTTATAGGCTACAATGGATTCAAGTCGAACTTTTCTGGACAGCATATTTCATAGGCGATGTTAAGTATGTGTGTATTAATAGCTGTGATGTGAGATATTTGTATATGTAATAGAATTAACAACGTAGATACGATGAGAAATGAAAGGCACTTCTGTGTACTTCTCTGCATCTTCTGCTTTGCTACAGTGCTCAGCAGCAACAGGTGGTAGCTTCGTGAAAGAAAAGACTGCATTTATTAGCACTATTACCTTTGATCAATTACTTTTATTTCTTTCGGTTTCAATTTTTTTATCTATAAAATGGGGATAATGATACCTACCATATATGATTCTTTTGAAGTTTTGAGAAAATACCTGTCAAGTGCCCTGTTCACCGTAGGCACTCAATAGGAATTTATTAGTAGGAGTAGTATAATAATGTTTGCTGTAGTAGTAGTAGTCTGTCATGTAGTCTTGCATGATGAAAATATTTAAGACTGGCATTCATTCTACAAGCAGAAAAGCAATGCTATTCATCCCAGAATCCCTATTGCAATAGATGGACTTTTCCTGTTTGCTGGTTTGTTTCTGGTATGATTTAAATGGAAGACACCATCATTAAATCCCTTTCAGAATAAATTGGGTTATATTAACAATCCAACAAACAAAGTTAAAATGTCATTCATAGACAAACGGCTCTCTCAAGACTCTCAGATTTCTTTGCTTCAGGATCATTTTTACTTCCTACTATTATAATGCAAGGAGAGAAAATTACATGCAAAATCCAGAAATGTAGGAATCTACCCTTGAGCTATTTCCAATAATTTACAAATCACACATTAGAATTGAGATAAAGAGATTAAGTTTTGAAGTCAATCGTCTTGTACAAAATTCTGGGCTTTACTGCTTGCTAACTGTATAACATTGGCCATGATGCATAATCTCTCTGAACCTCTATGTACTTCACAGAAAAGCTCAAAGGAATATTGTGATTATAGAATAGAGATATATAAATCTCCAACTCAAAAATCACTGTGTAATACATGCTAGACATTATTATAATTTATTATTATATACATACTTTATTAGTTCTGCTGTTTTGCCTACAGTGGGCAGTTATTAACACTGAGAAATCAGTGAAGTTGTAATAGGAGAGGCCCGGATTGTTGCAAAGTCTGTGCACTGCACCGGAGAACTAGGCAGAGAAATGGGAGGGAGGAGTGACATCTAGATTTCACTCTGCTTACCAAACTTTGTGCCCTAATCTGGGGTTTCATTGGTCCAGAGATGCTTTTTACAAATTTGCACACAAGTACAATGTAGACGATTGCTGCCTTTGATGGGACTCTTCTAAGCAGAGGGAATTGCAGGCACAAAGTTAGGGAAGAGCAAGAGAACCAACTTACAAAAGGTTGTTCAGTAGTTCATTGTGAGGCAGTTAACACAAAATGAACTCTTGAAAAGTGAGATGTGCAGAAGATGCTATTCTTTATAATCAAATGAATCCAAGGTTGGCTTTAAAAAAATAGTCTCTAAAAGAAATCATCCAAAAATCTATAAATATAATTAATGACTTGCTTTATAATCAGAGAAAAAATACTTGTTGTAGAATATATTTCAATACAAATTCTCATGATATCTCCTGAGGTTAGTCATTCAAAATGTAATTTATTTTTTCTTCAAATAGTTTAAAATGACATTTTGACTGTGCTAGAAAAGAGAGTTTCTTCCACCGTTTATTAACTTATTGGTGATGCTTCAAGTCATGACTTTGCCTTCATGCTGTATGTCTTGTGGGAGTGCACCACTATGTTGAATCTGAAAGTAGCAAGCCTAAATTATTGGCAATCTAGAATACTTTTTCTGATCTTGATAGTATTACTTATGATAGATTTTTTTTTTAGTTTATAGGTTAAAAAATATTTTTCAAATTTTTATTGTACATTTTCACTCATATAGGGCTTTCACATTTGCATTAAAAATAAACAGATGGGGGAGGGGGAATATCTGCTCTATCTATTATGTTCCACGAGTACTACTATATTTCTTGAAAAATACTCATTTTTCCCCCCCAGGAAGAATGATGTGCTTGTATAATATCAAGTAAATGTTCATTGCATCTAAGTAATAAATTTACATAAGGGATAGTTTGCTTTCTCATCAGAGTCTGTATGTTAAAGATTTTCTGTCAGAAAATCAGAATGAAGACTAAAATCAAGGCTTGGTTTTGTCTCTTTTAATACTACACATATCATTCTATATGGCTTTTGAAAACAAGCTCACCAAGCATCACTTTTGAATGTTGACCCTGTACTTTGTTGATGCTATTATTTTCTCTTCAGGTAGGGGCACTGTGAGGAATGCTTAATGTACATACTATTTTCCTCCTCAGTGGGAAGAACTCCCCTTTAAATAATATAATCTTAAAATCTAACAGGATATTTTTTCATTACTTTTGTCTGTTTAAAGCCAAAAATATTACAGTATTGGTTTCATATGCAAAACAATCAAAACAAGCAGTTCTAGGCAAAATATGTACAGTGCTAATCTTGGGCTTCCTTTAACTAAAAGGACATAATTATTACAGTAAGTCCATATTTGAAAATTCTTTATGTCTGATAAGTTTATAGGTATTCTCAAAATTGTGTTTAGAAATTGGAAGAATGTGGCCTCTTAAAATAAGTATTACTTATAGTAACAGCACAGAACTGCTATATTGAGTGTCAAAGTTATACTATTTTAATATGGTTATTATATTTTCTTGGTGAATCCAAGTCTTGTTCCAATATCGTAGAAATAGGAGAAAAAGACATTAAAACATTTCTAGGGTGTGAAAGTGAGTTAACATCATAACCACCAACTGTCAGCAGGCGCTGGAGAGCCAGCAGGGAGCCATGTTTATCCGACATAATGGATGTGTGGTCACGGATCTCATTAAGCAATAACAATCTTTGGGAAACCTTTGTTTCCCTCCCAAAGTTCACTCTAAATGTACTTTTCTATAGTCCACTAAGGATCATGCTGCTTATAAGGTCATCGTGTTCTTTTTTTGTTGTTGTTGGTCTCTTTAAACTGATTTTCACATATAACAGAAAAATCCTATCACGTAAAAATTAAGATATTTGTCTTTCAAAAATCCATTGAAAATAAAGATACCACTTTAGGCTCACTAGAAAAGTTCTGGGATGAGCATAATTTCTGTGACCAATGGTCCCAAGGTAATTAGACACCCATCACTTAAAATACTCAGTTGTCTTTACCTAAAGTCAGTTGGGGGAATATAAAAATGATCTGACTCCAGTGACTTTGGTGAATAAATTCTGCGGACTAAATTTTGGCCAAAGGCTGAAACCAAAAATATACAGTAATTAAATCTCAAGTGTATGGAGCAAAGTGGGCATCCATAGGGTTCTTCTGTCCTTTTAAAAAAGAATTAATTTTCTCATGTTACATCTTGTATAAGATAATCAGAAGTGATAGAAAACTGATGTAAAAATATACTAATAAATTAAAGAGCATACTTGAAAAAGAGAAAAACATCCCCCAACCACTTGGTAGTGAATGACAAGTGCTGAATGTCCAAGGGTCCTCATTGGCTTTCTCAGTCTTTAGTCCTTTAACCCTTTAGTCATTGAGATTCTCATGAAGTGTATGTCTCAAATGAAACCAAGTATAGGAAATTAGAACAATAGTGCCATGAAATAATCACTAAAATGGCAAAGACTCTAAAAATGGAAATTCTCTTTTCATTCATTGATGGATTTTTCTTTTTTCCTAAGAGGGGGATAACAGTCAATGGCACTGGCAACCCATGCTTCAGTAGATTTATTTATTGAACATCTATTGATACTTTACTTGCAAATTATTCCTTTAGCAGAGAACATGAAAAGACTGATTATACTGATTTTTTTTTCCAGCTAACCTTAAATTTGGGATTGTTCTTTCACATGGAATTGAAAATGAACTGTAGCTTTTTTAGGATAATGATAAAGGCTCTAAAATTATAGGAAAAATTTATTTCAGAGAATATGTCTGCTTTATTGTTTATGGAGCTTTCTCCATTAATTAATTTTATATTTGAGCCATCTCACACCTCATAGTTCTTAAAAAGAAATCGACATTCAATTTTCAGGAAAGCAATGGTTAGGAAATCTTTTTGGATTCCTTAAGATATATTAATATTTGTAGCCTTATGTCCTTAAGGTGTTAAGACTTTTGTCTAAAAAT
>NW_012141524.1:4606553-4607258 GCF_000956105.1 Propithecus coquereli
TATAATGTTATGATTATTTTATAATATGTTCCTGTACGCTCATATGTATTTGTCCCATTAATTCAATACATTAGCTAAATGAGAGCTAATGCAATCACATAAAATGTGATCAATTTTTTAAAAAGCAGGATGCAATGATAGTTGCCTAGTATTACCTAGATATTGGACATAATATAATCTTCAACTTTTAAGATATTTTTATTGTTATCACATTTTTCAAGGTCACTCTTATTACTCCAGAATTTGTTTTAACTTGATATTAAATTTATACAGCATTTGGAGGTGAGGTGTGGGGAGGTGAGAGAGTATTTGCCGTAGACAATGGCATATTCCAAGTGACAAAAAAGGAAATATTTTAAAATCTGATGTATTCCAAATCTTAATGGCATAAAAGTTATTATGGAATATGGATTGGTCCTGAAGTCGAAGATTTAGATTTATGTCCAGGCTTTCCATTCTGCTACTTCCTAGCAGAGAAACTGAACGAGTCACTTAATTTCTCTAAAACTGAATTTTGGTATCTGCAAAATATAACTAATGACAACTAATTACATGAAGTTGTTTCAAAACTAATAAGATAATGGAAGTGCTTTACTAATTCTACAACACTACAACACAGACTTAAAACTTAATGATTCCACAATAGCAATAATCAAAGTCAGTCCATTTTTGTAATTTCTAAAATTATCCAATTTTGGAATCTTT
>NW_012141524.1:4610243-4617391 GCF_000956105.1 Propithecus coquereli
CAGACAACTGATTTCTTTAATGTCTTTCCTCTCAACTGGGTTCTTTCAATCATCTTCCACTTGAAAAAGAAAGATCTAGATGAAAATTAAGATAGATGAAAATATAACGTGGATAATTTGTTAGGAAAATCCTTCAAATACTAAAATATATCATGTTTAAAATAACAAACAAATTAATTAACCCTCCGCTTTCTATATATCTTAAAGTCAATGAGAGATAACAGGAAAATTCTGTTCACCGAAATACAAAATCAACTTCATACAAGAGGACCATGCATATCCTTTCTCCACAGTTAAGAAAGAAAAAAATTATATTTATACTATGATACCTAAAAGACAAGCCCAGAAATTCAAGGACTAATTAAACTAGTGACTAACCACCAAATTATTCTTAGTTCCTTTTTTCTTCAACATTAATTACATTTCAAATGTAAAAGTTTTAGCTTTTAAAACTTGAACATTTTAGTTTTTGCTAATATTTTTATTTTGGTATGGTTATCAGTTTTTGCATTGTACCTGATCAAATACATGAAATAAATTTAGGTAGAGACTTTTCCATATGTGTAAAATATATAATTGTATTTTCTAGATCTTCCATGATCCAATTGTGTGGCACGAGTTTCATAATACAAGATTTGCATTTGGAATTTTATTATCAGTATCCAATTTATGAGCCAGCATTGCCTTTAAGTAATTGAAAGGATGCAATCAATATAATTAATTTTGGATACTTTTGAAATATTTATATCAAGAGTTCCATTCTTTCTACTCAGAAAGAAACAGAAACCTAGTACTGACATTTGGCTCCATAGAAATGGCTGCCAAATCTTGTTAAGTGAATTTGACTCGTGCAAACTCTATAACATTCCTCTATAGCATAGAGGAATCTTCATGTTTTCCCTTTAATATCATTTTCAGGCATTTAAGGGGTACTAGAGGAAATGGTTGGGGTACAAAATGGTTCACAGTACATGTATCTGTAAGCATGTATAAGGCTACTGTCTTGAGATACTGCTTTGGACTTTAAAATGCATTTTCACATACCTTGTATCATTATAAACAACAAACAAATATATTACCTCTTATAGGTCCACACATAGTTGAACACCCAGTAAATGTCAAAGCACTGCAGAAAGAGACTAGAACTCAGATCTTCCAGTTTCCAAGAGCTTTGTTTTTTAACTATAATACCATAATATAATTTCCCTCAGTGACTTGACTACATTAATATGTAATAAAATATAGTGCTATGAAAATAAAGCACTCTCAGAGTTTTGTTTTTTAACAAATATCTCAGAACTAAAAGAACCATGTAAGTGTTTTCTCTCTTCATTCTATCTAGGACCCCATGGGAGGCTAAAAACTTGTTCTAGTAATGGTTTATGTGCTCAGAACATTTTTGAAATTCTTATTTTGAAATTGCCTTCGGAGCCTATGATATTTTCTCTGAAACTCAGGGCTTTCAAATCTTGATTTCTAAAGTGTAAATTTGATTTTTAAAAATAATCAAAATCTATATAAAGGTAAGATCTATGAATAAAGTGAGTAATTAGACTTATGATTTTGGTTTTGACTTTCAAAGTTTGAACCTGATTTTAAGTGGTAGATTGTGTCTAAAGGTAATTCTGGGAGAAATACTTAAAACTACTTTTGTTAATAGCCTTAATAGAACATTAAACTTTCAATCTGTGTCTATCTTAAATGATAGTTTTGTTTGGATTCTTTGACTGGAATAGTCGTCCAGAATACCGTATTATCAGGATATATATAACGTGTTTGATATTTGAATATAATCTATATATTTAACATATGCCTTATGTCAAAATATGTATACCATATGCGGAGAGATAGATACACTAACCCATCTTGTATTCCATTTTTATGAAGTGCGAGTGGGGCCAACTTCAACCCAAATCATGTAGATCACCTATGTAACTTAGATGTTACCTATACCTTTCCCAGAGGGGTAACTTATGTTACTAAGTGAATGATTACGAAGTAGCATTTGAGAGTGTCCCACTGCCAGCCTGCAATGCCGAGAATATCCAGCCTGGCTGTGGTCCAGGTCACCAGAGCAGTCACCACTGTTGGAGAATGAATTGGGCTACAGTTGACCGTTTTTTCCTTCAAGTACATCTTCTGCAGGCCCTTAGCACATATCCCTGCCTCCTTCCACAAGATCACTAGCCAACTGCTCCCAGAAAAAGCAAGTGAGGAGAGTTCCATTAGGATGAGAACAATTTTAAAGTAATTGTGCCTATGGCATGGAATTTACTATTGTTGGTCATTCCTTCTTCCTTCCCTCTCTTCCTTTCTCTTCCTTGTCCTCTTCCTCCCTCCCCCTCTCCCTTCATCCTTGAGTCCCACTGCTCTCAAAGCAAAAGTAGGGCAGAATATGTGGGTGGAGGCAAGGAGTCCTTGAAAGAGGAAGGCGAAATTTGAAAGAGCTTGAAAACAACCAAAATCAATCTCAAACTATCAGTTTAATTTTATTATCATCTTGAAGAATCATTAAAGTGACTTGGTTATCATCATCAGAATTTCTTCTCTGGTTTGAAAGGTGAAAGGTTAATGACTCATTTACTGAGGTATGCAGTTTTCTTTCATTTTTCACTTACAATTATCTTCACTTGTTTTAAAATGCAATCTGGCCTCCAAAATGTATTGTAGTCATTCATTATTTCTGTCAATTAAAGTTTCTAAATCATGGATTTAAAATGAATCACAAATAAGCATTAATTGATTTCCATCACTGAATGCCCACTTCCCGAAGAAATGAATGGGGCAGATTTACTTTTGAAAAACTGCTTTCCGTGGCAGCTGGAGCACTGGGCCTCAGCAGATGCTGGTTTCTAAAAGCTCATGCTCACTTTGGAAACTGACTCTGGATGTCAGTGGTGCCTCTCCCCAAGGAATAAAATGTTGACATTGCTCGTTGTCAATGTTGTCAATGCTAATGGATTTTTGACTGAAGTAATGGTAACGTCACAGAGCATTTGTGCTCTCTAAGCACTTCCGTGTGATGCCTTGGTCCCTCTAATACCTCACGGAAAAGTCATTTTTTTATAAACAACAAACCTGACACTTCCTTCAAGGTTTTCATACATAGATCTAATTTTAGATAGATTATACAAATCTAAGTATCCTCAAATGTAGTCTAAAAAATACAATGTTCATATCAAGCGAAAGTAATGTTTACAAATGTAGAAAATCCCGGTTATAATTGTGGCAATATTGCACACATTTGCATTGTTCATGAAATTAAAATCAACAAATTCTTTTATATATAGACTGTACATTAATTCTCTTGTGCACCAGGCTCCATTATAATTGACATACCTCTAACATTTAGAATCCAGGTTACTATCCCAGGACTGGTGTTCTAATGAGGTTGTTTCCATAGAAACTTTCCAGTAACTGACGTAGTTTTTACTATGGATGACTTAAATGCTGTGAACAAATTAGAATTTTAAAATTATTTGGAAGTGGAACAAATTCTGAGAAGTAGTATATTATTCTTCCATCCAAAATAAACTCCATGGACAACTAATTATTTTGAAAATTGAAGAAAGGGATTTATTAGTACCATTTGAGATCTAAGACTAAGAGCTAAGGCTAAGAGAAGAATTTGGTCTGGCAAACACAATTTGCTGATAGAGATCCAGTGTCAGAAAATCTCAGTGTCCACTGGTTTGATTTGGGATTGTTAATACTTAAAATAGCAAGGACAATTTTTTAACACAATGAGATAAATTAGCTTTTTAAGGAAATACAGGAAAATAGCTTTCTTATCTTTAAATCACCAATTAACTTTATCAAACTTCTGTTTGAAATTTAAGCAGAAGATATTTTATCCTCCAACTCATGTTAATGTTATAATAATATTATCTGCCTATGATGTTAAATATAGGATTTAGAGTAAAATGGGTTTGTAGCTATGAAACTGTATTGCCTCGTGGGCATCATTTTGAAGTACTGTTGCAATTAGATTACAAACTTTCTAAAGGCAAAGCCCTCTGGGATGGT
Organism: Propithecus coquereli; assembly: GCF_000956105.1. Classification (NCBI taxonomy): domain Eukaryota; kingdom Metazoa; phylum Chordata; class Mammalia; order Primates; family Indriidae; genus Propithecus; species Propithecus coquereli. The sequence continues at coordinate 4,614,270 of NW_012141524.1, forward strand.
GACCACCACAGGAAGGCTATATGCTGAAATAGCTCCATAAGATTAAGGAACCGTGTTTAATTTGGTTTTGCACATGCATTGTTGTTGAATAATGAGTTTTTCTAGCATTATAGATATGGCATATGACAGAAGATTAGACCGAGTGTGCATTATGTACTGGATATCAACTAGTGCTGTTCTCATTTTTATTCTATATGAATAATGCTTCCAGGACAAAATGTGCTGTTATTGCCTAAGAGTTAGTTGCCTGTTCATTTATTAAAGAACCTTTCATAATGGCAAGAGTCAACACTATGTGTGTAGAAGAGAAAAGCGAGTTCTAATTAAAGAACAACTACTAGAATTAACAAAGTCAATGATCCAATTTTGAAATTGTGTCTTTTGAAAATTATCAGTAGCACTGCTTAGAATACACTTCTGCTTTGATTTCTCATTTAGCCATGACACTGTGAGTGCTTAGAATCATAGAAGGCACCAAGTCAATTAAGGTACTTACCTTTATGTTTAAGGTTGACTTTATAATTTCTCTCAATATGTTATGCATCTATTTATTCTGGCTCTACTGCTCTGAATGATAATAATGTAAAGAGCAATTTTGTTTATTTTATTAACCTTGTTTCTGTAACTTTGTTCCTAATAAAATCAAATTAGGCTTTTTAAAATGCAGAATTCAGATTTTGTTTCTTCTGTATTTTGTTTTACAACGAGGTCCTAAAATTGAAAATGAAAACACATTTGAGTACTTTTATAATAGTAAAACATGTTCTGTAAGTTGGAAAGAAATTAAAGAGACATTTTAAAAACCCCAAAGTGGACAGTTTCCTGTAACATCTACTTCTAAATAATTCCTTAAACTATGGCATAGACTTAGTAATTCAAATATATTTTTAAATGCATCCATAGTCTGAACTATTATAAATATTTTCTTGAATACTTGTAAATTCAATTGTTCCCTTCAAGAGTATCAAAGAAAATTTAAAATTCAATGATGTCTAAACATATTTGGTACTCTTGATGATGTCCTTAAAAGCACTGAAAATGTTTATTTAAAGCATATTTTCTGGATCTGATCTCGAGCAAATTTTCCTCTTTCTTCACCTTTTGGCAAGAACATTAGTGTAGTGTGGTGTGGTAGAGGAATATGGGAGGAAATACCCACACTCTTCATTTCCTGATGTTGTTAGGTATCTGTGAAAGACAGCAAGGTTTTCTTTAACATATTCTTGTTCTTCAGAAACATTAAAAAATGAGAAAATTTATACAAGGAAGAATATTAGACTTTGATGCTTCATTTTCAGAGGAGATTTGTAAAAAGAAAAAGTGACACCATGTGATTTATTCTCATGACAAGATTGTGAAGGGAACATGAAGTACAAAAACTCAATCTGTTGTTATTACATTATTTACATTTGTACATGATGTCTTCTTTATGCTGAATGCCATATTTGAATGCTTCAAAATGGGAACATAGAATCTTCGTAAAGATTTACAGAGTCAACTGCAAATAAGTAACTTCTTAATTTAATGGTAATTATAAGGTTTTAAAATGTACTTTCTTTTTTTCATCATATTTTCTCAATAGATGGCTCTGTGTGTGCTGACATTAAATCATTTTGCTGTCCTTCAAAATACATACTAGCTTACTTAAGTTCTGAAATGTAGAGATCCATTTAGCTGTACATATTTAGTGCCTTTAAAATTGAGAAGCACCAGATATGATTTTTCTAAATAATTGTTCAAATCAAGTAATCTGTCTTTAAAATGTTAATTGCTAATCCAAATAGTATGTGAAATTAAACAGTTGCTTCTTTTTTTGCATATGTATTATATTGTAAAAATATATGCAATGCTTTCTTTACAAATCAACTCAATTTCCTTTCTCATGTCTGAAATGGGTCAAAATCCATCTGAATCTAAAGCATTATGGATACACATTATTTTAAAAGGAAGAAAGGAAGACTTTAAAAGGAAATTCAGATTGCATTGATTTTTTTTCAGCATACACAAGTGAAGGTTTTTTTATGAAATAGACACTTTTCGATGCTATGAATAAGGAATCATCCCTTCCCTCAAGTATTTATATTCTAGTCAAGGAGTTGCTAGCATTAGAAATTCCAGCTTTGTATTAGGCAAAGTAGATATAGCAGAATTCCTGGGAAAGCAAATTTTTTACAATGGTAACTGTAACAAACTGCAGACTGGAATAGTCTAATGGACTGTCTAGATATACATGTAGGAATTTATAAGGATCAGTGACTGTGTAGGCACTCCATCAGATTTTGCCTAAAAGAAAAAATTACTTCTGCTTTCTTATGTAACTTTCTAAGGCCTCTGTGGAATAGGTAACAGGGAGCTGACAGATTTAAGTGTAAATGAGATAATAAAAACATTTAGTTTCATAGCCAGGAATGACCGAATTCTGAGGTCAAGGACTTTTTTTCTCCCAGTTCACAGTGTGAGGTTTTTGGATCATTTGTCAGAACAAATAGATTCACCTTAAATGTAAATGGCGATGGGCATTATTAATATCACGTTGGAAGATCAGTATTTATATAAAAAGACCTTTGTAGAATACAGTTTATTTCTGAGGCCATGTGAATAATGGAAATGGCCACTTTGCCTTGCCTCCTGGGTTAATATGAATGTATTCCGGACATTCTGCTTCCCCTATGCCTTACTTTAAACTCCTTTCCTGCCTTCTTCTGTAAAAACGAAGAGATTATTTTCTGTGTAAATACTGTTATCTAGGCCTAGTGTGACTGAGAAAAAGGAAGTTAGATTCTTTGATTAGTCCATCAATATCCCACAAAATTGGCAAATTTCTCCCTTAATATCCTTTACATATACTCTGCATAGAACTAAACAAAACAAGTTTGAATAATTCTATGAACTTCTCAAAAAGGGATATGAATATAATACAAGTGTTATTTATTCGGGTTCTGAAGGGATAAATCTGGCACAGAAAAGATAGTTAAGTGGACGAAGATCTGGCATCTACCCTGAATTCCAGTGACTTTCACCTTGGTTTTCACAATTGCTGACATATAAGACCATTCAGAAGAAACTGAATGGGACTACAAACTAATTTCATATGGGATCCTGAGTAATCTTGACATAGTAAT
>NW_012141524.1:4621086-4623369 GCF_000956105.1 Propithecus coquereli
CAATTACTAAGAATTTATTAAGTGACAGCCAATATACTGGGCACTTTCTTACAAACTAAGCAATCCAAATATTAGCTACATGTAACAGAAAATCTTATTTGCAATACCATAAGCAAAGAAAAATATTGAATTATCATATAAAAGATGCCTGGAAGAAATCAGTCTAGAGATGGCACCGGATCTCCATGGTGACCCACGTTGTTTCTTTTCAGTTATTCTACCATCCTTAATATATTGGTTTTCTTCCTCTTGCTTTTCACCTACTGGTAGCAAGGCAGTTGTCATAGTTCTAGATATTCTCCTGCTCAAAGGAGGAAAAGAGGAAGAAGGGATGCAAGAAGGAATTTTCTTAGAGTGGCTCTCACCTTTCATCACTGAGGGAAAAAATCTGGAATCCTTTGGACAGTGTTCTGCTAACATTTCATTGGTCAAAATTAGGTCATGTGCTCATCCTTAGCTGCAAAAGAGGCTAGGAAGAGAATTTCTGGAAAGCGGGTGTGAGCTGGCATGACTTCCCTAGACTATTATGATGCATGCTTTTAGACATAATGCATTGTCTTCCTAAACAAAGACAGAGTTCTATTTTGAAGAAAAAGGTGTCTATGGTGGATATTTGTGGCATGTTGTAGGGACAGTGAATTGCCTAATGGATGGTATCTTTCACATAGCGATAGAAATCTAGCCACGTTCTTACAGTTAACAATTACAGATTCGTATTCCAAATCCACCCACATCTTTAGACTCAAGTCCAAATGTTCTTTCCATAATACCTAAGAGGTTTTGAAGGAAAACTTGGCAGTTCTTCAAGACTTAGGTATGCTTTTAAGAAGTGCAATTTTCAGCTCTTAGTTAACTTCCAAAATTAAAAAAAAAAACAACCTTATTCTTTATTACATGAGACATATAATGAGAGAAGACTCAATTCAAATTGATCACTTATAGTACCTATCACATCACAAAATGATGACAATATGTTTTCCAACTTCACAGTGTTCTTTAAACACTTCAGCTTTAACATGTAAATACTTTAGACAAAGTCTAAAAAATGAGCTTGCCTCTGAAAATAGAAGTGTTAGATAAATATGAAATGACATTTATACTTTATTTTAAAAATGAACAGTCTTTGTATTCAGTTCTTTGCTTAAAGTGCAGGTAATTACAGAAGATGCTCCAGGTAATTAAGGCAGACCTTATCTACTTAGTCATTAATCAAAAAATAAAACATAACCTATGAGATAAATTTTCAAGGAAATCCATACAGAATTTTTGGCATTATCTATGAAGTTATTGAAATTTTATCATTTTAAAGGGATATCTGTTGGAGTAAAATCAAAATTATTGTTTTAAATAAAAAAGGTATTCTTCATATGAGTTAACATTTAGCATATTCTGATTTTTTTAGGTTCTAATATTAGTACATTTTGCACATAAATGAACTGTAGTAATAGCCTAGAAACTATACATCTACTTAAAATTTTTGAAAGGTGAAATGTTTATATGATGAAATTCCCCTAGAGGCTAAGAATAAGTTAGGAATGAGAATACTAAGTGGATAGTACTTTGTACTGCTAGTTCATTTTTCATTAAGTGAGCCTGCATATTCTGGTTCCACAGGTCCATATGATTCAAAGAAATAATTCACACATTTGGTTCAAAATGTGGAAATAATTGTGAGAGATTATTTGGAGTATTTTTGTTTCCAATGTTGAATACATCTGCTGTAAAAGGAAGTCTTGAATATTTTTGAAAATACTGGATTTTCCTTGTCTTTCCTATGTATAATTATGTTCATCTTTGTACCCACAAAGTTTGTATGATTTGCAATTGGGGAATGAGCATGATAGATGAAAGAGTTTGGGGTTTGAGATGGAAAAGCCTTTTTCACCTATAAAATAGTAGCGAAAATAGCAAATTGCAAGGTTGCTATGAGGATTAAGTGTAACACAGGTGAAGAGTATATATTGGATCCTCATAACAACTTGAAACTTAGCTATTATCACTGTCATTTACAAGTCAGAAAACCAAGCCTTAGAACTATATATTTATAAAGGTTATATATACATAATAACCTTTTTAAGACATTTGGAAATAAGATTTTCAACTTTGTTTCTGACAAAGATTAATATTTTGTAGAAGTGAGCGATTAACAAAATCATGCTGTAATTGCTTTTAAACTAATACAAAAAGAGAAATTGTTAAGATGTACATATGTTCTCATTATCCACATGGATGGAAAATATATCAGGCATTTGGCTTTTTTTCTGAAAGAAACTCACAAATACA
>NW_012141524.1:4623419-4625288 GCF_000956105.1 Propithecus coquereli
ATATTTAATATATAAGTTGAGAATTGTACACATTTAAAGATGAAGAGCCTGAAACCTAGAGAAGTGAATTATTTTCTAGAACACAGAGTTGTGTCAAAATCAGGACAAAAAATTATTTCTTTTAAACTTCAGTATTAGTTTTTAAAGTTAAGACAATGAAATCATTTTAGTTTTCATAGCACTTAACTAATAATATTGTAGCCTAAAATAAGGATCTTAAATGACATATTTTGAATCTACTTTACAATAGGGATTGGACTGATTCTTTTCACAAACAGTCCCATTGCTTAAGAACAAATTTGTAGACAGAACCCTTCATTATAGCTTTATTTCAATTTAACTATTTTACAACTTCCTGAGGTCAAGTGGTCCCTCATAATGCTGATCTTGCATATTATGTTACCATCTTAGACTTCAGTTTATCTAAATAAAGCTGGACTGAACATTGAAACCAGCTTTACACAAGAAGTCATAATCAAAGAAACATCAGCCATTTATAGCCAAAAATTATTGAAAAATATTTTAAATCATTACTTAAGTTTTATGGCCCAAATGTTTGTTCCCCCCAAAATTCATACATTTAAACCTAATTCCTGATATGATAGTGCTAGAAGGTGGGTCTTTGGGAAGTGATTAGGTCATGAGGGTAGAGCCTTCATGAATGGAATTAATACTCTTATAAAGGAGACCCAAAGAATTAGTTAGCTCCTTCCACCATGTGAGGCACAGTGAGAAGATACCATCTGTGAAACAGAAGGTGGCCCTCACCAGACACTGAATCTGCTGGCACATTGATCTTGGATTTCCCAGCCTCCAGAACTGTGAGAAATAAATTTCTGTTGCTTACAAGCCACTTTATTTTGTGGTATTTTTGTTATAGCAGCCCAAAAGGACTAAGAATGCTAAGTCTCTTGAAAAATTGTGTTGCATACACCGTATCTTCTTGAAAGCCACTTTCAAATTCCTCCTCGATTTCTACAAAATTGATCACTTGCATCTATCACTGCTCTATAATCCTCTCTCCTTTCTTTTGCTGAATTCCTTGAACTCTTTGCCTTTATTTCAACTGCTGCACAGGTTTAATCTTTTCCACACACCCCTGCATGGCTAATACAAGTGCACGTTTACTCCCTCTGGTTGCTCCTTCTATGTCCGCTACCTTGCCCTTCTGGCTTTTCTAGTTCTAGTTCACATTTGCAACAGATACGTGATGTGGACAGTGAGAAGTGGGGAGAATTTTCAATACTGTATTCTCTTTTGCCTATTACATTTATTACTTTTCCCTTTTCCAAGACAGCTTCCTGCTTTTAAAATAAGAAAGAGCTAATTATTCACTCCTTACATCCAATTTGTTATATCAAAGCGGGATGAAGGATTATTGTTTGTAATAGCCTATATATGATATTATTTCATACATTTTGTGGTTAATGAAAATGATCCTGCCCTCAAAGAACTTAATAAACAGCTTACTAGGGCCTGGGGAGAGAGAGAGGGGGCATTGACCTTGCTCTCAGGAAGATCATGTTCTACCAGGAAAGATAAAATTTGTAATATAATTAGCCATAATATTAGTTTTAATTACTATAGGAAAAATGTAGACATGGTGACAAAATGAGGAAGGCCTTCAAAGCAATTCTGATTTTGGATGATGGAAAATTTGAGTGTGCCTTATAGAATATAAAAGTGTAAGACAGAGAATTTTGGAAATGCTCAGAAAAGTGAGGCACAGATTTATCGATGGGAAAGCACACATGGTCTATGTAAGTGACATCTGCTCTGTTATGTCATTTTGGTGTTATTAGAGTGTAGATAGTATACTTCAGAACTGTATCTTTTTATACATGTTTTCAAAATAAGTGTAAAAAACTT
>NW_012141524.1:4629708-4640181 GCF_000956105.1 Propithecus coquereli
CAGGATTTAATCCAATTGTGTTTTTTGTGAGTCATAGCTAAGGTAGGGACCTTATACTTACCTGCTAAATATCAAGCAGAACTAACTGATATCCTCGATGCAAAATTTTAAGGTGGACATGGGTGAATCTTGCTGTATGGAAAAGTTATTTTTCAATGGTGAGATATGTATACATATGTGTATATATAATTAAATTAAAATTTTAATGCACTTCAAGTGTCAGAATTAAAAGAAAACTTGTAGTAGATCCTTAGGTGATTTACTTTTGACACTTGAATAATTACTTACTAATTTGTATGTTCTATACATTTTGATTTTTGTATAAATATATACTACACACATGTATTCTTAAGACGGGATGAGAAAAATATATTAATGTCTGAGTAATTTGAAACTACTTTAGTTTGTAAAAGGTCATTTCAGGCAGGAAGAGATAGTGTTCCTTTAAAGTACAGCTTGCTATCTGTGTGCAAATTGAGCTTATCTCTTGCCTGAAACAGAATTATCTGTTCTTAGGCTTAAGAAAAGCTGCTATATTCAGTACAGTGGTATTTACAAAAGATCTAGCTTGGTAGACACTTTATCTTTCTCTGCGATTCCTTGTCTTTGTTAGGCAGAAAAGAATTACATAGTATTATTCCTAATTTGCTGAAAAGATGTGATATTTTACTAATGAAATGAAAATGATTGCTGGAATATGCTTACATGTTAATAAGTGGCAGAGACTCAGAGGGAGAAAACACCCTCTGAGTTTTGTTCTTATAATTTCTCTTTGGAAGTCTGTACTGAAATAGCTTGCCCTTTTGTTGTAATTCATGTAAATAATTCTGAATATTCCATTTACATGCCCTTTTAAAATTACTGCCAAAGTGAGACATGTCAAGCCCATAGAATTCTTGGTATAGATGAAGCTTAGATCAAATAAAGGGTAGTTTACTGGAAATAACATAAAAAGGCAAATTATTTAAGTTCTCTTCTCCTTCCTAGCTTGTCATGTCTTTTCCCCACCCCAAATCCATGAGAAGACAATATCTGAGATGATGGGCCATTGTCATAAACTCCTATAATCACCAGGAATAAACAATTTGAAAAGTAGAAACCTAAAGTATAAAACTATAGGGCACCATATTACTCTCTCATTCTTTATTATCTTTATTGAAATGAGATAGCTATTATTACCCAACAAGAAAACTGACCTTGATCACCAGCTAATGAAGAGGTCAACACTCTCCTGAAATGTGAAAAAAATCACAGAAAAATAATTAATCAGATCAAGCAAAACGGAAGGGAAGAGATGGAAAAAAATATATCACAAAGACAAAGAAAAAGAAGAAAAGATAAAGTGGAGTAAAGGAACATAGCTTTCTTGATGACAGTGAGATTTTTAATTTTGCTACCTAACTGTGATATAGTACTCACTCTTGTCTACAACTGCGTAGGAGGTAGGATTCACAGATAAAATACAGGCCACCCAGTTAAATTTGAATTTCAAATAAACAAAAAATACTTTTTAAATTTGAAATTCAAGTTTATCTGAGAGCCTTGCATTTTTATTTCCTCAGTATAGCAAATTTACCAGGAGACACATTATTTTTAAAAAAGATTAACTCTGCTAGAAATGTTTTCCTGACTTTTTCTGTCTAATACCGAGGCCAAGGGAAAAGTGTTGATAGTGGATCCATTTCCAAGGATGCTAAGTGGGTCTATTTCTAATGACTAACATATCTCTTTTGGAGTATGATAAGTGAAGAGTTTGACTAATAGCATTAGATTTTCACTGTTAGAAAATGATACATTCTCACTTTTGCTAAGATACTACTTGACACACTAAGTACCTTATTACTTATATAAGGAATCTGACTTTTATGTAACTTTTTATTTTCTTAGATCTCAAATCACATGTAGTAGGTTAAAATGTAACTAATAGTATAGCCACTAAGTGAGAACTAGCAGGATACATTCAAAGGTGGATCAAACAGTGCTTTGGACATATATACCCAAAGCTCTAGAAGACAGTATTGATTTCAACCCTGTCTTGGATAGCTGTTCAATCACATTTTACCCTTACTGTATGCATAATGTTATATTTACATAGTCAAACCATACTCAAATACAATTTCAGGGATTGACAGTATGGGTTAAATTATTTATAAAAGTTAAGTTAAATTGAGCATTGTGTAACCTCACAGATAGCCTTAAAACATATGGGTAAATTCTCTCTCTCTCTCTCTCTCTCTCTCTCTCTCTCTGTCATACACACACATACACACACACATACACACACACTGAGGTGGAAATTTCTACTAGATATCATTGTCAACAAGAAAGTATGTAAATAATAAGATGTATTAGACATAAATATTAATATGTAAATAGGAAGTATGAAAGAGAGAAAATAAGTCTACTTAAATCGTGGCTTAGATTTGTATATAATAATTACATACATATGGGGAAAAATATTTAGTTAACAGTTTTCTTTAGTATCTAACTCAGTACCTGGCCTTTTATAGGTACTCAGTAAATGATCATTAATCACATGAATAGATACATCTTCTACCTTCTTCTACATTCTACCTTCAATGAGTTCACAGTCCGGTGGAGTAGATGGATATAGGAAGTTGTAAAAGTGATACAATATTACTGGTGGCATGATAGGGACTGTCACATCCCATGTTAATATGAGAGAAGCCAGGAAGAATATATAATCTACCCATTTGGGGAGCCAGAAAGACATCTGAGAAAGTTGACCTTTCAGTTAAGTGGAGTTATCTAAGGAAAACTAGGTGAGAAAACAGTGAGGCTATACAGAGAAGAGTTTATAGGCACAGGGCCAGATATGTGAAGAAATCCCCTACATGTAGGGACCTTCGCTGAAGTAAATGCTTCTGAGAGGTGTAAATTTTAACAGAGCAGACAAAATTCAAAGCTGAAAAGTTTCAGGACCTCATTTTATGTCACATTAAAGAACTTGCACTTTATTCTGAAAAAGCCACTGGGAATCATTAACAAATTTTAAGCAGAGCCTAAAAAGGTCAGATATTCATTTTAGTTGGAACATTTTGCCAATTATATGGAGAATGGATCTGAGAAGGACAAAAATACAGGCAAAGGGGCCAATTAGGTAACCATTACAGTAATCCAAGGATGAAATGATAAGAATGGAAAGGTTATTGGTTAAAGTGGTTGGGTGGGGGGTTCAGGCTGAAGAAATATTGTAGAGGTAAAATAATGGGGTTTGGCGATCAGTTAGATGCAGGAACAAGGAATGCAGAAATATCTAGCAGCAAGTTGGAGATATGAGCATGAAAATTTGGGAAGAAGTCTAAGTTGGAACAAACGAATTAGATTCATCAACTCAGAGATGAAATATTGAGACTGTGTGAGATCATCTTGTACAGCGTGAACAGGAATGGAGAGCAAGCAAGAAAATGGAAGCCTAGACAATGTCAAAACTGAAAATTCAGGTTGGAGAACAGGAGGGAAGGAGGTAATGAGCAGAGAGGATGGAAGGGAAACAAGACAGTGTGAATCATAAAAAAAATAACATTGTAGAGAAAATTGAGACAAGAAAAATAGAGCCAAACAGCACAGAAATTCAGCAAAATGTATCCACATCCAAATACTTTTTAGAATATCTTTAAAACACAAACTCAACGCAGATTGATTGAATTTTCTCACCCTGTTTGGAGAACATATTTTAAATCGGAAAGGTGATTACCACAGACTAGTCATGACATTTGGTAAACATTTTTGCCCCTTTTAATGAACAGTCTAGCAAAATTTTGTAATGAACCAATTAGAATTTAAATGACACCTGCTTTAAAAAAATCTTTTTACACTCCATTAATTTATAGGATAGATTATTCAAGTTCCTAGGTCTATCAGGAAATTAATTACAGTTTAAAATGAACCAAATATATACTGTATTCCCATCTAAATTCCTCAAGAGAGAAATTATATTCTATCAAGCATGAAATACATATCCAAATATTATCCATTTACACATACTTACATGATAAACTCTAAGAGCCTTTTCAGAGGCATTGTATGATTTTCATTGAATGCAATAAAACATTCTGCATTCCTCCAAAAGAAGATACTTCTTTTTGATTTCTGACTTTAACAATTGCATTATAGAGGTTGCACATTTAAGGACCAATAAGTGAAAGGAGGGGAAGTTCACTGGAAATGAGCTGAAGAAAGATCAGGAAAGCTGGGCATGAGGAAAGGTCACGAAAAAACAACCAGTTTAGTTCTACAACGGTCAGTTTGGAAGTAGTGAAACTAACAGAGAAGACTCTACTTGATTTATTTGTTTAGACGCATAAGCTCTTTGGCAATTTGTGCCCCAAGAAATTTCTTGCTGGACTTCACCTTCCTTAAGGCTAAGTTCACTATTATGCTGCATGAGTTTATGAACCTCTGCCTCGAATCTGTCTGTCCTTACCACTTCTCATCTCCTTATCATTTGCTGTCACCTCATCACCCCCAAAACCTTTTCTCTACTGATAATCCCTAGATTCATATCACTTAACTAGGTAAAGAAATGGAATATTCTTCATTGAAGCACTCCTCGTACTACGGCAATTGGAGGGGAGCACAAGGCACCATCCCCTGGCCCTGTCTTGGCAACAAAAAAGCCCGTCAAATACTATTAAAATACAAAATGCTGTCTTCTCCCTATATATTAGAAGACTTACTAAAGATTTTTATTTTTGGCATAAATGATTTTATTCCTAGTATTACCTATTTTAATTTTTTAACAAAACCATAATTTTGATTATTTTCATTTTACATTGTCCATGATTTGACTATTCCATTTAATACAAGGAAAAGCTGAGAGAGAAGTGACATAGCTTGCCCGATTTCACAGGCTTGACGTCAGGTTCATCTGCCCCAAAGCATCTGCTCCTACCACTGTAGTCCAGTGATAGGGCTGTTTGGCTGGACCACTGTGGACACGAATAGGCAGTGGCCAGTTGTGGCTTCTCCAGCAAGAAATCCCAGCCAGGGGCTGCTCTTTGTCATATTGGGTTGACTTGGCTGCCCAGGATTTGCAGTCACCCAATCATACCACTCAATGCCCATTGCTTCTTGGGACTCAGAATTCTCTCTTCAGTGATAGTACTTGCTATACTATTTGGTGGGCTTTTCTGAAAGTTAACTTCCATGTGAGAAAAAAGCCAAAACAATTTTTCTTTAAATTTGATTCATCTTCCCTGTGTTTGTTAGGATGGAGTTTAGTCTAAGTGTTAGAGAACTTATCACATACTGGCACATGCGGAGTAATTCAGTCATTATTGATGTAGTAAATGAATTTTAGTACTGACAATCTCATTTATTTTCTTTGGTATTTCTTAAAAAGAGCTTATTGGCCAAGGATGGTGTAAAAAATCTAAACCTCCAGAGTTTATACTTCCAAAATGTACTTTAAAAAACTGCAAGTTTATTTCTGGTAGGGAAAAAAAGTTTATTTAAGTCAGTCGAGAGTCAGCATTTGATGACTTTATGGACAAAGTCATGGCTAACAGCAAGGACTCACTTGGTTCACATGGTCGTTAACAGTAAGGACACTGAAGCCAAATCTGCCTACCTCTGCATCCTAGTTCTACCACATACTAGCTGCACCATCTTGGGCAAGTAATTTACGTTCTCTGGGCCTTAGTTTTTCTTCTCTGTAAAATGGAGCAAATGATACTGCCACTTCACAGGGTTGTTGTAGGAGTTAAATGCATTGAGAGTTCCAAAAATACCATGATTTCAGGAAGCTCTATAATAATTTGTCAGATAAAATAAACATAGACCATAGCTTGTCACTGGTGACTACAAATTTAAATTGAACTATTTTCTAAGTGTTCCCCAATTCTAATTTCCAAGGTAGAATTTATTGCTCTCTCCTTTGTGCCTCATCCGTACCTCTGTTCAGCCTATCTCCTGGTTCTCATTACATAGTGAATGGCTTGATGTGTTTATATGATTGATTCTACTACTGAACTATAACATCTTTGAGAGCACAGCCTATGTTGCGATCACTTTTTTTTTTTTTCTCCAGGGACTGGTAGCACCCTAGTACAACATAAGCCCATAATAAAAGTTTACACTGAATTGAATAATTGTCTTCCTGATTTCTAACCTAATAAATACATTATTTTATTGATTTATTCCTCAAGTATTGCACAAAAATTTTTTTCCCCACTGTAGGGCTTCCTAGTTATTCTTATTTCTTCCTATACCCTCATTTCTCAGGCTTATTTAGCACTTTTTTTTAAAAAAATAAAGCTTTGTTGCTCATTTTATTTTCATTAAAATATAACTTTCCTATAGTCTTTCATGTTTATTACTTCACTTTAACTCCAAACTTTGTGATTTTGAGCAATATTGTAGATGAGGAAATTGAAAGAAGGAAAGAGTACACAAATTTATTAAGATTCACCAGTTAGAGGGGAAGTCATGTTTCTAAACTTTGGATTCTGCATTCTCTCATCAACCTTCCTTTCTTCCTTTCTCTCTTGAAATCCCTAGAGGAAGTAGCCATTTGAGAACTATTGCCTGAGAACTTTGAGCAGGGAAAGCAATAGCAGTAAGCTCAAAAACTATAAAATTTTAACTATGGTATGCATTAGGCTTGAATAAGGAAGGCATCATTGCTTTACTTACGGTAAGTAAAATAGCTAGGAACTTCAGGTGGTGAAGTCAGACCCAGAAGGAACAACAGAAGGAATGGAGTCAATCCCCTACCAAAAATATAGGATTCCAAGAAATGCATAATCAGGGCATTATTTTGCCTGTGTGATTTGATTATGCAAAGCTGGAAAGAAAGTTGTTATCACAAAGTAAATGCTGTACTGGAAGCATTAGAGGTGGGTGATTATTTTTACTAAGTTGGCCTGAATCATTTTGACACCTTAATGTAATTTTAAAACATTTTTTTACAAACTCAACCCTTTTGCTGTTTCCATTTCTTAATGCTTGATTGGCAACAAAGTGATCATTTAAAGACAAAGACTGAAATGTGAATAAAAGTCCATTTAAAAACCCCCAATTTCCACTAGGTTTCCATAGAAATGTAGAAAACCATGACTCTAAGACTCAGCCGTCTTTTCTTTTCTGTTGGATCATTTATAGTGAACTTATGTGTTCTTAAACACACTTGAACACAGTCAGAAGAGGCTATTCACTTAATAGCTCCTTTTATTTCCAAAAATGAAAGTACAGATTTAATACTATAGTTAAAACCGTAACTGTAATCTGGAAGATATGTAGCAGTCAGTTTTTCCAGAGCAAGTCTTTATTTGACACATGTGGGTACTCAGTTGCGAATTTTATTTGTTGATGTTTTTATGGCTGAGGTACCAACTCCCAGGCAGAACAACATCTGTCCTTGGCCTGTTAGGAACTATGCCGCACAGCAGGAGGTGAGTGACTGGCTAGCAGGGAAGCTCCATCCATATTTACAGCTGCTCCTCATCACTCACCATCCTGCCCCTACCCCGGTCCATGGAGAAATTGTTGTTTTCCATGAAACTGGTCCCTGATGCCCAAAAGGATGGGGACTGCTGGTTCATGGATTTTCTTTTTGACTACTCATGATAAAGTTAGGCCCAACATGGTTTTTCACAAAATGTCAAGAACAATGGTAAATCTTTCCAACGCTTTTAAGTAAACCAAAATTAAAATAGGAAAGAAAGGAATCAAATTGAAACTAATTTCACAGTGCCCTGTTATTTCTTAATTGTGACTATCCTCTATACAAAGGATAGCTGTTAATAATCATTTCATATGCTTGTTGAAAACTTGTTTATTCAGAGCTATGTTATATAGAAATGCAAATTAAAATATAAATGAAATCTGCTCATAGCATGTGTTAAGAAAAAAGAACAAATATTGGATGTGGGAAAAATTAAATTTTGAGTACTTGGCTGTGATTTCCAAACCTGAGCACTTATTAGCTGAAATTCGAGATTTCAGAATAAACAAAGAGATTTTGACTTATTAGTAAATTATATTTCCAACATATATTTAAATCTATAGGTATTTCTATAACATGACATTTAGAAAATCTCAAATTCGGAAAATAGCTAAAACACATAGCAGTTAATATTAGATGCATGTGCATGTGGAAAATTTATGTTGTTCCTATATAGTTCATTTAAAAAAAAGTCTCTCTCAAATATATTCAACAATGTAGTTGAATAATCATTTGCTACATGCTCATGGCTATATAATCCAGCATCTATTTTGCAAAAATAAATTACCTGAACATTAATTTAAATATAATGGCATGTTAAATCTAAATCACTTTAAAATATTCCCATGTTTGGTGGAACGTGAGAATAAAATTGGAATTGAAATCGAACAGTAGCTATATGGAATTTTTTGAAAAGTATTGTCACTGATTTAGGGCTAGAGTTGTTTACTATATAGATTATAAATCACATAGAATATTTAGTATTTGTTTTACTAGAGTGTTTATATTACAACTATATAGATGCAATGAATACTGTCATGTAGGTACTATACTCTTTATGCAATTTATTGAATGGGCTATCTAGCTTATAAAAAAAATCTATCATTAAGCTCTAATTATTTATTATGCATGGTGCTGTAGTTACAAAGGAGTAGATTCCTAATGGAGCTTTTAGATTTCTGTGAAAGGAAATAATATTTTTAAGAGGGCAATATCAATAGAACACAGACTCTACTAGTTATTTCTATAAAGGTTTTCTCAGTCCGTTTAAGCAATAGCCTGATCTTACAAATATTGCTGTGCCCACTTTATGGGGGAGGAAACTGAGGAAGAAGAAGATTAAAATAATTCAATAGGATTATACAATAATTAAGTGCCAAACCTGAATCTTAAATTCTAATTTTCTGACCTCAAATCTAATACAGATGATAGTGTCAACAACATGCTGTACCACTGATCAATGAAAAGAAAAATTATTGTGGTCTCCAACTGTTAGGAAAGACTTAATTGAATACATGTGACATGAAATGAGGTTTGAAGAATAGCTAGGCCTTCTGAAGCAGAGAGGGAGGGTGTCTTGGGGAAGAAATCCAGCATAAGCAAAGGCAATAAAATGTCTAACCATGAAACGATGGCTAAGCCATTTTGGTTGTTAGGATAGGAGGTAGAGAAAATGTACATTTTGATCGGTTTGCAGAGAGCACCAGGCTAAAACCGTAACGAACACGATGTGTGCCTATCGTGTGGCAGATAAGCACAGCAAGAGATGGGGAGCAAAGTGCAGGGTATGATTTGATTACATGTTGTGAAAATAAAGAACGTTGAGCATTACTCATGCAGGTGGGAACACTAGCAGAGGAGAAAACGTGGCGTTTCAGGCCGCAGTGAACACTTTATGCATTTCTGGGGTGATTTTCCATTCAAAGGATTACTCAAAGCAGTAGATAATTATGCTATTTAAATATTCAAGTAATAAGGTTCTGTAAAGGGGCTTTTGGGCAAACATATTTTAGTTTCATCATTAAACTAATTCAGTTTTTCTAGAATCTATGACCTACCACCAGCAACGGAGCATTTCTGAGGCCTTCTGGGCAGATGTAATAGACTAGAGATGGTTGAAGACAAATTCCTTGCAGAGAAAGATTTGTGAAATCCTGCAGGGAACCAAGGAAACTGTACTCCCAAACACTGTCCCCTGCAGAGAAGGCTTTATCATTGACTGTCTCTTTGCACTTCAAAAATGCCTTGAACTTGTAAGTGAGAGCTACTGTTACTTTATATATAAATCCCACAGAAAATTATGGAAATATTGATGGTTGTCCTAAATTATGAATGGAGGCTCTATTCTTAATAGACATTTTGTGTTCATAAATATAACTTCTTTCTCTGAATATACAAATGAAATATATATTGGCAAGTGAAGATGAATTTTTAAAAAACGATTCATTATCTACATTTGCAGAACACATGTCCTCCCCCCAAATTCTGCTGAATTCCAGGGATATAAAATAAAATAAGACATAGTTCCTTCCTAAAGAATGCTCAGCAATGCAGAGAATGAATGTATAATCTGTTCAGCTCCTTTCTCATTTTCAGAAAATATTTGAATTCTAACACTTTGCAGGAATATGTCCACGTTGCTTGTTTGTTATTCCTACATTGTGTAGGAGTAATTTCAAGTAATTACACCTGTGATTACTCCAGGACAAAATTTTTTATCAGATTACCATGTTGTAGGTAAACATGAAGAGAATATATAACTTGTTATTATTATTCTTATTATTATAACTTGTCTCTACTTTTACTTCATGTGGCTCTGGAGCAGAAACATAAATGATTCCATATATTAGCCTAGATTTCATAAATGTTTACATGAGAATGACGTTTGTGTCAGGTAAACCGTTAAAAGAATCCTCTGAAATTTTATTCTGTGCCACATCTTATCTCTGTATTTGTTTCTATTCATAAGATGACACCTCAAATAATGTCATATGAATATGCCCCAA
>NW_012141524.1:4640301-4671888 GCF_000956105.1 Propithecus coquereli
TTCCCAATACCCAGAAATATTGCATGTCTTGTTCATGGCCTGATAATTTTTTTATTATTTTTGTCTTTAGAAATGCTCTTGGAGAGTATGATTTAAATATTAAGAGAAAAAATATTACAACGACCCTCCAAAGACTCCTCTTTGGAGATTTCTAAGCCCTTTTGATCAGGATTCATGCAATGAAGTGCAACAAAAATCCCTACTACTGAATGTTCTCTTGTTCCACTTTAAAGAAGGAGAAGCTATTTAAAACTAGTTTTATACGGTTTTCCAGGATTCTTTCTTATCTTCCTTTGATTTGGAACTTTGTGTTCTTCTGTGATTTTAATGCACACTTGAATGCCCCATAAAGCGTGAGATGGATGAATTAAAGCAATGGTGTGAAAGTAGATTCTACTTTAAGGCACTTTCTCTTTTGTTGTTTTTTCCTCAAAGTACCTTTAGCAAGTCATATTAAGATTTAAGTATTCCAAATTCATGTAGTTTCTACAGACATACAGAAATTCTTTCTAAATAGATGAGTCTAGTCTTCCTTTTGAGGATGCTGTTGATATGATTAGTTATTTTCCACAAAAAAGTAAGAACTATTATTATTTTAAAAATATAGATAGGCATAAAAATAAGTTTCCCTCATATGGAGCATATTGTGGTTCATATCTTCAACAAAACTGAATTGTTTACGCTATTTTAATTTATCAAGTGAATATATATCTTCCTATTAAGAAAATGGCTTGTCAGATGTCGTAAAGCATTTTTTAACAGTAAAGGTCACATTTTATTGCAAAAACCTGTCAGTGCTTTATGTCCAAGCTGTGAAATGTTATTGCTTGAGGGTGATTATGTGGGAGGGGGCGGTGGTTAAGAATGCCTTTCTGAGACCAGCTATGATTTACAGCAGCGAATGGAGAATTAAACTCTTAATTGAAGCCTACAGAGCAGTACCTAGAGGCTAGATTCAGCCTGAAATTTGATTCAGACAATTTTCTTAGTCAAGCCCCTATGGGCTTACCAGTTGATTCTCATGAGTTTTGATTGTGATTGAAAAGACAAGCTGTTTTCTGCTTTGCCCTGAACTTCCCTAAGGTAAATACCCAGTTTTAGCAAGCTTCTTGATTAACGTGGAGGGAGAGTTACCAGAGAGAGAGAGAGAGAGAGAGAGAAAGAGAGAGTGAAAGAGAGAGCAGGATTTTAACTCTTTCCTCAAATCTCAGAAAGAAAGTATCTTGCTATATCCGATATTCTCTAGAGGAAATTCCCACTTAGGAAACTGATAAATCTTCCCTTCCTGAAATTATGATGGAACTACGGCTATGGCTTCCTGCACTTGCTATATGCCTCTTTAAAAGAGGGGTGCGTGTCATCAGTCACAGGCAACTTGTATTCATTTGGGCCCCACCAGGTATCACCGGTGGGAGGCTGACTTAGATGCGACACAAATGTCAGTCCACGTGTTGCACTGATCCTGAATCAATTTTTCCATTTCTTTCTATCTGTAAGTGCTATTCTTGTGTTTGTTCCATCATATTTTCTATTTATCGTATCTTTTTTTGGCATGTTTTATAGTTTACTAAGTTATATACTCTATTAACACATCTTATAAATTCTGTCTTGTCTCTCATACTAGTTTCCTGATTACTATGCTTAACATATCCTGAGAGTTTTGCCTCTATCTCTTAAGCCTAGACTTTACTTGTTATCTATGCTTAATACTTATGATTTCCAGCCACCTTTATTTCTTGTCCTCTATAGCAGAATTCAATATTTTTAGATAATGCAGCAAATTCACAGTAAGTATTAAATGCCTAAGATATGCAAGGCAATGAGCTGGGTGTTAATGAAGCTAGAAAGATAAAATATAATCCCCAATTTAAGATTTTGGAATGGTGAAGGAGCTATGTTATTTACCTAATGCTACAGAGGTAGAAAATTCTGTGGAATAGGCACTGACAAGACAAGAATTGTGATTTAGAAAAATGAATCTGGAAGTGGTGTATAACATGGGTCATGGGAGAAAAGATTAGATGAGGGAGCTCATTTCATTGGTCTAGGACAGTAATAATATTCTAAGCCACTGTGGTGGTTATGAGATAAGAGAGAAAGGGTCAGACGCAAATTATAGTTTGGAAGTAAAATTAGCGTTGTTTAGTAACCTACTGAATATAGGAGCAAGGGCGGGGAGGAAGAAAGATAACCTTAACCTTTTGAGCCGAGGTGAGAATGGCCATAAACAGATAAAAATAGGAATGTGAGGAGTGGCGCCAGCTGAGGAAAAAGAGTGGTTTTCCAGCTGGAAGCACATCGAGTGTGATATTCCCACAGGATATCTACAGAGAGGTGTAATGCAAACAGAAAATGCCTAATAGAAGGATGGCCAGGAATAAAGATCTGTGAATCATCTCAATAGAAGAGAATGTTCAGCCAAGAGATTTGTTTCTATCTTTAAGGAAAATAATATGGAGCCAAAAGAGGGAAAATGATGGAAGCTTGAGAATTAGCAGCATCACAGGGTCAGGGCAAATGAAGAAAATAGGGGCAGAAGCAAGAGGAAGTAGAGGGTTGGCAGAGGTAGACACAAAACCTGAAGTAAGGAGTTGTCCAAAGCCTGTTGGGAATGGCAGGATTAGAGAACTGAGAAGGGGCAATTAGACTTGGCCAATAATAATTTACAGATGGCTTTGGGGAGAGAGATTTCAGTAATATGGTGGGACAGTAAATTGCATTTCCATGTATTTATGAGTGAGAAGTGATAAATTAGAGGCAGTGAAGATAAATCTGCCTGGTTGAAAGTTTGCTAATAAAGGAGAGATGCAAGACAGTAACAAGAATGAAGAAAAGAGTTGGGTTACATTGCTCGTAATGATTTTTTTTTCCAAAATAATTTACATAAAAGCAGATTGATGTGGTCAAAGATGAATATGAATATGGAAGTGTAAGACATAAGCTCAAATAAAAATGCAGTTACTTTTTTATAGGCAAGTAAATTTGGTAATAGGACATGAAGAAAATATTAGAAATTTAGTTATTGAAGCATCTGGTTTTGAGATAATAAAAGTGGACAATTAATGATGTAATTTCATATTTTATTGAAGGACTCCTACTGCATGTAAGGTAGCATTAGGTAAAATATTTACATAAATTCTCTTGTTATTCCAAGGTTTATAGCTGATTTTTATAGTTTTAAAGACTTGTTACCAGAAGTATACTTTGTTTCAGCCTGAATATGTACATTTTGTGTAATCATTGTAAAGAGATTGTACTTCACATTCTAAAGACTCATACCGATGCTCTTAAAATATAATATTTTATATATGGGAGTATAGTCCTATTAATGTTTATTTTATTAAAAATGATAAAGTATATTAGTCTAATAATATGAATAGCAATAGCAAATTAATTATTAGTGGTGCTGAGATTGAAGATGTCTGATTTGTAGATGACTTCCTAGGGAAATAATGATACTTTCTGACTGTGAGTGAGATTATACTTATTAGCATTGCTGAATAATCTTGTAGAGAATTTTCACAGACAAAATCATAGCAAAATAACTTTACCCTAACTTTTCTTACTGAAAGAAATAAAGACAGAGATTTCGCTTTGTTGTTAAAGATTTGCTTTGACTTCAGTTATCTTGGCATATGTGTCACACTTCTACTCAATTACATTCGACAAATATTCATTTAATATGTATCCTCTATGACGGTCCTTTTGCTAGGTCTGGGAATGATCTGATCAAGATGACAGATCAGTGGCCTTTGCCCTCACAGGATCATATATTCTGGTGGGGTAGATTACAAAGGAGAATAAAAAACACTTAGAAACCATAGTACAATCATCTAAATCTTGAGGGGTTCGGAAGCATCAGTTAAGTTTCTGATTTGAGAATTGAATGGACTGTGGTACATTTTTCAGAGAAAATAAGTTTTAAGAGAACATAGCTCATTCAAAACTCTGAGTATAAATTAGGAAGTTGACATATATGAAATGGTGAGCAAAGTATAGCCTTTATCCTAAGGGCAATAAGGAATCACTGAAGAGTTGTAAACAAAGTGGTGAGATGATCAAAATTGGGCTTGTCAATGATCATCTGATCAGTGGGGAGAATAAAGTGGACGAAGCAAGCCTGAAGCCAGGAAGCTTCAATAGGCAACAGCTGAACTGATGCAGACAGTACACGATGGTAGCCTAGACTAGTGCAATTAGAGAAGATTTGAGGGATACTTAGGATGTGGAGTCTAAAGTTCCTGGTACTTATTTGGATATGAGGAATAAGAGAGAGGAAAGAATCAAGGATGCCCAAATTTCTGGTTTGGGTCATTGGGTAGACTGAGGTGCTTTTCTCTGAATTAGGAACCACAAGAAGAAGACCTAGTATGGGGCAGAAGCTAAAGAGCTCCATTCTGGCCACACTGGATTTGAGCAGTCACTTGGGCCATCCTCATGCAGCTGTTCTGTGGGCCTGAGGTTCTGGAGAGAGAAAGTCAGCAGCTATGGACCTAGGGATCATAGCGCTGGTGGGAGTGGTTGTTCTGGGACTCTGTGCAGTGAGAAGAGAAGAGAACCCCGAACAGGGTTGATAAACTTTGTGTAAGAGGAGCCAAATATTTTAAGGTTTGCAGGTTATATAGTCTCTGGCACAACCATTGAACTCTGCCTCTGCCATTGTTGCAGGACAGTGGCCACAGACAAGACATGAGAGAATGGGTGTGGCTGTGATACATTCAAATGTGTTTATGGATGCAGAAATTTGAATTTCATATAATTTCCACATATTACTAGATAATATTCTTCCTTTGATTTTAAAATTATTTTCAACCATTTGAAACTGCACAAATCCATTCTTAGCTCATGGAACAGATCAAAAGCAATGGGCCAGGTATGATTCGAATGCTACCATTTGCTGATCCCTGGCCTAGGACGTTACCCGCCAGCTAGGAGAATCCAAAGAGGAAGTGACAGATATTGGATCAGAAAGGTAAGAGAAAAATCTAGAACAGGAAGTAAAAAATATATATATCACATAATTTTGAGTTAGTTCTAACAACTGCCAATCACTTACAATTTGCAGTGATGATAGATATTTATGGGGTTAGGTGCTTAAAGAAAGGAAGTCATCCATTGCCATCCCTTGTTCCTCTTCCTGCCCACCACTCCCAACCTCTACAGCATCGGTTCAGATGTCCAAGAAACCTGAGTTCTATTCTTGGCCACCTCTTAAAAGCCAGTTCATTAACTTCTTCTGTCTCAGTTTACTTTTCTGGAAAACAAAGAAAATTTGCAGAAGGAGAGAGAATGAATGACAAGACATGAGTGCATGTGCTAGAGCTCAAGTTCACAGAGTTTGGGGAAAATTAGAGCAGGTGTCATATAGGAAGCACTTAGCAGAATGTATAAAATATATTTAAATGCTGTTCAAATGTTCTTTCTCCTTCCCAAAATATTTGCAATCTGATGTCCTGCGTGAATTCTAATCCTTTGTAGGGAAATGATCTATTTTGCCTGGTTGCAGAGAAGAATGGATGGAAGTGGTTCAATCACTATCACTATCAATATCAAGCAATACCTGTTGATTAAGAAACTGAATGATCCCTTTTATAGTGTGAGTATCTGTGCATAGGCTCTAAAAGATGCTTTAACACACTGACTTCTCAACAATTGCAAGTTTCTTGAGATAATGGTACTGCTGGTCATTACAGAATTGAGTTCAGGTGCTGGATGGATTTGTATGTTTGTGCACACCAAATGTCACTAATGTAATAAAATTTGTGAGGCAGTTGAAGAAAGGTAAATGAATGATTTGTGTTAGAATTTTGCCATTTACTTGACAAAGACAGGCAAGCTTAGGACAAGTTATTTAACCTCCTCACTAAGCCTCAGTTTCATTATCTATAAAATGTGGATAAACTGCCTCTTTGTGGGTTATGGTGTGACTTAAATGAGAGGACATAAGACATCCAGCACAGTGGCTGATGTGTAGTAGGTACCCAGTAAATATTAGTTCCTCCCTTTCCCTTTGCTCTTATAAGAAAATCAATTTTGCCCTTTATTTCTGCTTGCTCTGGACCGTTTGCCTTAAAGAACAAACCTAAAGGAAAAAGAAGAGTTTTATTGATGTGTTTGCAAACGGCTTGTTGGGAATGCAGAATCTGTTACATTTGAAGTAAATAAATTCCATTGTGATACGAGCCTCATGCAAAGCTAAGGAGAGGTCTATAATTTGTTTTATTTAAAACATTAAATTATGATGACTCGCTTAATAACTCCAACTACTAAGCTAAACTGCATTTGTGTTCAGCAGACAGTCATAAAAATCCCTGTTAGACATTTAATTACTGCACAAATTGATTTATATAGCACTGTAAAACAAACGTGTTGATTTGCCAAAAAGAAATAGAGTCATGCTTGTAAAAATACTAATCTTTTTAAATATATAAATGTAGCTACAAGCAAGTATTCTACTATATAGAACTCTTTACCCCTGAAAGGCTTGTCACTCTTTTGCAATCCTGTCCATTTTTAAAGATAAAAGTTCATATGCAGAATCTTTTCATATGTACAAATTAAAAAGAGATTCATTGTGTCCTTATGAAAGAAATGCGTTGTTGTATTTATTTCTTAATGCAGACTTACACTAACATTTATTAATATGAATTTATAGAATCAAATTTACAAAGACAAGTCACAGTCAATGCTTGAGTAAATCGTGAAGTGAGCGAGTGTAAGTAAGGCGGGTAACTGTTGCCAGGGCGCAGGGTGGGGCTGAGGGAGGTGAAGTGGTTATGTGTTGATCTCTTTAGACAAACCGATTCTGAAGTCATCACTCAAAATTCCTCTTGTCCAAGAGAGAAAAACTATCTTCCCAAGAGTATTAATGTGATTTTTGTCAGTGCTTTGTTTATGAAAATGCTAGTTCTAAACTCAGATCAGGAGGGCTACACTATGACTTGAATTCTTTCAGTGGAGAAGAACTTATAGTGGTAAAATCCTCTTTAAATCTCTTTCACTTTATCTTCTTTTAAACTACAGCATATTTTGACAAGATCAGTTAGAATTGAAACTGGTAGCCATGCAATAGATCAAATATACTCATGTGCATGCATGCACACACATACACATACATTTCACTTCAGTGACCCGCATTAAGCACCATCTCATGATTTTGATCTAATAATTAAAAATACAGAGAGAAGGGAAGGGAAGCTGGGAGAAAAGATGAAAGAGAGAGAGAGAGAGAGAGAGAGAGAGAGAGAGAGAGAGAGAGAGAGATGGGGCCATTTTCTCGTTAACATATTCATTCATTGAATGTTTTCTTCAGGTACAGTCTATTATTCAGGCCTGTAGCTGCAAGCATGAATTAGAACTCCCACATGTAAAACTTATACTATTGATGGTAGAGAAAGAAATATAAATAATTGAAATATTTAAATACTTGAAATCAATTACAATCAGAGGAAATATAATCATGAGCACTAACTCACTTTAGAAAATGGAAAGAGAGTTAGGCTTCCATAATAAAATGGAATCGTTTAATGCATGTCAGTACTTCTAAGAGTTTCATATAGTCTCATAGTAATGGAAACAGCTCTGTTCTGGGCTTTGTTCTAACAAGGAGTAGTGGGGTGTGGTCCTTGTCCTCCAGGATATTGCATATACATCACATCAGTCATGTTAAGACACCTGTTAACTAATGCAAAGGAGGGAGACAAATCAAGGAAAATTGTGAAAAATTTGGACAAGACAATGAACAAAACAAAAGTGGACTAGACAATGATGGTGAATGCAGATGCATAGCCACCCCCCACGCAGGTTATCGCTATCCACCTAACCAAGTGGGAATTGATGGAATCTTGGTCTATAACAAAGATTCTCTTTGAAATTAAGAGAACCATCTTTTCCAAGTTCTCCTGTGCTATTCCAGACTCAGTATCCCCCCATTTGTTACTTTATGCTGACAAAAATATGGATCACTAATGAAACATCAAATCCTCTTTAGACTATTGAATTCACAAAATTCAGACAACAAAAAGAAGAAGTAAGTGTAAAACCATATATGGTATCTTCAGTGTGAGTGGCAGTTACATCCAATCAACCCACCGTTGCTGGATTTGAAGGTGGAAGCATTTGAAGTGAATTCTATTATAAAGTAAAAACTTAGATTTTACTGCACTTCATAAAATAATACATGGGAACCAAACTTTGGAGATTCTCTTTAATTAATTTTGGGGAAAGGACTGGAAACAAAAATTTTAAAAATCTTCGCATGAGAAGCCAATTGTCAGTCGAGAGTGAGAACCATTACCCTGAAGTCTTGAAGGAAGCAACTCTTAGACTGCTAATATTGCAATGTTTCCATGTTCATTTATTTCATGGTTTTCCTCTTCCCTACAGGAAGTACCATTTTATATGCAAGGATTATAATACTAGCAAAATAGTAAAACCTTCATTTATTTCTAAATAGTTTAAATTTTTTGTTTTTTTTTGTTTTTTTTTTGGTTTTAGAGGTAGCAGAAGAATAACACATTATTAGCCTAATAGCACTAAGTCTATGTTTAAAGTAGCCACAGTAACATTTTTAGTCTTATATACTTACAGGAGGTGCTATAGTCTGAAGATTTTTACTTGTGCATCGGTTTGGATGCCAATATCATGAAGGAGGAAAAATGTCATAAGTCAAAGATACCTTTTTTTTTCTATTTCCAGAATTGAGTATTTCAGCCTTAATAATGTGAATACAGGCCAACAAAGAAAAGTTGAAAATGATATTCAAATCTCGATAAGGAAAAATCATACTTTACAGTTTCTTAGTGACTGTGATATGATGGGCAGTGAATAAGGTATGATTTCCACTTTTTCAAATCTGAATTGAATCACAGTATTTTTTGTCTACATTTTGTTCCTTTTTCAAAGAACATGCTGCCCTTAAAGTGAAGATAAGTACATGAAGTAGAAGAATTATTGAATTTGAATAATCTAGTTTCTGATTAAACCTCAGCCTATGTAACATTGAATATATTACATTATTTATTAAAACATTTTTATCTGTCTATGCTTATGGCAGGCAGAATAAATGCCCCCCAAAGATATCTAGGTCCTAGACTCAGGAGACTATAAATATTTTACCTTGCGTGGTAAGACAGACATTGCAAATGTGATTAAGGACTTTGAGATAGGGAGATTTTTCCTGAATTATCTGGGCGTGCTCAATGTAATAAAAATGTCTTTAAAAGTGGAAGTGGGAGGTAGAAGAAGAGAAGCAGATTTTATGACAGACGCAGACTTTGGAATGATGAGATGTGAGAAGGAATCAACCCACCATTGCTGGATTTGAAGATGGAAGGTATCCATGAGCCAAGAAATGTGGGCAGCCTCTGGAAGCTAGAAAAGGCAAGGAAATGGATTGTCCCCCACATCCTCCAAAAAGGAACACAGCCTTCCTGTCACCTTGATCTTAGCTAAGTGAAACCCATGTCACACTTCTGAAAAACTGTAAGATAAAATTTGTATTGCTTTAAGCCACTGGTTTGTGGTACTTTGTTATAGCAGCAATAGGAAACTAATACAGATTTTAGTACCTGGAAGTGGTATACTACTTTAACAAATACCTAAAAATGTGTAAGTGAATTTGGAATTGGGCAAAGGGCAGAGGCTGGGAAAATTTTAAGGAGGATGGTAAAAAAATACTAGATTGTCTTCAACAGACAGGTAGTAGAAATATGGACGTTAATCACTCTGCTGGTGAGGACTTAGAGTAAGTGAAGAGCACGATAGACAAAACATATCACCTTAGAGAATACCTAAGTCATTGTAGGTGGACTGTTAGGAGAAATGTGGACATTAAGGACACTGCTTGTGAAGTAACATAAGGAATGAAGACCATGTTATTGGAAACTGAGGGAAAGCGTATCCTTGTTATATAATGGCAGAAACTAAGGGAAATGTGTTCTACAGTTAGTGGAAAGCAAAACTTGTTTGGGAAGATTTCTAAGTAAACTGTTGAATGTGTGAAGTCATTTCTTTCTTGCTGCTTATGCTGTATGTGAGAGGAGAGACATAAACTAGTGAAAGAACTGTTAAAACAGGACTTAATGATTTTGCTAATTCTCAGGCTACCCAAATGACAAAGGATGCAAAAGTTAAGGGATCCGCTAAAATAAAGTATGGTCTAGAGAAAAAGCCTACTGTGAATCTGAGCAAACTTTTACTAGTACATCAGAAATAGCAAAAGGTCAGAATACTCAGTCATATGAAAAGGCTCTTTGAGGAGATTAAATGTGACTCATAGATCACCTCAGCCATCCAAGTGAAGGCAAGAATAGAAATGTAATCATCTAGAAAAAAAATCTCTGGAATAGTCCTTTGTCTAATGGCGTAAATTTTATGACATACATGGGAGACCCACAAGATTCCTGAGAAATGTATGCCAGCAGAAAAAGTGTCAGCTTGGATTGGAGAAGACATAAAAAGTACCAAATGAAAGAAGGTTATCAGACCACCAAACTGCTATATGTAGGAAACAGGCAGATAAAAGTCCTCAGCTGCATACTTGTGTTTCCTTTCATGAGGGTGGAGCCACAAGCCACAGAGTATTATTCCCAAGCTTTAAAAGCAAATGGAGTTTGCCTGGATGGATTTTTGAAATTGCTTGGGACAGCTGATTCTTTTTTTTCCCTTCCATTTTACACTTTTTGGAATGAGCATATCTATAATTGTTATCCTATGTCTATACCACCATTATAATTTGGAAGCAAACAGCTTTTTTGAGTTTCATGGACCTATGGATGGAGAGAAATTTAATCCAGGATACATTATTCCCAGACTCTCTTTCATACCTAATTTAGATGATTTCGATGGGACTTTTCAATGATTTTAATGGGATCTGGGACTTTTGGGTTGATGAGATTTGGATAAGATTTTAAACTTGGAGTGGATGCTGTAATGGGTTAAAAATGTGGACAACATTGGAATGGGGTGAATGAATGTTTCATATGTTATGAATGCAAATCTTTAGAAGCCAAAAGGTAGAATGTAGTAGGCAGAATAATGTCCTTCAGAGACCTTAAAATAAAAAAAAATTCCTGAATTTCTTTATTGGGTGGGCCCAATGTAATCATAAGTGTATTTAAAAGTGAAGACAGAACAGAAGAAGAGAGTCAGAGGGAGATATGACTATCTATGGAAGAGGTCGGGATGATTCTAAGTGGAAGGAGTAAACTAGCCATTCCTGGCATTGAAGATGGAGAAAGTGGGCCATGAACAAAGGCAAGTGGGCAACCTCTAAAAGCTGGAAAAGGCAAACAAATATATTGTCCCCTAGAGCCTCTAGAAAGGAATCCTCTTGATATCTTGATCTTTGCCCAATGATATACATGCCAGATTTCTGATCTACAGAATTATAAGATAATATATTTGTGTTTTAGGCCACTAAGTTTGTGATAATTTGATACACAAATCAGGAAACTAATTCAATGTCATTATACAATGACTGACTTAAGGACATAGTTGTAGAATGAAACTCAATTTTTTAATGAATCTCTATAACAGACTTACAGTCCTCAACAAATATTCTATTTTTTAGGTATTTCGGGATTGTCCTTTCTACCGCTGGTGCTGTGACATACATTCATTATTTTCGTTTGGCTTATTTTTTTGCTCTTCTCTATAGTAAGACATAGCCCCAAACTCTGCTATTGCTTCTGTCACTGGTTGAAGTTTCTCTCTTGGTACATGGAGATACATATATACATATACAGATTATGATAACTGAAAAATAAATCAATGATGCTCTTATGTCAACCTTTTTTTCTCTTTTCATAAGTACTTTTTAAAATGCTTCTATTTATTTTATCAATCACCTGAAGTCATTTCTTGATCTGAAAACAAAAAGGTAGGTACAAAAGGTTTTTGATGTATATTCATATATTCAGCCTATGCTCTTTGAAGATGTTAAAAAATAAGAAACATATAATTTGTAATATTAGGTCTCAACTATAGGAGTCAAATATTGCTCAAAATATTTCTAGAATACCATGTCATTCAAGAAAGGACAGGAAGAACTGTGCGTTCTGTTCATGGTTGTCAGGGTCATGATATTACAAATTCCCCTTTCCTGGTGGTGTTGGATATTAAAATTAGAGAGTCAAAAACACAGATTCAGTGTTATGCCTTCCAATTAAACAGCTAATGAGCTAGAATAATGACCCTTTCTCCTAACTGGTTGTAAGAATAATTAGATTTAAAAATATTTCACACATGAATGAAATCACAGTGTTGCCAGTCAGAGAAAGTGAAGATAGAGCACCATACTTAAATCTTCTCACTCTGATAAAAGCCATTTTGATATTTGGATGATGAACGAGACAGTGGCAATATTAATCATTGTCCAAAATCACTATGATCTTGAAAAATAGAATACAGTTAAGTGGATCACTAGTGGGATTATGTGAAATATAAAAAAAAATACTAAATATACAGAGAGCTCTATACTAGAATAAAATTCCAATTAATCAATTTGTTCAAAATCTCAGTTTCTAATAATTTATATATACTGAGCCTTAGAAAGAAAACATTTTTATTCAAAATATTCTTGCTAAAATCTTTCTAAAATATGAAACAAGTGCTTTATTTAATGATAATTGAAAACCTTGGAGTACCTCAAGTATTATCATTGTATATATAAAAATTAATCATACCCTAAGGTCCATAAGTAATTTAAAAGATATTGATATGTATGTGTACTGATCCCAGGAAATACCTATAGGGTGGAGATAGGATTTAAGCCTAAATCTTGTTTTTTATTCTGAAACGCATTTGCTTTCCTATGATGATTCTTACTTTGATATTATGATTAACCAAAATATTTGAAATTTTAATAGTATTTCCCTTATTTTAGAGGATTTAAATGTTAATATCTATTTATGTTATCTAAAAATGCTGATTTCCTTAAAGGTTAAGTTTGAACTGATAGTTATTAGCAAGTATTTTAAAGAGATTAAGAATAAAGGAAATATATTTTTTTGTTGCATGCTATACTTTAGCTTAGTTCATAATAATTTGGGAATTAGAAAAGATCCATTATAACTCAGAAGTCTCTGGTACAGTCATTGTTAACCCAGGTAGAGAGGTAGAGGCAGATATGTTCCTGGTTCTATAGAACTTCTTTTTGTTAATTCTTTAAAACAAAACAAAAAAACAAACACGGCCTGATACTAATTGTGCACATTAATTTCAGTGCTACTCATTAGTTCTCCCAAATGTTAAGAATTTAAATTTCCAACAGTATCTTCAATGTAAAAGCTATTATACAATTTTGTGATAGTCCTTGCTGTATACATGTATTGGTTTTCAGACAACTTCTATTTGTCTAGAAAACAACTAAGCTGAGGAACACAACTCTAACAATTGCAAATTCATGACAATTACTCTGAACAAATTTTATACTGAGAAATGGGAAAAACAATTTTATATTCAATTTCTTGATCTGTTATCATATAGGAAATGAGGACAATAATAATATATGACAACTAAATACATATGAACACTCAATAAATTGATTTTGTGAGAGGAGTGTTTGGTATTACTGTCATTATTGTTTTTAAACCCTGCTTTCTTTTCAGGTAATGCTTCTGTCTATTAGATAGTGTTAATACTTTCCAATATTTGTTGAACATAATGCTTTTAGGTCCTGAAAAAGATCGACAAAACTTGATTTGAAAATATTGAGCAGTTCCTATAATTGCCTAAGAACAAAAGGCTTATATTGAATGTATCTGGGCATATGATATTTTTAAATCATAATTGTTTTTCATGTGCTTGTAAAGATTGTCAAAGCTTAGAAATAATATTGATAAATAATGTCTTACTCTCTTTAAAACCCACAATTGTCTGGTTTTATAAATCAAGAAGTTTGCTTTATTCAATAAATTCTTTAGGTAGCTTGAAATTTAGATGTCAAAATTTCGGTATAGTAATTGTTATCACTTAGTTCACAGGGGCCCAAATGCTGTGTCATCCTTGATAAATCGTGCTGCCATCAAGCAACATTAATTATTTCTGCTCCATCTAGCAGACATCAACATCAAAATTTTTCCTCGGCTTTCATCTTCTGAGTGAAGTAAGCCCATTCATCATCTTTTTAGAAATGAATGGGATCGGATCATGAAATATTTTTTGATTGACAGGCTTCATGGTAGTTGTGGATAGGCACTGGTCAGCAAAGACCTTGCAGATTTATTTGCTTGGTCATGCTCCTGCCTCTAATAACTCTCGACTTCTTTGTGCTGCAACTTTTAGAGGTCAAAGAGGTGATAGTATGTGAGCAGCAGCTAACCTGATTTCTGGGTGATCTTCTTCATCCTTTTGTTTTCTTGTTTTCTGAGCATACAGGAGGAACCTGGAGACATTGCAAACAGTAGCAACCACTTTGTCAAGCTAGGTTTCTGGGGCCACTGATGTGCGCCCAAGGTCATAGCTGGGGTATAAAGGAACTGGTTAAAAGTTTACATGTGAAAAGATAGCTTCTGGAATAGTGACTATTCATCTGTGGGAAGAACCCCAGCAGATTCTTAACTACTCTACTGACCAACTCCTGAGTTTAAGATAAGCCCACTCATCAAGCATTCTTATTTAACTATGGCTGTGCACCCATCACCATAGAAGCTGGTCAAAGTAGGGAGTAATTCCAGAACTTCCAGTATGTGTCCCTCACAAATTTATAAACCTAAAATTTCCTGTCCCGAGCCTAGAAGAGTGAAATGTTTTTAGAGCTTGTAGATATCAGCCTAAATGAAATTAGTTTTATAAGTGTTTATATTCTGAAGTCTAATTACCATTAAATGTATATGTCTTATTGTCTCTGGCCCTCACAGTTTAAGTAAACACTGAAGAAGATATACCGTCAATGCTGAACTTTTGAATTGATTAAATTTTGATTCTTATAATAGTCACTTTTAATATGATTATGCTAATGCAAAATATATCACAGAGGGAACCTGAAATGTTATGCATAAATTGAATAATGTTTCTTATGCATTTTTCTAATATTTCACATTCATTTTAAACCTGTAGGCTTGTCTATATTCTTTCCCCTGCTTGCTGAACACTATCTTGTGTTATATTCTTTGGTGAACATTAAATGGAGCAAATACTTTATTATAGGCATAATACTTTATCATATTCCCTAGAAAGAATTTTTCACTGCAGTTTTAATAAATTCTTAAGAAGAGTGAATTCAGGAAGAGACTTGAAGGATCTCCTACCAAGTGTCCACATTTCGTGGGTAAGAATGGAAACTAAGTGAATTTTGCTCAACTTCTTACCTGATGGCATTCTTTTATTCCAAAAACTAAATGGAAATATTAATTGTCTTGACATTTTTTGTTACACATTTACCCACACAAGTACTCTGAGTATTGCTTTGCTCTTTATTTTGAGCTATTCTTCAATTCAATATTTTTCTAATGTCATATCTAAAAATTAAAATATTTCTTGGAAAATGTGCATTGAATCTGTAAGAGGAATTAATAATTATTCCTCCTGGAAAGAAACTAATTTCTCTCTATATCTGTGTCATGTTGTTACTTCCCTTTGATAAAAGTCTTTCTTTCATTTACCTAAATCCTCTTACACCTCAAGTTCTAAAATTACTCCTGTTCCCTTACAAACTCACTTTTTTTAAATTTCAGAGTATTATGGGGGTAAAAATGCTTTGGTTACATAAATTGCCTTTGTACCACCTGAGTGGTGCAAACATGCCCATCCCTTAGATATCACGCACAACATCCTTTAGGTGTGAATTTACCCATTCCCTCTTCCCCCTCCCACCTGCCAGACACCCTGTGAATGTTACTTCCCATATGTGCATGCACATTAGAGTTGATATTTTAGTACCAATTTAATGGTGAGTACATGAGGTGTTTGTTTTTCCATTATTGTGATACTTCACTTAGAATAATGGGCTTCAGCTCCATGCAGGATAATATAATAGGTAGTTCATCATTTTTTTATGGCTGAGTAGTACTCTATGGTACATATATACCACATTTTGTTAATCCATTCATATATTGATGGGCACTTGGGTTGTTTCCACATCTTCGCAATTGTGAATTTTGCAGCTATAAACATTCGAGTGCAGATGTCTTTTTTATATAATGTCTTTTTTTCCTTTGGGTAGATACCCAGTAGTGGGATTGCTGGATCAAATGGTAGTTCTAACTTGGGGCTCTTTGAGGTATCTCCATACTGCTTTCCATAGAGGTTGCACTAGTTTGCAATCCCACCAGCAGTATATGAGTGTTCCTATCTCTCCACATCAATGCCGACATTTTTTTTGGAGGGACTTTTTGATAAAAGCCATTCTCAGGAGTTAAGTGATCTCATTGCGGCTTTGATTTGCATTTCCCTGATGATTAGGGATGTTGAGCATTTTTTCACATGTTTGTTGGCCATAAGTTTGTCTTTTTTTGAAAAATTTTTGTTCATGTCCTTTGCCCACTTTTTAATGGGGTTGTTTGATTTTTTTCTTGCTGATTTTCCTGAGTTCTATATAGATTCTAGTTATCAGCCCTTTATCAGATGTGTAGCATACAAATATTTTCTCCCATTCTGTAGCTTGTCTATTCACTCTAATGATAGTTTCCATGGCTGTGCAGAAGCTTTTTAATTTGATCAGGTCCCATTTATTTATTTTTGTTGTTGCCGTGATAGCTTTTGGGGTCGTCTACATAAATTCTTTGCCTAGGCCTTATGAACTCATTTTAGGGCAGAACCTCCCTATTCGTCTATGAACTCTAATTGTAGTTGCACTTAGGCCCCTCTGTTGTCTTTTTTAAATGATTTCTATCTCTCAAAGTGGCTCATCTGAAAAGGTGCTCAGTACATATTTATTGACAAATTAATTTCTCTATGACCCCAATTACCTCATTTTCAACTGATTTTAGACATTGGAAATTGTTTTGCATGTTACTGTGCAATTGATTACTGCCAGAGGGACAATGATTATCTCCCCATATGTCTTCTCTTACAAGGTGGAGCCTTTTCCATGGAGTGAACACATGGATACAGCTTTTCCAAAGGCTGTCATTCATTGCAGTATATGTCTAGTCAAAGCTGTACTACCACCCTCAAGGAGATATAAGACGGCAATGTTGCCATTTTTCGTTTGTTAAGCAATGAAAATAAGCCAGAATAATCCAAAAAATAAACCCAATCTATACCAGGTCTTAAAAATCTTTGACATACCCATCCGCCTCTTATGGATTTTCTAACTTTCAAAGTAAGAGGGAGGATCAGCAGAGGCAGACTCTCCTGAGCTGGGAGATATAATGCTCCTTGGCAACAGATTTTCTTCCTCTTTTAAAGCCTTTGAGGTTCTTGCACTTAACCTTTTTAGAGGCAACACAACTCTGGTGGAACCCTTGTGACACCCAGCAACTCACAAAAGCATGCAAGCTTAAAAACTTCCAGAGCTGCTGTGTGAGCCACAGCTTAGGATATAGAATGGAATCTCCTATCACAAAGAGAAGGAAACACTATTCATCTCAAATATATGCAGACCAAACCATCATTTCTCCTCCATTAATCCCTCCATAGAAAATGTCTTCTTCAAGAATTTGAATTTAGATACTGAATAGAAAATGTTAGAAGGATTTTTAAATGCATTCTGAAATTCTATTCTGGCAATAGCTCCAGAATTTTCATATTGTGTTTAAATTACCTTTTTCTTTAACTTCTGTAAAGAAAAGGTAAAATATTTTCAAAAGCATGAGATGGTAAGTCAAATACTTTTATTTATAAATGTGGGTAAGGCATTCAACATTGTAAATAAAACTTCATTCAACCATTTACTTAACATATAAAGAAATATCTTGATCATTTCAAGAAAAAGGTAAAATGATCCCAATACTTTTATTTCAGATGCCTTTCCCCATAGCTCTTAAGGGATGTGTTCCTTCTAAAATGTTGTCCATAAATTATGGGGAGAAATGATCTCTAACAAGTACCATTGTCCCAGCCTGTCTGTCTCAGAAATGAAGACAAGGCCATGATGTGAAATGAAGGAAGGCAGCTGCCACCTCTTGGTGGGGCAAGATGAATGTATTTCTTACCTATATATAATTTGAAAATAGCTTTTCCTTACCCATAGGCAGAGGACAACAGTTAAATAAAATTATCATTAACAACTTTTAAAAAATTGCCTACTGTCTCAAAAACCAGCAATGAGAATGGTTCTTTTGCATGATTACATAAGGGTTTTAACTTCATAGATTCCCTCCATACCATCTACATTAAGTGCTTTCCCAGAAAACAGTTCTATCATTTAGTATTATCACTTTGATATAAAAACATCTCCTTATTTTTATAGAATGAAGTGTACATTGAGGAAAAATGTTGACTTTGAGCCCAGACAGACCTGATTTAAGTCTGGTATTATTATTATTTTTTAAAAAATTAACAGCTTTATTTTAGTATAGTTTCGATTTCAAAAATTAGCCCATTTTCAGGATGCAATTATGACTTTTTGGTGTATTTACAGAGTGGTGCCACCACCCCCATCATCTAATTTTAGGACATTTCCATCATCCCCACAAGAAACCTGATGCCCATTTATAGTCACTCTTTATTTCCACCCCAATTTTAGGCAACCTCTTAATATACTTTGTATCACTACAAATTACAGTATTAACAACCCCATTTTAAAGACATGCACATTGTAATTCAGAGAAGTGAGGCGGTCATCCCTAGAACAAATAGCCGGTAAATCCATACTGTACATGTAGGTAATGCTTGTGGCAAACCCTGTAAATCATACCCTGCTATTTTCCCTATTTTACAAATGAGAAACATGTGGTACATAAAGGTGAAGTAACTTTCCTAAAGTTACGTTTAGAAAATAATAACGATGTGAGATTTGAAGATGGAGAGAGTTCTTATATTCTTAATCATTGTGTTGTATGTTAAAACTGCTCAGAGCAAAGAGGATATGACAGAGGAGAGGGCAGTGAGTTAAAAACATGAGAGATTTATTCTCAAATAGTTTATATTTCAATTAAAATATTGAGCACCAAGTATATGCAAAGCATCGTGCCAGGCATTGGAGAGAACTAGGAGTAAAATGCTTTAAGGTGTTTCTCGACAGAGCTGGGAAGAACAGCAGGCTTCCCACTAGATCAGTGTCGTGAATGACGATGGAGTCTCGTACAGGGCAGATGACGTGCTGGGTGTGAGATTGCTACAGAGACAGCCTTGAAACCCAAGAGGAAGTTTTATTATAGTCTATCCCACTTTAAGCGCAAATCCCAGCTGGACATATTATTCACAAATCTTATCTTCATCTATGAGACAGGACAGTTGGTCAACTGGGGTTGCTGAGGGTGGAGAAGGTAGTTTCATATATCTTAAACATCTTAACAAAACAGAGACATTATTTCTATACTTTAATAACAAAGAAACATAGTAGTGCAGTGTAAAAGCAAAAGTACATTTTAATCCCTATTTCTGCATGTTAAGCACCCTGAGTTGTCTTATTGGTCGATTGGGCAAACATCCTTTCGATTCAGCAAACATGCATTGAATGCTGTCTTTAAATACGAAGACACCAAGATGCATATATTGCCCTGTAGAGAGGGTTCAAGTGCAAGTAATCATTACACTCACTGCAGATAGTTGAATAGACACAAGCGTGTTCCAAGAAAGTCCTCTTTGGTTCTATAGTAGTGAGTAGGTAAAAATTCTCAGAGGAGCTTTTTGAGCTGAATCTTAAAAGACTGAGAAAACAAAAATTGAGGCAAATGGTTTAAGCTTAGAGATACAAACTTAATCCACTTAATAACTTCATAATCCACTTTCTAATTTCATGTTTATGAGATAATGTCCTGCAACCTGAGAAGTATTATAC
Source organism: Propithecus coquereli (assembly GCF_000956105.1). NCBI lineage: Eukaryota > Metazoa > Chordata > Mammalia > Primates > Indriidae > Propithecus > Propithecus coquereli. The sequence continues at coordinate 4,660,190 of NW_012141524.1, forward strand.
CCTTGCCAAGTATTATTTTTATGGAAAAGCACTGGAAAAAGCAGCGTGGAGTATACTAGGGGTGAAACACAGATAGATTATTAAAAGTACAAGATCCCAGTCATGTTCATTTTACTTGAAATTAATCAGCAATCCTCAAAATCAGCTCTATTTCCTGTCTTTCCTCAGCAGCATTCAATGTCATTAGACTTCAGTATGGATGTGAGAATTTGGAAGAAATATTTGACAGCCTCATCCTAGCCCCCCCTCTTCTTGCACACAAGAGAATTTGCATTTCCATTGCCATTGAACTTGGATTTTTAGGTCACTGAAACACACTCTGCTGATTTCATGGCCCTGATCTCAGATTGTTTGGGCACAGGTCCTGCATTCTTACATAAGTGAAACAAGACATGGTTATTCCCATTCAAGCTTTCTAAATCAGGCCTAGAAATAGGGATTGGGGTAATTAAGGTGTAATGTTCCCAGTAGAGAAGTATATGAGGCAATAAATAGTGGTTGAGGTTGGTTAAACGCCAAAATGAAGCAGCAATGTTTGATAACCGCTAAAGCTATTTATGGTAAATATACTCCTAAACCATGAACATTAGTCCCATTAGATGACAGAATTTAAAAAGCAATAAGAAATCATAAAAAGTAAAACATGCAATTTTCTTTCTTTGTGAGGGATGTGAAAATGCTGAGTTGTCTGTTTTTCCCGTTGAGAATGCCTTTAGCACGTAATTTAGGTGAAAAGGTAACATAGTATAAACAAAAATATTTATTGCTATAAAGGATATTAAATATAAAATAGATTGCTCAGGCTGAAGTTATCCTAGGGAAGAGAGGTATGGGAGAGGGAGGAAGGAAAATACACAAAAGAGAGACCTAAATTTTCCTTATATTAATTTTTATAAAATGAAACAACTCTTGATTATAATAATCTCATGCGTTTGGCACACAGAAATGGTCATAAGCTCTATAAACAGTCAAGATAACAATTTTTGAATTTTATTTTATCAATGTTTTCTGATATATGTGGAGAGGACCCTTAGGCAGGGTTTTTGTTTGTTTCCTTTTGCTTTTGTTTGCCTTTGTGTTTGTTTTCCACTGAATCACTTCCATGTCCAGAATGAAACCTAAATGCCTTTGTATTACATTCAGCCAACGGCAGAGGCTGGCCCCACCCTTTCCTAATAGACTGCTATCCCTTCATAGTCTACCATCCATACTCTTTCCAATTCTTAGTGATAAAGGATCTTATAAATTAGTATGATGGGTGTGTTATGTGACTCACCATATGCTTAGAACAGAATTATTTTCTCTGGCATCTTTAGTGCCTAGAGAAATTTTAGTTTGCCTTTGAAACTTCTGTACACTATAGCCTTTCTTTCAGTCCTGTTGCATATGACTGAGGAAGGAGAGTTGGTTTCTATAATATTTGGAACAACAACAAAATTTCCCAATGGTGTTTGCTTACTGGAGATAAAACCACAAAAACACACACATAAAAAAGACAAAAGATGTATTCCTTTATTGTGAACACATTTAAAAAAATAGAGAAATTTTCTACCATAAGAGGTATTCATACAAAAACTTTTAGTGAAGTCTTACGGTGTTAGGAGCCATCATTTTCAGCAAACTATAGGTGGGTATTAAAATGTGAGGTGAGCACATTCAATGCTTCACAGACACGTGGATGAGGAGGATGTGAGTAAAGTGTCACTAGGGTCAACGGTTGGAGAATGGTTAACAATTGTTCTTAGATTACGATGCAATGGTACAAACATGGGGAGTTCTTGAAGGCCCCGGAGATAGGAGCATTCGCGTATAATAAGGTGAAGGAACTACAAGAAGAGTGTCTCTAGCTGGATTAAATAAAAGGCTCAAGCATCTATTTAATATATGGATTAATTAAAGAATCATGCTCACTTGTAACTCCTGGAGCTCCAGTAGCTTCTGTTAATTCTTTTAATTCTTCCCATTGCATTTTTCTTTACTTAATCTTTATCTCTTTCTTCTCCACAAATAGTCTTCTAAAGTCTGTGAACAATTTGATGAGCTCCTCCATATGCCATTAGATTTTCCAGTTATCCTCAAATAATAAAATTGTTCACGTCTCTGTTTAAATTTTCCCACCACAGAGGAGTGTCTCCTAACCTTCTAGCTAAAGTTTCCCTGTCTGCTCCTGTCTGTATCAGCACCCGATTTGTTTCCTCCATATCACTTATGGCTTTTTGTAACCATTTCTATTTATTACGCCTTCTCTGTTTGCCTCTAGTCTCTAAGCTCCATATGGGAGAGAACTATTCTGTCTTGTTCACTATTATATCTCTAGCCACTTAGGATGGTTACCGCTGCAGGTGGGTGGCATAAGGTATATTTGGTTTGGGAAAGATTGAATGAATGGTGTTTTCTCCCACACAATGAGCTTTTCTCTATAGCTCACTAACTCTAAAGACAAGATTTGAGTTACTTGTAAAATTTACTGAAGTGAAACATGGTATTTCTCAAACAAGATTATGTAAAATATTCCAAATTTTAAGGAAAAACTGAGCTTAAAATCCATGCTATGACTTTTTGCTTAAATGGTTTCAGAGAGGAACAATAGCCACAGTATCTCAAATTTGAGTTAGATTGAGGGGGCTGTTTGGCAGTCTGCATACTAATTCAGTCCGATTCAATTTAATCCATTGAGATTCCAAACATTAAATAAAATACAGGGTCTGTGGGGCATAGAAAGATAAAAAAGACAACGTTCTCTCACTGTAGGAGCTCCCAGTGTAGTGGGGGAATCTGATTGTTACGTACATAGAACAATACAATGCAAGCAAGAATCTGACTATATGTCATCATAAACATGTATTTACAGAACTGTAGTCATCTGGTTGGGGTTATAGGGAAAACTCACCAAGGAGATAGACCTTGTGGAGTAAGAAATACATTGGCAGAAGGAAGAGCATAACATATATAAAGGTGGAAGAGTCAAAGGTATTTAGGGAGTAGAATGTAGAGGAGTCTGTCTAGAATTTATGGCACTTTAGGGAACTATTGAGAAATAAGACCAGAAGGAGGAATGGGACAACCTGGGGAGGAGGGTCTTAAATTCTCAATATGCTGAGGTTCCTCTGCAGATTTAAATCTGGTACTTCATCCCTTCTGTACAATATCTGCTATTGTATTTTCTGTTTTGTTTTGTATTTTCTTGGAAGGGGAAGAATAAATTAATTTAAACATTTGTGTTTAAATGGATTTTAAAGTGGCATCCCCCAATATGTCATATTCTTGAAAAAATTATTTTCTTGTGTGATAATGATTTGAATTTCAATGTTTTCTTCTACATTAGAAGGCATCTTTGTGTTTATAAAAAAATTCTATAATAGGATAGAATTGAGAGTATATAATGCTCCAAACATTAGCTTAAACTTTGATCCCAGGTTTCTTCCCTTAACTCTTGGCCATCCTTCAGTTACTAGCTCAAATGCCATTTCCTTGGGTTGCCCTTCCCTGACACACTGACTGCCCAACAAAGCTCCCAATTCTGTATGCTCTTGTCTCTGGTCTTGTAGGACACTTTGCGGCATTTGTAATTGCACTTACAGATTCTGACTGATTCACTAAACTGTGTCATGAGAGTGGACCCTCTTGGTTGTTGCAGTATATCCAGCAACCAGCATTAGATATGTTACCAAAGACAAATTAGCAATTATTTGTGGGATTAATTAATGACTAATGGACTTTTTGTAACAATTCCAGAGACATTACTTATGAAAATTATAAGTATTCCATATATGAATCCAAATATTAATATTTTTCATGCATGAAAAAATCTTAGAGGCAGATCTGCAATCTTACACATTGAATGTTCCACCTTGAACAGGTGAAGTAAATGCTGTGCCTGCAGGTCTTGGTTTTCTATATTATATATCTCTAAAATCTTTACATATATATATGCATAATCTTTGTTTATCCATTGAAATAAAAATAATAGAAAAAGATCTGCTTTTTAACATTGGAGTCTAGGAGTGGTGTTTTATAGCAGTGAGTCTTTGAATTAATTTCTGTTATGCTGTTTTATTCCTAATGACTATCTGCAAGAAATAGCTATGTGTGCTTCTGTAATGCTGAGCCAAACAAAATGAACACATTTTTAAAGGAAAATTGCTACATTGCCACAATAATGTTGAATTTAACTATTTTCTATATTTTATAGGCCCAGTCTGGCTAAACAAATGTCAGAATCATGTTTGCAAATAATGCCATATATTAGTTTCTGGGGTCTGTGTTTTCAGATATTGCAACCAACATAACACTATTTTCACTGTTCCTCACTGAGAGAAACAAGGGGTCCTGTTTATTTTCGTTTGTCTTTTTCCTGCAGACTAGGGCGCTTTTCCTTTGCCTTATGACAGATCTAAGCAACTATCTAGGCGGTTGGATTTAAGGGTTAAGTAAGCTCTAAATTTGATTCCTTTTGTGTATTCATTAACTTCATGCAGATAAAGCAGATGGTCACTTGTATAATTACTTATGTGTTTATAAAGAAAATCAATTAGCACTACCCCTGTGGAGTTCTTACCTTTTTCCTTTTTAAATTCTCATCAACAAATGTATTGATAGAGTCAGCTTTTGGCACATGCAAATTCCTGCACTTGTGTGTAAGCCAGAGGATCTTCACACATGTTAAAGAGGCTTGAAAAGAATCAAGAAAAACACAGGGGAGACCATTAACGAGAGGGAAAGGAAAAGATGACAGTGGTAGAGGAAAACAGTGAAACAACAAAGCAACGCCAGGAGAGCACACTTAAGACATTTGCCGCTACCCGCTACCCACGAGGGGGAGGACTTTTCCCACACTTCCTAAGAAGGCTTAGGAAAGGAGTTATTGGTTGGACTGCGCCTGAAGCATTAAATAAGATACAAAAGTCATGTACACTGCAGGCAAACTGTTTGAGGATAATCTTTGAGATGCATGCAGAGAATCATTTTTCACGGAAGTTGGTCACTCATTAGGTTGTCTGGAGTCCAGGATAACGGGAGCAGGTGCCGGGGAGGTTTCCTCTTTAGCTTTTCCTGCACAGTTCGTTCTTGACCCAAACCAACCTGCCACTATAACCTGATCAAAGGCCCACCAGCCTCTTTCAAATATGTCCTGCCTTTGGGCATTGGGGCAAAATGTTTACAGGGTGCTAAAATTGAGTTTTCAAACTTACTTATTATTTTATTTTGACTTACACTCAGGGAGACTTTTTGGGAGTTTCTTTTACTCTTAAGATTTTTAGAAAATTAGTTCCCCAAAAGACTTTTTTACTATTTTAAGTTGCTTGATGTTTCATTATTGTTATTCTGCGAATATTTAGAAATGAAGGAAAGGAGTTCTTGCGTAAAATAAGATTCCTGATCTTTTCCATAGGTCCAATATTTAAGCACCCTAAGGGAAGCCACCTGAAATTTATCATTTATCACACTTGGTGGTTCCCTCCACAGTAAGAACGAAAAAACACAGACACTGATTGTAACAGTTCCACTGTTCTTGAACTTCTGCCAGTATGTTTGTGATATACTCATGATTTTGACAAGCACTTCTATTTTTATAATTTTAAAGTACTATGACCAAAAATAACATTACCACATGTAACTTCTATTCATGTTCTTTAAAAATACCTCTAGGTCTGCAAGCCCTGCCAAAGAAGTGATATTAGGCCGAGTGGCATATTTACCTTTCCAAAGTCCTCAAGTTGAAATTAGACAAAACTCCAAATTTCTCATTTTGTCTTATCATTGTCTTAAAATCAACGGTTTTCTTGCCAATGTTGTTGTTTCTATAATCAACTAGTATTAATTTTGTTATTAAAAAGTACTTCCAACAAAATAGTACTATATAATGTAAATGGTATTAAACGCATATGTGTCCTTTCTTTTGTTTACATAAACTATACATACGAACATAGACTTACATATTTGAATACATTCTGGATCATACCACATATATAATATTATTCTGCAACTGAATTTTTTACTCAGCAATATGCTTGAATATTTCTCTATGTCACTAAATCCAGAGATCTCGAACATGTAATTTTGAGAGCAATATAGCACGGTATCTAAAGTACAAATACACTTTTCATTATTCCCCTATTTATCATCAATTAGGCTTTTCTCTATCATTCTCCCTTTTGAACAGTTTATGGGGGAATGTATTGCAAAGGTATATGTTCTGTACCTTTGATTAATTGTGTATTTTTGTATTCTAGTTCCTAAAACTACCAGGTTATAGGAATTTCACATTTAAAATTTAGTAATTCTTATCAAATTTCTCTCCAAATATCGTATCACTTTATAATTCCAGCAACACTATATGAATGTCCTTTTCCCGCACCCTCACCAGCGATGTACATATTAGAAAGGAGTCTTCCTACTTGAACTCCCTGGAAATCACTACCTCACCTCTCCCCTACTCCACTGGCCATGCTCTCTTCAGATGTTCGTATTCCCTTTCATGGTCTTATTCTCAGAAGCTGAACTTAACTTCTCCTAAGCTTAGATTTTCTGCCTCCTGCCCACCCCAACTATGTGCTTGTTGACACTTTCTTCACATTATATTTCCTATGGCCACAACTTTTATATTAATATTGTTCTCCTTCCTGTTTACCTTGACTTTAGAGTAAACTCTTATATTTTCTAGTCACTTATTTATTTTTTTTGGTAGACTTACATATGAAGGAGGAAAAATATTTATATTTAATATGAATGAGATATGAAATTTTCTGGGGTCTCTTAATTTCCTATATAGAATTTTATCTGAGAAGAGAGTCCATGGTGAGATGGCCATCTCAAAGCAAGAGGAAAACAATCTTTACAGTAGTATTCCCAATACATTGTACGGACACACTGAGAGAAGGAAGGGCTTTCGTGGCATATGGGCTGACTTGTTCAATAGTTTCTTTGGCCAGTTGCTAAAAATTGGAATCAAGTAATTGAGCTAATTGAGTCATTTTAAATATTCTCTTTAATTAAAGGTAAACTTTCTGAGAGAAATGAAATAGCCAATTATTTTATCTTGGCACAGAGATTTTTTTTTAAAACAAAAACCAAATTATGTAGGAGATTTGATGTCTTGATACTTCACCCTAATTACTTATTCAGATTGGCAATTGTTATCTTTGGTACAAAAATAGAAGAACATTTATTGCATAATGGCAGCTGTCAAAACAATGTTTTCCTATTGTTTTCAGTAACTTTTATGGCCTATGTGCAAGCTGGAAGGTAAAATTGTATAACTAGATTAGAATTATTAAAGTTTCAAATGATAATATACTTGTTACAGCATTAGGATTCATTTTTATTACTTGAAACTGGCAAAAAGTATCACACTTATCAATATTTTATTGTCAATTGCCATATAAAATGTATGAATTTTATATGCGTATGAATATATATGAGATCTATATATATGTGTGTGTGTGATATTATGCACATACACACACACACAAAGAGAATACTTAATTATGTAATTCGACAGAAAAAAATTGCGGTCTAATCAAGCAACCATTTTGAAAACTTTTTAATGTTCAAACGGAAAAGAAGAGTAACTACTCTTCATAGACCATATAAGTTTATACCTTTAGAGCTTCCAATTACCTCAGTCATAAAGCTCAGTGGCAGAGCTGGCACTGGCAGCCCTGTGTTGGGTGAGCTTATTGACTTTTACTCTGTAAAGTGTTATCCATAGCAAGAAGAATCCAGCATGACCATCTTGTATCTCTGTATTTTCACCTCTGTACTAATAAAGGAAAAGGAGAAGCTGCCATGAATGTTTCCTATTTATACCTGATTGAAGATAGAATAGATTTTAGCCCATCTTAAACAGAATCGGTGTTTTAATAAATGCCTCTTACTTGTCCATCTGCCTCTCTTTCCAATATTTGATGTAAATTGAATGGGTAGGGAGAGAGGCTTCTTTCTGAGCAGTGGATGAAATCTTTTAAAGGTAATTTGGCAATCTTGAGAATTTTGAGGTGTTATAATTGAAAGAAAAAAGAGAGAACGTGTCAGCAGAAAGGGCCACCACTGACATAGCCAAACACTGTAACACCTCCAGGAGAGCCCAGTATTGGCAGACACTTTCATGTTAATGTAATCTGATAGCATAGAGTTCACATAGTATCAAATATTTGCCACTTTAATTGCCATCATATTTTGTCTTACCTCTGAATCTGTCCTGAGGTGATATATATCAATGTTCCCTGATACCTTTATAAAAGTTGGGACGAGCCTATGGTAGAATGCGTGGATGTAAGCAATACCCAAGCGTAGTGCAAGGAAAAAAAAGAATATCTAGATGAAAGTGTGATGTGTGCTTTCATTTAAAAAAAATCTCTATGCTAGCAGAAAAGTTCATACATTGCATATAATAATAAATGGAAAAGTTTAAGATTTTCTACTAACTACTTTGTTGTCCACCAGTCTTTTCTGGTGTGATTATTCATGTACTTAGTACTAAGACTTTTTGTTAGGAAAAATGGGTCATTTATTTTAATAATCAATACTTCTTGTGGATTTCTCAAATATAGTAGCTGTAAAAGTTTAATAAAAATAGTACTTTGTCAAATACATGCAGTTAGAATTGGACCAGTGGCTTGAGACATTTAGAAACTATTGATTTAAACAAATTATTCCTATGCTTTTAGTAGAGGGGAGAATTAGTCTGACAAACATTTTATTTTTAAACAGATACTTTCCAGGTCTGATAATTTATGGTTCTAGGTTTTTCAATAAAGGCGGGGAATCGTCTCTTTATTATTCCATTGTAAATATACTCATCTTTTGAGTATGCAGTTTTCACTGCGCAGCAGTGACTCAGCCTAGACCATAAGGTTCTCCTTCATTGACGTCAGCATCATATCACTTGCCTTGAAAATGGAGAATGTTGTGAGGAACTTTCCACAATAGCAATCTTTGGTATGACATATCATTTTTAAATGCACTTCAAAGAGCAACAACATGAGCTTCAGACTAATACCATGTGCAAACAAACAATTTATCTATAGCTTTGTGACAAAATATTTTGCAAACAGACAGAAAACTATTGGCTGTAGAAAGAGTTTCTTTCTTTTAAGAAGAATGTGCAGAAAAGAACCTTTTTTTGGCAGTTGTTGAAATTATAAAAGTAGGCTAAGTAAAGATCAGCCGGTTATTTGCAAGTCAATCCTTGTGAGTGGAATTGGGGTGCTTTAGCAGCTCTGGAAAACCTTAGAAAATATAAGCAAAAGACAAATGGTCACTCATGATAGTAGAATCCTGGCACACTGGAAGGTCTGGATTTTGGCCACTATGTTAATAATAACAGCTGGTAACAAGCACTAACCCCCCTCCTTACATTTGCATAGGCCTTAGATTATTCAGAAAACCGCCGTAAAATAGAACCCAAGAATTTCAGTACCTTGACACAGTAAAGATTTATTTATTTATTGTCCAATCATTATCCAGTGTAGGCCCAGGGGGGTCTCAAAGTTCCAGATGCTTCTATTGACTCTACTTTCCCCCAGGGCCTTGGCGTTGTCCTGGCTCCTCTGCAGCAGACCAGGAAAGAAACAAAGTATCTCACAGGATGATTTTATGGACCCATTTTAAAGATGTCATACTTCACTTCCACCAATCCACAAGCCAGACTTCACTTAGATTGCCACACCTAGTAGTAGAAAGTATAGCTTTCTGCCCAGAAAGATACGGGAAATATTAATAGTTCGTGAACATCGAACCAGTCTCTGTCACAGACCTTTGTGGCTTATGAATTTATTTCTGTCATTGGATCCTGGAAACAACCTCAAAATACCTGTAAGGTGGTTATTTTACTCCAAGGAATTGATGAAAGTTAAATACACTAAAAAAATCACCAATAAGCAAGCTAGAAACTTGCAAAAATCTTCTGAATGAACCTTTTTTTTCCATCGAAAAATCTAGCATTTTTTTCCCGCTGAGTGTGTGAACTGCTACTTTCTATGGTAGAATTTCAGTTTCATAGTACTTGATAACATAGGAAACAAGCAAAGAGAGTTTGTTGGAATCGTGGCAGTCCTCAAGTCCAAGCCTCTGTGTCCATGTATGGCGTTTATGCTCTGTCCAAATCCAGGGAGCCCATTCCTAGGCTACAATGTAAATGGCGGCCCCAAGGGTTGGGCTTTTCACAGCTTCCACAACCTTGCCAGACACCTCTGACTTAAGTACAACAATCTGCATGATTTAGATCAAAAGGGATCCAATCTCCTTACCAAGCTTAATATTTGAGGTATTGCAGAGAGTGAAAAGAGCCTTCCTTCAGTGGAAAACACTTGTATTTGAATCCCTAATTTGCCAATTACTAACTGTGGCGTTGACCATGTTAGTTAATGCACAGAGCTTCACTTTTCCCATCTGAAAAGTGGGGATGTACAGGATGGCATGTCTCAATTCGTGGAAGCAAATGGACGTTTATAATTGCCAGATCCATTTCCCTAATAAGGCAGGAAAAAAGAAAAAGAAAAAGAAAAACTTTAAAGATGCTGCCTTCTTTTGTAAGATGAATGTAAAAGAGAGTTTATATGAATTCTACTACATCAGAGATTCTTATTATTACTTAATGGAAACTGATAATAGTGAAATATAGACAAAAAATTTCTGCATTATACTGATCATTATACTAATTCAATGGCCAAACAAATTTTTAGTGCCTATAGTGTGACAGGTATTTTTAGGGTACCTTTACATATGTTCTATTTTTGTTCACTCAGAAAATTATATACACAGAAATTATTGTTGTTTATTCCCCTCAGCCCAAACTTAGTTTTATTTACAGTGGGTGGAGAGTCAGTGTAGATTAACGAGCCCCATCCCAATTTGTGAGCATGATGCCTCTGAAGAAAAAAGCTTTATGGACTCTGTTAGTTGCCAGTTTAAGCTACTTTTCATGGTAGAGTGTCATAGTCCCTGCACTACAGTGTTTTGTTTACAACTGCTGAAGTCACCCATGGTAGTCCAAATGCAGGAAGCAGAATAAACAAGAATCCCAAAGTCTTTTTATTCTTTGTTGTGTCATTACTTGGATAGTTATGGCCACAGGTATATTTAATTTTTCTGTCTTACAGAAGCTGCTCCTAAACTCTAAAAAAGAGAAAGAAATTCAGTGAGTGTCTGCACATGCTCATTCTACTTGGCAGTGGCCAAAGAGCCATGGAGATGCACAAGGAAGTACGAAAAGAAGTCATTTAGTACTTTTTTTGTTCTCTCTTTTTATTTCTATCAATTATGGCCCTGTTTTACACCTTGTTTGCTTTAAGAATTAATTTGTAAATCATTCCATCACCACCCCAAACAGTGGCCTTCTGTTTTATTCATATTTCACTTTGAATATTTTCAAAGTAGAAGATGTATTCCATTAGTATTCACATAATGAGTGTCAACATGTGTCCCATACTTTTAATTTCCTGTCCTCAAGAGTGTGGACTTCGTTGCCAAAGAGACAAAGACTCAAATCCCAGGCTTAACATTTCCTAACAATGTGGCCTTGTGCAAGTTACAAAACTTTTCCAAAAACCTTTTAACTCTTGCAAAATGAAAAAAATTAGATCATTCTTGCAGTTGTTTAAAAGATATATAGTAAGCAATGTATATGTCAAACATGATCTATTAGCTATATTAAATATTATTTCTGTCAGAAATTTATTACTATAATAGTTGCAAAG
>NW_012141524.1:4673863-4675018 GCF_000956105.1 Propithecus coquereli
GGAGGATTTGAAAGAATAAAAAGGCTAACCAGTTTGAACAAAGCTATCTCAGCTAGTGAACAACTGTGCACCTGTATGCTATTTCTTACCTTCTGGAGAAAAGACTTTATGTCACTGAGCTGTTGAAGAATGGACTGACAGCTGATTTTTAGAGTAAAGGAAAAATAAATTTGGTCAATAAAACTGTTCATAATTTTTTGTTGACATGATGCCAAACAAACTGACAATATATTCTCTCTCTTTCACTCATTTGGTGTCTGCTAACTGTCCAGCTGATATCCTGCTGTCCTGAAAAAGGAAGGTTTTATTGTTGCTTTCTGTGTAAAATCATGTCAGCTTTGAATAAAGGTTCAACTTGTCATTTAGTTATAAAAGATGATCAGTGACCATCTAGTTATGACCTTATTAAGGGTGGACTTCAAAAGCTGGGAATTATTCTGTGCACTAAGAATTTGAACACAGTGCAATCATAATATAGAAAGTTCATATATTGTGTTTCAGTATATGGTAAATCTGGATGTTGAATGATCTTTTTTCATCAGTTTTATTCACTGCCTAGCTAAGGAATGCCATTTCCAGTTAAACCCAATTAACCAGCATTAGGGAGCATCAGGGAGAATTCAAGATGAGGTTTTCAAATAGGTTTAAGACTAGGCAGAGATAAACAAAATCACATTATCACTAGGCCAGCATTTTTCCCAAACTGAGTTCCATGGGACAATGGTGTGTCTCTAGAAAAGCCAAAATTAAGAGGTAAGGAAATTAGTCATTATAGGTGTATCAATTTATATCCACTCCCTCTTGAAGTGTCACAATTCATAAAGAAATCAGTAAGAAATCCTGGAATGAAGATATTTTTAATTTGGTTAATGTACCATTTGATAAAAGCAATAAAAGACACGCAACCCCTTTCTTTGTGTGTCCATGGAAAGGAAAAAAGAAATTAGACTACTCTATCCTTGGATGAATTTCCACTTGACTAATTCCAAATCATGGTGGGCTTGGATAGGATTCAGATGATTAGATCAACACATTCCAACACTTTTAACGAGAGAATATATTTCTCTATATCGAGAGATTGAGAAAGGCTGTTCTGAACCTAGTATATGTAGCTAAAGTTGCCAGGATTGCTAAAGAAACATTGCCCAATTTTTA
>NW_012141524.1:4677178-4679181 GCF_000956105.1 Propithecus coquereli
ATCTCTATCAAGGAACATAAATTTACAAATGGTAAAGGCAGAATAAACTTTGATGAGGAAATTGAACTAAAAAAGAGATAAGGAATTATAAGAAAACACAGAGTTTCTCTAAATGATTTCATGCTTTCTCTTTAGGATAAATTTACCTCTCAGGACATGCAAATATTATTTCAGAACCCTTTTGCTTTTTGGAGAATGACAGCAAACAGAAGATATAGAAGACAGGAAACATGAAAATTCTCAGATTTTTCAAAAATGGAAAGTATTATAAGCATAGTGTTCAGCAAACATCTAGATTATTAAGTGGTTGGCTGCAAGAATTAAAAAAAAATATCAATCGCTAGAAACCCGGTCGTGTTCACCAAATATATAAACAAGTAAAAATGTATTCTAATCCAATCTCATTTCATTTTTTATGGATTAGTGTACTCTGGGGAGGAGAGTCAAGATTAAGAAGAAACACTATATCAATTTCATTAGCTCAGTATCAGCAATTAATTTAATGGATTTCAATAGCCTAAAATGAGCAACCATGGAAAACAATAGAATTAGTTGGGGTTTATGACCGGTTGAATAGCAAGTTTCTTGATGACTGCTGCGTAATTGATGAAAATCTACAGCATTGTCCTGCTCTATGTCTTGAAAAATGCTCCAATTTGGTCAAGTATTTTCAACATTTAGCAATGACTTCAGTGAAAATACATTCTGACAAATTTCCAGATGATACAAAACAATGAGGAACAGTGAATATGACAGATAGAAGCAAAGTCACATATAAAGTAGCTAAATACTGATTTATACAAGCACATTTTTTATATTACTCCTTCTATTTTTTCCTGACCACTAGTCATTCCCACATCCAGCTCCTCTGATATATGCAATGAAACATGCCCCACCACACCACACACACACCAGCTCTCCTCTATGCAAGAAATTCTGTTTAGTTTGTTTTTGGGTAAGGGTTCTACATACTGCTTTTATTTTAATTTTGACACCGTAAGGTGATCGTCATTGCTTAGAACCTATTCTATTTTTTCTGCTTTTCATGATGAGACCTCCTAACTTCTCTTGCCAGTCAGTGATCTGTCATTCACCCACATATACACATCACAGTGTTCTCTGTGGGGTTCTGACACATAGAGATGTGGATCATAGGGATGATAGAGATTGATGTGGCTCGCAGGGTCACAGAATTGGAAGAGTTATTTACTGATGTTATGATGCTAATATGCAAAGTAAAGGAGCCACCTACGACCATCTCCAGCCTGGCTCACTGAGGTATATTTTGACCAAGGAAAAAAAATTCCAATTATTGTACATTTTATAATGATTCCCTGTTAAGCCTTCTTCTACCATAATAAAAACCCACTTTTTATGTTAAACTTTAGAGATAGTACCAAGAAAGTGGGGGAAAAAAGTGGCTGCTTCAGAACTGTTAGTGTGTGGAAGTCTTCAGATGTGAATCATTTCTACTTGTGCACACTTGGTATATTGTGACTTAAATCCTGTATACATTAGCAAGGAAAAGACAGTGATTGACCTAGACTTTATTTAATATCTTTGTACCTACGCTACCTTGGCATCTTTTCTACTCCCCAGCATGAATAGATTAGATAAATACCCAAATTGACCAAAAATGCTACATCTCACCTAAGTGAAATGTGGAGAGGAAAAATGTACAGATAAGAAGAAATAAAGGATATCGCTGGGTGGTTTTCCTAACTGAAAAGGGCACAAAGGGTGATGATGCTTATAATAGGTTCAACCCTAGAGATGATAGAGGAAGTAGTGCCATCCTGAATAAATTTAACTGCAGACCTGCCTTCATTCAGCAAAAGGGCTTCCCTAAAAACAACCCCTCCCACAGCAAATGAGATCTACCTGTTTTATCGAACTGTTGGTTGCCATTAAATGACACAAATAATGAAAAGCACTTAGAACAGTGCCTGACCCTGTACTTATTGCTGTTTTTTGTATAATCACTGTCAGTCCTTGAGATTCTA
>NW_012141524.1:4683011-4684691 GCF_000956105.1 Propithecus coquereli
ATAGCTAGAGTACATGTGAATATGCACACAGATTAAGCATAACAGCAAGCTCATAATGAAACTGAACATTACAGTGTTAAGAATTTCTTCCAAAAAGTAGCAAAAAAAATATATATTGATGATACCATACACTTTGTAAACATTTTTAAGAGCTGCCGCTGTGTTAGGAGCCTATCTGTGAAAGTGGTGCATTAGAATGGATTAGATAAGCAACAATTAGGTGGTGGCAAGGAAGAAAAATATTCCACACAAGAAGACTCTAGAGTGGAGGGGGTAGATTTGAGACATGTCTTGCATGTGGAACCAATAGCACTTAGTAGTCACCTGGGAAATGCAATGTAAGGGAGGGAGAGAGGACTCCAAGTTCTGGCCTGGTTTGGGGCTATTATAGACATAATTTCAAGACAAAACACAAACCAAACTGAGGAAGATCAAATTGAATTGTGGAGAAAAGTGAGTTCTTCTTGAATAAGTTACATTTGAAGTGCATATGATATACCTGGATCAAATTGAAAATGAATATTTAAAAATTTGAATCTGGAACTCAAATGAAGGCAGCCTGGTTGAGCAGTAGCTTTTGGCTCCCAGTAACATAACCCAGATAACATGGTTTTAACAAGAAAGAGAATTATGATTATACAACACAATGTCCCAAGGTGAGACACCTATGTTAATTCAATATCATATCTTTCTATTAATACAATTCCATTTGACTTTCTATAATTGCCATTTGACTTTATTAGTGAGAAAACTTCTTCAGTGTCCCCAAAGAGGAGGTCACACACATCTCATTGACCGTGCCTAGGACACAAACCCCTACCTAAACCTGTTTGTAGAAAGAGAATGAAACAATTATGATCAGTTTACATTGTGCTGCATCAGTGGGGCTGCGATTAAGTCCATTTTTCTGGCCATTTAGTTGCTTGGATGAAGGTTAACATCCTAATCAATCTTTGCTTTGGTAGCAAAGAGGAAATGTGCAAAGGTGAGAGGATGGGCAGGAATAGATTCCAGGAGAGAAACAATGTGTTCTACAAAATAAGTTATAGACATCTAAACAATAATAGATATCTGGAATTAGGTAAAACTATCTGTAGAGAAAGAAAATGAAGAACAACAGTAAATTCAATCATAGAATTAAAAATCTAACAACGTTTTAAGATAGACTTTTGGGATAGGGAAGTCACGCAAATAAATCTAACTTCTGGGGGAGTATAATTTAAACAATCCTGTAAATATATTATATTGCATTTCAAAACAAAAAGTTGTTCTAATTTTAAATTGTCCTAAGAATTTATTTTCCAATATTAGGAATTGGGTGATGTCTGGATAGCTGGAGATACTAGTGATTCTCACTGGGCTGAAGACAGTGACATGATCTCATAGTGAGGAGACTGAGAGTTTTTATATTCACTTAGGAAAGATTTAGAAATGGTGATGAAGGATGGAGGCACAGAAAAAGAAAATCAATGTGGTATAGCCATCAAAGGGGAAAACCTGGGCCAGTGGTGTTATGAAAGCTAGGTCAAAAGATTTTCCTAAAGCAAGGAGAATGGTAGAGTCACGTGCTGAATAGTGTTATTCTCTCAGCAAATGAGAGAATAGGAAGGGAAGCAGATAGCATACTGTCTCTAGTCTTCTGTTTCCTATATCTCTGCAGCCTGTGTCTTACCCATGTTG
>NW_012141524.1:4685156-4685986 GCF_000956105.1 Propithecus coquereli
GAATAGAATTGATGGTGGAAATGGGACTGAGAACAAAGGTGAATAAGTTTGCATGGGATGGAAGGATTAACATATGCATCCAAACAGGAGGGAAGAACAGGTGAAGCTACAGATGTATTCATAGCTAGAAGGGAAGTGAATGGGTTAGTTCCTACCAGTTGACTTCTGTAGGAATCTTGGTTAAATGCTCTATTAGTTTGCTCGAGCTGCTGTAACAAAGTACCACAAACGGAGTGGCTTAAACAACAGAAACTTACTGTCTCATACTTCTGGAGGCTGAACATATGAGATCAAGGTGTTGGCAGGACCACACGCCCTTTGAAGGTGCTAGGGAAGGATCTGTTTCAGGTTTCTTCCTAACTTCTGGTAGTTTCTTAGCTTGTGGTCACATGACTCTGATCTTTACAGGGCATTCTCCACTTATGCATGTCTGTTTCTTTTTTTTTTTATTTTAAGATATTACAAGGGTACAAATGTCGTTGGTTACATGGATAGCTTTTGTAATGTTTGAGTCAGGTTATAAGTGTGCTCATCACCCAGATGGTGTTCATTGTATCTGTTAGGGAACAATGGGATTGAAAAACAATGGTTTTCAACCACTCTGTCCTCCTCCCTCCCAGCTGCTTGATTTCCACTGAGTTTTACTTCCCTCTATGCACATGTGTGCTCATCAGTTAGTTCTAATACCATAGCGAGTACATGTGATGTTTGTTTTTCCATTCTGTAGATACTTTGCTTAGGACAGTGGTCTCCAGTTCCACCCAAATTGTTGGAAAAGACATTAATTCATCCTTCTTCATGGATGAGTAGCATTCCATAGTATACATATA
>NW_012141524.1:4698586-4702380 GCF_000956105.1 Propithecus coquereli
AGAACGAGGGCAAAAAACAAAAACAAGAAGAAAAAGAAGAGTTCTGCTGATTTTTGACATGACAGACCATCAGGAAACTGAAGAAAGATAGAGAAACTGGGTCTTAAGTTTAAGTTTTATGCTTATTTCTCATGTGTGATCCCTGGACCAGCAGCAGCAGCATCACCTGGGAAAGGACAGGAACCCATCGTTTTTGAGGGAACTCACCCTAGATCAATTGAATCAGAAATTCTGAGGCAGGGCCCAGAAACCGGTGTTTTAACCAGTGTTCCAGGTATCACTGATGCAGGTCAAAGTTAAGAACTAATGCCCTAAATTGTTGAAATAACTAAAATCTGAAGCTTGGCAGAAAAAGGAGTTAGGACTCCCACCAGAATAGGGAGGACTACTGGACCAGATGTACAGACATTTCAATGGTTATACCAAATGATAATCTGATACTTATAATTACTTTCTAGCACACTGAGATGTGACTCAAGCTCTTCATACAGCTGCCTAGCCTGGTAGACAAACCCTTTCCATTCATAGCTGCAATGTGAGGCTAAAAACATTCATACACAATTTTTCCTTTTTATTGCACAGCTGCCTGATAGCATGGACCCAAATGGAATTAATATTCAAATAATTGTGTGTGGGCATATTCTGCTTTGTTAAAAGACTGAGGGTGTATCTCAAAATACATATTATATGAAAGTCATGTTAGAGAGAAGCAGTAGTATAAAAATTAAAACCATCTCTAGACGGAAAAGGGGATGAAGGCACCTACTTGATGGCCACATGAAATCCTCCATGCAGGCAGGGCTGGATTGGCACACACAGTAGGGGATAAGTATTATATGAGATAAGGAAATCATCTGATAATTTTCCATCACAGCCTCAAATAGAAAAAAACTACCTTTTCCTCAGCTTCCCATTGTGCCTGGAATTTCACTTTTAGAGATCAGCTCAAGGCATTTTGTAGCTAATAGTCATGTTAAAATGGGAAGGATTTTGGAAGAAGTAGGATCTTCCCTTTATTCCCAATCATTCATCTCCCCAGCATGAGTTAGTTTATTTTATCCTGAGATGTATAACTACTGATCTGGAAGAATAGACCAAAGAATAGGTCTACCATGTTTTACTTGATGTGTGCTCTTGGTAACCATATGACTTGCTGGAGTTTTCATCCCTGACATACAGTAAAAATCACCTTATTAAAAAGCAAGAGTATGTGAACTTGAACCATCCAAATTCACATCACAGAGCTCAGTTACACTCACTACAAAGAATCGAAATGAAGAATTAACCTGAATAGCAGGAAATGAAGAATTAGGCTGAAAGTCGTTATAGACTGAGGTTGGACTTTGACATTGGGTTGGGGAGAAGGTAATAATAGATTCATTGCATCAATTTATTAGATATAATAAAAGCATAAACACACAAATCGGAAGCTACAGAAAATTCTCCTTCGAGGTTGGCACTGGGGTAAGGATGAGGTTATTGACAGAAAGGTGTGGAACAATAGTAATTTCACACTTGATTCAGAGGTAATCCTTCAAATAGGATGTGTGCTGGCCTTTGTGCCTTTGCAGTGCATGGCCTCCACAGAACTTCAGCCGTGGTCTTCTAGACATATTAATAGCATCATAAAATTAGTGAGATTTGATTAAGCACTTTTAACAATTTAATGCCAAACATCCTATTGGATTAGCTATAGGCTACAGTAATTGAATGTCCAAGTAAGGAGTGTACATAGAATGTCATGCCCTTAAATTAGTTTAGGTCTGTAGTTTTAAGTCCTTTTCAGTGTGTGCCGTGAACAAAAAAAAATGTACCCCTTATACAAACTACTCACCTTTTAAAACAAAGCAAAAAATAATAAAAAGAGAGTATTTCACATTTATATAATTAATTCTTCCAGTCTAAACGCATCAGAGATTGTGGCATCCATTCTTATTAAATAGCATTTCTTTGTTGATTTTTTAATATTATTTTTTAAAGAGCTCATTTTAGAGTCTATTTTTCCATTATTTTTTCTTTCTTATGTTGGAAGAACAAAGTAAGATGATTTAATTGGTCTAAGATTGGCCAGATATTCTTAAAAGTATAAACTAGCTAGTGAACTTTCATTATATTCTTAAAAAAGTACTAATCAAAATATACACTTCTGATCTGACATTCACAAGTCATAATGTAATAAGAAGAATCTAGCTTCATGCTCGTTGTGTTCTAAGAGTGTAAATCACTTTATGCAAATTTACATTTTTATGAAGTAGAAATTCTGAATATTTTTAGCCTTGAAATAGCTTTAAAATGCAATAATCTTTTGGCATCAGAGCTTAACAAGGACAAATATCATGCAGTGAAACAAAAGGTCACCTGACTGAGAGTATTTAAATATGTTCTTCATCCTTATGCAAAACTAGATAGTATATTTTTTTCTATTGTCCACAAAGTGAAATTTATGAGGCCCTGTTAATTTTTTTTATTGTATTCTACTTTTCCTGCTAAATATCATTGCAACATTGCATAAGGCTGCTAATTTTTTATGAGTAAATTATATCACCAGAGGTTCTTTATGGGAAGTTATACTCCAATTAGGGTTAATACCAAACCATAAGTATCAAACTAAAATACATAAAAGCTCTCCTTGGAGCAGGAGGTTAAATTTGTATGTGTTTTTCTTATGGAGACCATTTTGGTATTGTGATATTTATAAAAGAACTAATATAGTTTGTTAGCATCATTATTAAAAATGCTAAAACAAGGGTGAAAAAACAGGTGTCTTTTAGTACTTTTCTGCTAATCAATGAAGTCATTTGCTCTGTGAATTTCAGCCTAATGGCTTATAAAGTAAAGTAATACTATTGTGGGACTTTTTCTTCTTCCAGTGGGACACACACACAAAAATAATCCAAAAAAACTTCAAAACCAAATCAAGACTCTATTTACATAAAGTAAATAAACTTCAGGAATTTGGTGGCAATTAATACTATCACACGCTTCGTTTATAATGATCATGATTATGAATCATTTTATCACCGGAATTCAAGGTGCATGTGGAAATGCCAGGTATTAGAGGCTTGTAAAGGAAAACATGTGTTTTCTTCATTGTTAAAAGCTTGTTTGTTTTACTTAATATGAGGCTAGCATTTATTATAATATTAATATTCAATCACTTTATATGGAAATTAAGTGAAAAAGTTCTATTTTGTGATGTCAGATGTACTTACTGTCAGTCCCAGAAGTCGATTTTGCAACTTTGCAATTAGTGTCCAGAATGAACATTTACTAGCTACTTTGCTTCTCTAGCAAGAATCAAGAGAGCAAGAAAGTAAAATTGACTGAACTTGCAGAAGAGTTCAAACGCTAAGTCCTGAAATTAATTAGAAGATGTATGACCACCCTTGATCTTGATTCTAATCCAATTCTAATTAAATGTACACCATGAACCAACAATTCACACACTGGGAAGTCTTATTTTTTATTCATTTAATATTTTTTAGTTACTCTATTTCATGTACAGGCTGAAAATAAGTTCTAATTAGCTGAGCATTCTCTGTGGTCAGGAGCACAAAATAAAAGTTGAGCCTATAAATGGACAGAAAGCAGAAGACATGCAATGAATGATTCAGGAGGTGGTAGAATCGGATAGAAATTCCTCTTGTAGTCACTGTTTTATTCTGAACAATCTTAATGGCTTAGTAGCCTATACATATCAATATGCTATCTTTTAGGTTACCACAAGGGAAGAAAAATAAAACCAAAAATAAACATGGATTATATCCTTGATGTATAAGGCCCTACATCAAATG
>NW_012141524.1:4702430-4702922 GCF_000956105.1 Propithecus coquereli
TTGCAACTTTTTTGTTTTACCACAAGAAAAAAATTAAATGTAATTCCCTATGACTCCCATTACTATAATTTTATTTAGAAAGGACTTAAATGTCCCAAAGAAGGAAATAAACATTCATAATATCTTTTGCCTTTTTGTTTCTATTTGTTTTAATTACCTTTAGCTTTGTATTTCCAAATTTCCCATGGGTCCATGGAAACGTCTTCCCCAGATTAATGAAGCATCCGAGATAGGTTTGGGCACTCCCTGGTCTACTTCTTGCTCCTTCCTCACCACCTGTCTTCTCTGCAATCCCTACTTTCTAACCTTCCCTGTCTGCTGCACTTACACTGGTTACCATGACCAGATGGTAGCCAAGTCCAATAACTGACGGTTTTCATTGCATTGTATGTGCTTCCAATATTTGACAGCCAACCATCCACTTCTTTAACGGCTTTTTGTGACACTGCTCTAACCTGTTTTTACTACTTTGTGACAGTTCCTTTTCTTGTG
>NW_012141524.1:4702972-4705173 GCF_000956105.1 Propithecus coquereli
GATAATGGCAATAGAAAAAAATATAGCAGAAGAAAGCAAGTGGGGGAAATTTTGAGAGTGGGAGAGATTGCAATTTTAAATCCAGTGATTGAGGAATGCCTCACTGAGAAGGTGACGACTGAGCAAGACTTTGAAGCGCTTGCTTAAGATTTAAAGAAGCGCATTCCAGATGGCGTGGCCAGGGAAAAGGTCCTGAGGTGGGAGTCAACCTGGGTCAGATGTCACAAAGCTTTGTTGGCAAATGTCAGGACTCTGTTTTTACTCTAGTAAGTTGGAAGCCATTGGAGAGTTTTGAGCAAAGGGGCACCAAAGCCTGAATTAGGTTTCTAAAGCATCACCATCACTCTGGATGCTGGGTTGAGAATAGGCTGTAGTGGGCAAGGGTAAAAGTGAGAATTAGTTAAAGTCTACTATAAGAAGCAGGCAATGACAATAGTGACTTGGACTGAGTAATGGCATTGGAGGTGATAAGAAGTGGTCATTTTCTGAACAAAAATTAAAGATAAGGTCCATACAATTTTCTGAGATTGGATGTATGGTGTGAAAGAAAGGGAGGAGCCAAAGAATACCCCAAGGTCATCTTGTATCATAATTAGCAAACTTACCATATTCATTTCCCCACTACACTGTTGAACGAACATATCCCCACACACAGCATACACTTGCATGCCTCTTCAATAATTTACACTGATAGTCTACACAATATGGTTAATTTCTCTGTGGATTGTGAAAATTAAAAATGAAATGAGGGTTAGCACCAGTTAAAAGATTTGAAAGGGCTAAAATCTTTTATTCTAATTTTGAATTAGATGTAATTTTGCTTCAGGCTAGCTGAAAGAGTTCTGTAAGTGACAATTTAAACTTAAATTAATCTCACTTTAAAGTCTTTTTAATAAAGCTTTTCTATGAAACAGTGAAAAGCTAGCAATATGAGGGCTATAACATTCCCAGGAATACGTAATCTAAAACTATAACTTAATTTGAATTTTACTGTGCCTTTTAATTAAATTCCAGGTTTTACAGACAATTAATATACACATATAAGATGTATCTACCCAGAAAGCAATGTGAAGTGGAGAATTTAGGCATTTATCTTGATAGTGAAATCTCCAAATCTGGCTTCCGAGGAAAAAGGTTGAGTCAGGATTGGAATTTCGTTAGATATAAATACTAATTCAGCAATTATTCAATTCTATGTTTGACTTTGTATGGACATGGGCATATTTTTGAGAAGGATAAAAGTGTAATTCATGCAGATTTCCCCACTTTAAAAAGTATTTTGTGTCAGGATTGTGCATTTTTTTCCCAACGAAAATTAGGCAAAAACAGAAGCTATGATAAATGAGGCTTGGATTTTGTTTTTGGAGAAGCAATCTAACAATAAATAATATAAGAAAAGTAAAAGTTGTAAATGCAAAGAACCACAGAAAAATCCTACTACAATCAATTCTTTTTTACTGTTTTGAATAACTTTATATTCTGTAAAGGGAGTTATTACAAATAGATTGACTGCAATTCACACTTCTATCATATGTTATAAAGTTTAGAGTTGGAGTGTCTGTATCCTAATATGGTTGACTTTTGGTTATTCATTTCCACCTGAAGGGAGATATTTATTTAGAAAATGGCATGGCCATTCCAGGAAAAGGAGACAGCATGATTTAAATATCAACTGCAACTTAAGAAGAATGATGACGATAATGTTATTATAGGCACATTTAATCAGAGAAAGAGACAAACAATTTGTTGTAAAACACATAAATACTAGTTGATAACTCATTCTGGCCACATAAAGGACATTAACTTTTTCACACCAACACTGAGAAAATCTTACATATAGCACATACTTATACTACAAATGATAGAGCATTGAAATGCATGATCCTGCTATCGTGCGTTCATGCTTTGAAGGTAAAACAGGATAATTACGAAAATACTAGGAAAATAGGCAAAGAACATGTAAGTAAACAGATGAGTACAAATGGAAAAATTGTTTCTTTACAATGATTAATTTACAAATATTTTTCTACAATTCAACACAATATTTACTGAACACCTACCATGTGCCAGGCTGCTGCAAAATGTGGGAGCTTGAAAGATTGACCGATAAAAAACATAGCTAGGATTTAGCACATTTCCAGATAAACCTGGAATACAACATATATTACTGAGAGAGAATTGTTTATCATTTAACATACCTT
>NW_012141524.1:4706248-4715035 GCF_000956105.1 Propithecus coquereli
CTCTTCCCTCAGTGTGGTATTCATTCTTAAAGTTTCCACTGTTATTCTTGTGAAATTGACTCTAAAACATGTATTTTCAATCATGATCTTTCCTTTCACGATTCATGATTCAGCAGCTCATTTTTAAAAACATGATACTAAATGGATGTTAATTAGAATTCCAGACTAAAGCCGTCAAAAATGCAAACATATTCCATCATCATTTCTCTTTCAACTCCCTTCCCTACCCACTGTACAATCCAGATTCTCCTACCCATGTTTTTAAAAAAATTCAATTAATATTACAATAATAACACGTTTACATTAAAACAATAATTTCTGAGATGGTTCCTTCCTATGAGCAAGTCACCAAGTCTTATTTATTATCCTTCTTCAAAATTTCTCACAATTCTCTCTTCTTTTCCTTAACTTACTATCTATATGTGGTTATATTGAGCAAGTGACTTACTTTTTTCTGTAAAATGAATATATCTCAGGTCTAATAAAGATTCTGTGAACATTTTTCCTTCCATCCATGTTAAATGCCTGTATAGTTCTTGTTGATATATTTAGTTCTCACTCTATCCTGATTCTAAGCTGGGCTCTTGCAAAATTCTATTTTATTTCCTACCTGTCATCAGTAAAGTGACATCTCGTTCTAGATGAGATGCCATCCTTCATAATTATCTTCCTGTGATGATTTACTTCTCAATCCTTGCTTTGCTTATAAATTTTTAATGGGTCAGCGTTGCTGCTTTTAAGACCCTCCACATTACGCCTGTCCCATCTCCCTTTCCACCTTTGCAGTCTTATTTCAATCTTATTGAGGGAAAAAAAGTAATAATGATTATGAACTCTATTTTTACCCAAATAAGTTAAACGAACTAAACAAGTTATTTTGGTACTCAAAGCCTTAGTATTCTTATCCTCAGCATAAGCACAGCTATTGGCACACAGAAGGTACCTAATAAAGAGATACATGCATTCACTCTGTTTCCTTCTGTTTCAATCTGCTCAAGGCTTTGCAACCTCTGTGCATTTTCTAACTAATCCTTCCCTCTCTACAAATGTGCTAACCACATTTCAGATATTGTATTAGGTACTTCTCCCCAAACTTAGCTCCATTTTATAGCCTAGAGAAGTTAAAGACCTGTCAGATTAAGAACCATATTGAATCTTACACAAAAACTACTGGATCTAGTATTGTAGAAATGCTACTGCTTTTACCTGTCCTTGTAAAACCTGAAAATTCTATTTTGGCCACTTAATTTCTCAGTGGATTGTAAGTCCCATGAACCACACAGTAGAAGTAAATAAATAATAGTTTTGGTAATACGAGCAGTGTGGTGAAATATTAAAACCATCAGGTAACCAGACTTCACTAAGTTTTGTCACTAATTCGCTGTGTGATCGTGGACATGCCACTTGGTGTCTTGGGCCATCAGTTTTCTTTTCTGTTAAATGACAGTGCTGAAACAGGTAAATTTTTAAAGTCTCTCTAAGCTCTAAATAGTGTGAATGTCATTATCATAGTCTGCATGGAATAGATTGCAATTCAATTTCTTAGTAAAAGCCAAAAGAATACATATCTGACCTATCAGATCATAATTTGGCCCTGAGTCAAAAACCAGGTGCTAAGAATATATTTTATGAGATGAAGAATATAATCTTCCTGACAAAATGAAAATCCAAAGTAAAAATTGATTTGATTTAATATAGTCAAACATCTGGATATGTGACTAAAATTTTCAGTTTCCATATGGATGTTTGGCTGTGTGAACAATATCGACTTTATAAAAATTGAAACTAAATTCATGTCAAAATAATCAGGCTTACCTAATTTGAAAAAAAAAAGAGTTATTTTAAAAATTTGGTTAACTTTGCCTTAAAGACAATAATAAGTATTTGGGGCATATTTTTCATCCTTTGACTATTATTTTATAATTAAATATATCTTAGCATAATATGCAAGTACTTGCAAAGGGAAAACACAAGACATAATTATATTCTGCATAAAATGCATTTTCCTCTGATTTTTTTAAGTTTTTCATGATTTTTTAACCAATTTGCTAAATTCTAACCATTCACCTTTTTGTGGATTATGACCTTCTCCACTAACAGACTCTCACCTAGAAACAAAACGAGACAAATACAACTGAAATTTAAAAATTTTTAAATGTCACAAAATATCAAGTGAATAAAGAAGACCAACAAGTCAATGCATATTTATGTATGTATTGGTTGATACTCTTATAGTCCATGGACAAAGAAAAATAGTAACCCAGAATTTCATTTCATTTCAGAGGTTGTAGAATGTTGAGTGAAGTTTCAGGGGCCTGGGGTATCATTAGGTTAAAGTATCAATGGAAATTAATTTTAAGAACACAACAGCAGGTCTTTAAACTATTTAGCAGCAAGCATACCATCTCCTATGGTAGAAAGAGGTATAATTAAAAAGCTATCAATAGTCTGGGATTGTCAAAACTACTTTGTCACCTGAAGCACATTTCTTACAATTATCTTTTGGCTTTAAGCTAGATCACCATTAACCTCTGAAGAAAAAGGGTTACTATGCTTTCTGGTGTGAGAAATTGTATCATCATGTAAATTAAGCCCCATTCGACAGTCAAATTAGATTTGGGAAATGATTGAGTATTAAACCTACTCATGTATATTATCAAATGACACAAAGTATGAGGGCACTAAGGGAGGAGAGGAAGCTTTCCTCTTTTTCAAAGATTTTTTGAGATTCCTTATGTGCATAGAGTATGATTTTTAAGCATACATCAGAGATATAAAATTGAAGCAGTAGAAGGAAAACTGAAAGATATTTTTAGCCTTTCCCCAAAGATTTCTTTTCAGCTCTCAGACAGTACAAAATGAGTCAACACTTAAGTAAGCCAGAAATAATATAACGAGTCTGCAAAATTACAGCTACCTGCAGCTCAGATCTTCAATCAAGTAATTGTTAAAGCCTCACTAGAAGGAGGAATGAATATGTTCTCAGGTGAACTCACTTAATAATTTTAACCTCATTGTCAAAAGAAAGGAGTCATAATTAAGATAGCACAATACATGAAGCAGAGAGCAGCACAACTGCACCTTCCTGATGATTAATGTATATCCCTGAGGTGGTCTCTTTAGTTGTGGATCAACGAAAACCATGTAGCCTTCTCACTTTGCATAAGAAGTTGGTGCCTAATGACAAATAATCCACTACTGTCCTTCCTTGGTAATGTTGAGCTGACTACTGGTTGTGAAAAATTATGTTAGTTAATATAAGTGATTTTCATCTGTAGGTAGAATACAGCCTACAACCACATGTGTACCGTCATACCAATCTAACTGTGGGTAGCCAGAGGATATGGGAGAGTATTCTATTGTGGCTATTACTTGCAAAGAAACATGTAGGCAGGGTTTCTCAACCTCAAAATGGTTGACATTTGGGACCAGACATTTGTGTTTGTTTTGAGGGCTGTCCTGTGCAATGTAGCATGTTTTAGCAGGATCTCTGGCCTCTAATCAGTAGATGCCAGTAGCAACCCCTGCCCCTCAGTTGTGACAAATACAGATGTCTTCAGGCATTGCCAAAATGTCTACTAGGAGGCAAAGTTGCTCCCAGCTGAGAATGACTGGCAAAAGTGCTTTGGAAATGCTCTACAGCCTATGTGATTGTCTATATCTGCATCTGTATCTGTATGAAGAGATGTACTCATATGTACAGACAGACACACATCTATACTTACATTTCTCTATATACACCATTATGTGCATACATGTATACATCTATATATGCATCTCTATATATGCTTGTATATAATATCCATACATCTATATATACATATATGCATGTATATACAGATCCAGTTGTATATCTATATATCCAATTACATATAAACTATAATGCATTTAAATATACTAATATTTGTAAACAGAAATAAACATGTATACAAAGAGTATATGCATGTGTATGTATCCATATGTGTTCGTATATATACACATGCATATATACACATAGGTGCACACAGATATGTATAGATACGCTCCATAAAACCATGAAGTCTGAAAATATAGATTATATTTTTAAATGTTTTTACAGATTGAAGATGCCCTTGACAACATTAGTTATATTTGCATATGCTTCCAGATTTCATTATGGACACTCTTTTTAGATGTGAAGTTTTGCAGGAACGACAGAAATGAGTGAGAGGATCCCATAGAACACATGCAAAAATCTGGAGGCTTGGCACCTTGCAGAGAAACTGTGAGCCTGCGTGTAGGTGAGTATGTCAGGAGAGTGGGATGCATGTGAAGAAGCAGTGCAAGATGATGCTCCAGAGATGGGCAAGAGCCAGCTCACATTATCAAGTAAACTTTAGCATGAGGAAAGAGGGTAAGAAAGAATGTCTTTGTGGTTATATCTGGAAGCAAATGCCAATGAATCAGACAAAAGGAGATCTTAATTTTGGCCCAAATATTACTCTCCAGTTTGACTTTATCATTTAATTTGCCCATATTTCCATGTTTCTGCCATTAAGATACCTTCTCGTTCTGAAACTTTATTTGCAAGTGGAGGAGGCAGTTTTTTTGTGTCCTGATGAGGAGATGCTGAGGAAAAGAACCCCTTCCAAACAGACAAAAAAACACATCACCTGCAACAATTTCTGAAATTTCTCAGTTTGAGTGAGTGTTCTTTGGAGTTCGAGTAGTTGGTGTCTATGAATGCTTTTTAAAATGGGAATACTCCTCGGTGGAACATCTCTTAATCCTTAAGTGCATTCTTTTCCTGATCTTCGGCAGCCTAACAGGGTCCTAGGAGGAGGGATTGCTAAACTGTGATGAAGAGCAAGACAGAAGCTACAGATTTGATATGTGGAATTTGACCTGTTGGTGCATGGAGGACAAGAAAAACAAAATATATGAAATGCTTACTATGTACCAGGATCTTTGTATATAACATGTGAGATTCGAGTAGACCAGGATGTGGACATACCCTATATCCTGCCCCTCCCCACCACTTCTTGAGAGCACTCCAGGGGAAAAAAAAATCTATACAGTGATCAAGTCACACACTTGGTCAGAAACAGGTAGCCAGTCACAATTTCTGATTCTTCTTTGTAACAGGAATTCTTTGAAAGCAATACAAAGCTTTTAATAATTGGAGTTTCAAGGTAGTGGAAATGGAAGCCAGATGGCAGGGAGAGACAACAGGCCATCTGAAAGGAAGCAAAAGAAAACTCACCATGTCTAAATATGACTTCTGGCAGAATGGGCTAGACTCTGCACCTTGACACATGTGCCCAGAGAAGACAGAGAAGGATCCATTGAATCTACATTTGAATCTACATTTGAATCTATTCTCCTGTAGTCTATTCTATCCAATGGGAAGGAGAGGTCCAGGCCGGTTGTATCATCAGGCCCCTGCTCTTCAACTATTCTGGGTTTTCTCCACTGAGAGCTCTCTGCCCAGGAAGAGCACTGTATTTCTGTAGAAGTTGGTAGGGGAGCACAGGAAGTCAACTGTAGAAGACAGAAGATCTTAGCACAGTAGTGAAACAGGACCCCAAGTTTGAGATCAAGTCTGTGTCTCCACTTGGGTAGCCTAACAAGGACCATTACTAGTGGCATTAAAGCCCTAGTTATGAATGAATCCCTCTCCTTGTTGCCCTTTAAAAATTCCTGTGCAGACTCAGAAGTGGGAGAGAGGCACAGTCCTTCTAACTGGCCCGTAAAGGAAAATAATCTAGTGAATTGTGGGCAAATTATATAGGTGACCTTACCAGGGTTTAGGTGATACTGAATTATACAAATATCTTAATTTAATTCTTCCAATGATCCAGTGATGTAGGGATCATTATCCAGAATTTGTAGATTTGAAGTGGAAATCAGACTTAGTGAAGTTAAATAATTTACATTTGCAGAACCAGTGATAAAGGTGGGAATCATACCCTTGTCTGTTTGATAACAAAGCTATTCCATTATTCCAACTCACAATAGTCCTTCCACCAATTGATTGAAAAACAAGGTGCCAAAATTAGACTTCAGGGTGGATTATGAAAAGAAAGAGTAGAAGTCAATGAAAGACAGTTTTATCTTAATCTGTCCCTAGCTAGGACCCTTTCCTTTATGAAAGTAAACATGCCAAAATTAAGTTGTCAGCTGTCAGAGATAGAAAAAATAAATAGAATCCTTCCCTTCTGTCTGGCTTCAAGTATTGATAGGTAAAGTACACTGAGGACCAGTTCGTATTTTGTGGCTGAGTCCACACTCTTTCTACTTTTGCTTGGAAAACACTAATGACTAGATAAGTGAGTCCTTCTATCCAGATCAATATATCTACACAAATGCTTATTAACTTAGAATACTTTGTTATCTTATCATCAAGTGAACATATCTAAAACTTTGACACTAAATTTTGACAAAAGGCACAATATCCTTTAAAGTTAAATTACTAATGATTTGATCCGTAGCAAAAGATATTTTCCTCAAGAGAGAGTTACAACATTTTGCTTCTAATTATAAAATGAATGGGGAACTAATTAGATGTGTGAAAACTCAAAGGAAAAAAGAGTCTATAACTTTTCTTCTAATTTCTTAAATTAATATTTTACTATTTTTATTAATAACAGAAAAGTCAAGTCCAGAGGCAAATATGTTGTTTTATAGAGATGGTATAGGCCAGTTTTATTTTATTAAATTTTATTTTTGACAATGACAAGCTCATTATTAAGAAAATCCAGAAAATTCAGGTCTTTAGACTCCAGTTCTAAAACTTTTTATAAATATTTCTTAAAGCAAATTTTGATGACACCTTGTAAAGTGATTCTCCACATTGATTTATATTGGGAAGAGAAAACACATTGAAAATAGAGTCTAAAATCCCATGTTTCCAACTTCAGAACTCAATCAAAAACATCAGCACTGTGGGAAGACCAGATGTCTCCCTTGGAAAGCATACTCGTATACAACAAAGGGCCCAGTCTTTCTATGTTTTTAAACAGGAAATTCTGAAAAAAGTAACCTTATTTAAAACTTTCAAGCAACTATAAAAACTATAATTTGGCCGGGCATGGTGGTTTACACTTGTAATCCCAGCACTTTGGGAGGCTGAGGCAGGAGAATCACTTTGAGCCCAGGAGTTAGAGGCTGCAGTGAGCTGTTGATCGTGCCACTGTACTGCAGCCTGGTAGACAGAGTGAGACCCTGTCTCTAAAAAATACATGTGTGTGTGTGTGTGTGTGTGTGTGTGTGTGTGTGTGTGTGTGTGTATAAAATTTTACTAAACTTTTAGCTATTTGCCAACTTTCTCCATGTTGACAGCAATTGGCTGCCAGAGTTCCAGCCTTCTGCAGCTTTCAGGCTATAGAATGGATAATTGAAGCTGTGAATACTTTAAAGGAAAAGGTGCATCAACTGCATATAAACTTCTAAAATATTAAAATGCAAAGCAAGTCACAGTGATGTGAATTGCATGTGAATGTAATTAATTTGTACATGAAGAGAAGATTTTTAGTGTGCCATTAGCTTCATAACAGCCTAATGTACAAGAAGCCAATCATTAGTAAGCTTGCCAGAAGTATGACAAACTGCTTGTTCCAAATGTCTTTAAAGATTTAATGGATGGAAGTTGTTTTCCAGAATGTTTTGATTAACCCTTCTCTTGCATATTTGTAGTTAGTATAAAAATTAATGTTAAATTAGAAAACTTTATTAGATTACAAATGACATTGCAAGCATGCAAACAATCCTGGTTGATATGCAACCAGAAATTCAAGAAATACAAGGATCATTGTTTTATTTTTTTGGCCCCAGAAATTATTTTGAATGATGTCCTCATTCAATTTTTCTTTGATTGTTGATGAAAGTATTTAGAAAGAAAGGTAGAGAGGAAGGGAAATGAAAAAATTACCTCAAATTTTTTTTTCGATAAAAATTTCTCTCCAGCTTTCAGAAGCTAATGTCAACATTGCCAATTTTAGGCATTTGTTCTGTTTTTCCTATTCACTTATTTGAGCAAGCGCATTTTTGTTGCAGTACTATGAACATGCAGTTCTTTTCATGAAACGAGAAAGAAAGAAAGAAAAAGAACAGGAGACAGTTCCTCCCAAAATCCTACAGTGTTTTTTCTGCTTTGATGGCTTCAATTGGGTATATATTTTTGCCAAGTATGTGCCAAAACGAGGCTGATGAAGGTGGATAACTATAGGAATAAAATTAGGCTTCACATATGAAATACATTTGCAAGTTTAATAAATTATTTTTAGCAAAGTTTTTTATTAAAAAAATATAAATACAGCCATCATAACTTAATCAGCAATGCTTGGATTCACATTTATTCATTGTTTCCTTTTATGCATCATTGCATGAATAAAATAATTAGTAGTGAATTCTTTTTCAAAGTAACTTGGCTTGCATTAAATGTTGTAAAACCAAACAGGCAGTTCATTTGAAAACCAGCGTGCCTCCTGCTCCGTTTGGAATGAATTATGTATACTGCCAGTAAAAATAGAGTAACTTGAAAGTATTAACTGGTAATAAAACAGGATCCATAGGACTTCAGAGAAAACCGTCCACCATTTAATAATATAATTTTTTCTTACCTGAAAATACCCAGAATGTTATGAAGCTGTTGCTAGTGTCAATTCTCCACAGACTTATTTGTTAGCTTTCTACGTTATTTGAAAACACAATTGTTTGTGCTAAATCTTCTTATATTATAGAATGTGCCTTCCTACAGCTAACTGTACATATTTGAGCTTAATGATCTGCACTAAATATATAGTATATACATAGTACTAAATATATAAT
>NW_012141524.1:4715150-4724206 GCF_000956105.1 Propithecus coquereli
ATATATACCCTCGGTTGTTCCACATCGACCTTTTCTTCCTCACCCTAACCTTTTTACATTTCTCGTAACCACGGTCATTTTACAACCTAGGTCATTCCTCTCCCAGTGTTCCCGTCTTTGGCAATGACACTATAATTTTCTTTAGCAACCAGCATTAAAATCCTAGATTTGTCTTTGATCAGTCTTTTTTCTCAGTTCTTCATACTTCTGCTGTCGCTTGGTTCTGTTTTACCTTATTTCTTCCATTTCCGTGGCATTTGTCTCAGTTCTTTATTCCTGTAAATTTCTTCACAACTTTCCTATCTCCAGCCTCTCTGAAGAACACAAATTTCAAGTGTTGTTTCTGCCACCTAATAGCCATATGAACTGGGAAAATAATAGCCATTATTGACACATTGACTGCCACGCTAAAAAAAAAAAAAAAAAAATTCTTTAGGGCCACAGTGTTTTATTACGAAAATACAATGAAAACTTCAAAAACAAAGTGATCCTTTCTAATTTAATGAAAAATTTGTTATTTTTTATTGTTTTCTGTGCGTGAGTTATATG
Source organism: Propithecus coquereli (assembly GCF_000956105.1). Lineage (NCBI taxonomy): Eukaryota > Metazoa > Chordata > Mammalia > Primates > Indriidae > Propithecus > Propithecus coquereli. The sequence goes on from NW_012141524.1 coordinate 4,715,700, forward strand.
CAACTTGAAAAATAATTCTTGCGGCTCCCAAAACGAAAAGGCATGTGAGTTACATACACTTCACGAGGCCCTGGGCTCAAAACTGGCATGAGTTAAATACAGCACACATGGCAGTTAGTGTGTTAAATGAGCCCTTATCATATGCCAGAGAAGTGTCTTAATCACTTTGCATTTATTATTTCATGGAGACCTTGTACAGTCTAATGATTATTATGCTTTTGCCTTTGTCTACCAGCAGAGGAAACTGAGGCTCCACAAAGTGAAGGTAGCATTAGACGTAGCAGGACAGGGCTTGGGGGCCAGCCCTTTCCACCTCGTGAGCAGAGCTCGTGTTCATAAAAACTCAGAGTGTTTTCGTTAAGCCTGCAGAGTGTCGGGTGCCCAGGAAAGTGACAATTGCGACAGCACACAGTAGCCAATCTTAGCTGGTGTATCTGTCCAGTGTTAGTTTATGTTTCTACTCTCACTCTTCTATTGCGCCCTGCCTGCGTTTCATTGCTCTGTCATGGGTATTTTGTGTCGCCATTGCAGCCATATTCCTGAAATACAGTTTCAGTCTGCTTCCCTTTGCCTAGTCTTGCTCATTCTGCCGAAATCTTACCCTAGGTCATTGCTCATGGTTGTGCATAGGGGGCCAGCAGAGGGAACCAATAGAAGCTATGTCATTAAGTCATGATATCTGGAACAGGGCTGTGTCTGTTGCCTTTTCCATTTGGCAGAAAGGCATTGTTCTCTCCCCAAAACGTTAGCCCACAAGACTGCATCTCCCCCGTAGAAAGTGCCTTTTTCTAATTTGCACAAAACTCCCCTTGGTCCAGCCAGACTCTTCTCTCACCTGATAACTTCGTATTGTAATTTCTATTGCTATGTAACAGTTATAATAAACTTTGTGGTCTAAATAACACATTCATAGCTTATACTTTGTGAGTCAGGAGTCTGAATACAGATTAGCTGGGTCCTTTGCCCAGGGCCTCACAAGGCCACAATCAAGGTGTTGGTCAAGCTGGATTTTCTTATCAAGGCTTGACTAGGGAACCTTCTGCTTCCAAGCTCTCTTGGGTTGCTGGCGTTGATTTCCTGGAAGCTGTAGAATTTATGGAGGCTTCCTTCTTCAAAACCAGTAATACAGATAGAATCTCCGCTGCTTCAAATCTTTCACTTCTAGATATTTTGTTTGTGACATAATTCTCATGTGTCGCATAATGAACAATTATTTAATATTTACTGCCAGAACTTGCCCCAGGACCTCCTTCCTTTGCTCTCCTGTTTTTTTCTGTGACGCTCATCACATACTATCTAATCCATTTACATATTTTGTGCAGTGGGCATAGCCTATCCACCCTAAATTAAAGTTCTTCAAGGACTTTGTTTTGTACACTGATATATCCTGTATGCTTAGACTAATGCCTGACACACTGTAGACTCTCATTGAATATTAAATAAATGCCATAATGTACTATTTTTTCTTGTATTTTCTCTAATCACAGTGAAAGGTTATTATCAAAATATCATACAGTAAAGACTAGTTCAACTACCTCAAAATATTTCTGATTGTATAACCCACCAGTAAAATAGTAATAATTATGAGCATGTATTTAATGTATGTATATTCACTTGTAAATAAGTGCATGCTTATGTTCTGATGTATTATGAAGATTATAAAACCAATAAAATACAAATGTTGAAAGGATAAAATTATCTGACTCTGAAATAAAAGCTCTAATATTTTCTCATATCCCAACTTACTGTCTTCTGCACAATTTCCCCCATATTACAGCAATAGTGTCAGTGTTCAATAATACAATTTTTTTATAGTTGATCTTTGATTACTTATAACTGTATGGAAACTACACATGGATGCTGGCTGAGAGAGTCCTAAGAAAATGGGATCAAGTAACTGCTTAAACATTTTCAGTTTTATCATTTTATTTTGCAGGTAAATAACGGGCTGGTGGCCTTAGGATTGGGGAATTGTTGGTTAGGGCTAGAAAGAAGAAAGATGCAGCATAGGAGGGTAATTAAATGTGTGGCCTTTGGAATTACATGGTTGAAGTGCAAATTCTCACTCTGGTGCTTATTAGCTGTGTGAAAGTAGACAAGTAACTTGATCTCTGTATTTTAATTACTTTTTCGTAAATGACCACAGTAATAACACCTGCCACATAGAATTGTTGAAAATAATTAAGTAAGTTTAAGCACCAATAGCCTGGCACATAGTAAGTTCTGATCAGTTTTTTTTAACTTTTCATAGCTTAGGTTTCATTATTTGTAATACATGGACAACAAAACCTACTCATAAGATTGTTATATGCTGACCACAGTACCTTGTACATATGAATAAGAAAATTTATTATCCACATAAAATAGTAAAATGAGAAGGCAGGGCAAAATCTACAAAGGAGAGAGGTTATATTGCAATGGCTACCAATTTATTTCGTGAAGTAAGTATAAAGCTAAAAATTCAAATTATCATTTGGAGAAAGAAGTCAATTGGACCAACTGAAGGAATTATTGTTGGGAGCACTGGTAAAAGTTTATCATTTTAAAAGGAAAAACTTTGCACAAGTTAATTCTGAATCTTGTGACTTCATAAGTATAAAATAATCAGCTCTTTGTAATTTTAGACATCTATTTCATTAGGATATCTTTCTTTTTTTTAAATGGTAGGAGGAGAAAAAGACTGTTGACTATGATAATAACTACTGGATTAATGGGATAGGTTACAAAGTCATTGTGGCATAAGAGACTATTTGGTAAGGTGATCTACAAATTTAGTGAACGAGACCTAAGCTTGAATATTATAAGGTCACAAGGGTTAAGTTTCAATTCCTCATCAAGGAATCTAAGTTCAAGAAAAAGAAGATGAAAATCTGAAAAAAACTCTGTCCTCCCAACCCCTAAATGTCACAGGAAATTGATTTAGGTAAATTAAAACTAAAGGTGGGGTACTCCTTACAACTGTCCTAAAGTATATGTCCCCTCATTTCATTGCTGCTTAATCTAGATTAGAGCAAAAGAACGATATTCTGAAAGATAATTCATATAAAATACTTAAGGTCTTAATATCACAAACCTCAGTTAATTCTGAGATTCTTTTTTTTTTTGCATTTCCCAGAATTTCTTCAGCAGAAGATCTTTCCTGCAACTTGTTCTCTGAAAGGAAGGTTCTGTGGTGAAAATATCCTATCCAGGGATAACACTACATTGCTGTAATTTCTTCTTGCAGATTTACAGTGCATATTAGTACATTAAAGGCTCTTTATTCTGAAGGAAAAAAGGTTGCCTTCAACACATTACATTCTAAGCTTATTTGAACATAGAACTATCAAATTTATTTATATTTAGAAATAAATTTATTTATTTACTTTAGCTATTTGTGTGGCCAAATTCCTTCAACAAAATTAGTTTTTCTTGGAACACAGGATAACTATGGTAATAATAACTATGATGCTTCAGATGGATACTAGATATTAGGTCCTTTAAATAAAATAACGCTATCAGTCTTCACATCAATCTGATAGCGTAGGAACAATTATTACTACCTCTATTAGGCAGGAAACTGATGTCTGGTGGGCTAAGTAACCAGCTAAAGCCCACAACCTAGTAAATCATTATATTGCATCTCAAACTTGATAATACTGATATGTTTAAAACATAAACAAATAGAAACCAAGAAAGGTATTAATAACTTGCTGCCCAAGTTAATATTGTTATTTAGAGGCAGAACAGGAATTATCTACTTACGCTCAATATCCTTTAGCTGGTCCATTTGTATGTTTTTTTTTTTCAGTTATTTTTCTCCTAAATTAGATAATACTTGCATGAGTATATCATCACTCCCTTACACTTCCATCTGGCTTCCAGGAGCACAGTGTATGTATACTGATAATTATTATGCATTAGTCATTTGATATATTGCATTAAACAATTTATATTAACAGTTTGCAGAATGCCTCTCATACGGCAATTGTCCAGTAAATCTTTGTAGAATCACATTGATTCATTCTGCCCAGGGCCAAGGCCTAGAGCCTTTCCATGACATGTTACATGCCCATACAGAGAATAATAAAACCTGTTTGTAGTTTTATTGCCATGAATATGCATGGTAGCCTTTGATATGCTCTCTAATCTTCTGAACTTTTAATAACTAAAAGATGTTTATCACTTGCTTTCAAAAGAAAGATGTTGAAGTGTGTAAGGACCTGTGAATTAAAATCTGTAAGCATGTTCACAGCCTCATTAGAGAGTGCAACAAAAGTACAAAGACATGATCATTTCTCTAAATATGAAGATAAATTCAGACAGAGAGATCACACTGTATCCTGACAAAGAATTTGCTGGAAGAACATCTGTTTCCTGCTGTGCATGGCATCCCTCTTCTTTCTGTTCAGTCTGGGCTTTGGAATGTGGACACATTCTTTGCAAAGGTCAGGTTTGGCTAAAGTTAGACAGTGAAGTGGAACTCTTCCTTAGCATAGTTGACACTGGTTTTTATAGGACTCTTGATTGGGCTCAGGTAGTTAAGGGAGGTTTGAGAGAATACCTGGCTGAATGTTATTTCATACTGTGACACTTATAGATGGTGATGCAAATTTTAAAAACCTGACAGGCATCAATGAATTATGTGATATACATGTAAATCTCCCACACTAGATAGACTTTAAATTGATGGTATCACACCAAGCAGTGAAATAAAAGCGCTAGTAACACTTCTCCTTATAGGCTAATAGCTGCAAATGATTTTATGAATCATTAGTTTGGAGATGTGGTCCTACCCATTTTTAAAACCCAGTATAAATTAACATATTTTGCCTGTGACAAGATGTTAATAATTTTAGAGAAAAGAGGCCATCTGATGAGGTAAAACTCTCCCAATTTTGTGCCACTGGATTTTTTATATTGTAATTAATATGATTATGACTAATTAGAATTCTTGACTGTTAAAGAATGAAGACTGATAGTTTAACAGATCAATACACATTACTTAATGTCCCGAGTTAGACTAGTTTTTGAAGCATGACACAGGCAACATGTAATTAAAATTTAAAACATTTTTAAGGTGGTTCTTATTTGTGATATTTCGCCAAAGCATAAGAACCAAGAAATTGAGCAAAACTGGAGACCATCCTTTTGGCTAAGGTTAAGTAATTATTTTCCTTTTTTAGCTCAATTAATGTTCCTTTCTTTTTGGGAGACACAGCTGGGTAAGTGTTCAAAGTGTTTTGTGGTGATTTTATGGTACAACTCCCATTAAAATAAACATGAGCTACATGGGTAAATTAGAGCATGCTGCTTTGAAAAGGTACCCCACTATTTTCAGCACATTAAGCTGTCAGAAGCTGATAAAATCAGGCTCACGTTCCTAATGTGAGAGTATGTTTAGAATGCATTTATATCCTTTTCATCAAACTTAGTATGAAATTAAAATGGTAGTATCACCTGATTATGAACACATCTATAGGGCATGAAGCCAATGTACATTCTAAAAATATTCCTGAAAACCTCGAAATTTCATACATCTATACTGGTAAGTAGGTGTTAATATGTGCCCAGTAGACTTTATTGTATTTCAAGAGAAAGAATCTGAACTTATTTCACCATTTCTGTTTCTGATACTGTGCATGGCAGCTTATCCTTACCTTTCTTTGAATTTTCAAGGGTGTTTTTGCAATCCGTCTATAGAGTAGCATGCCCACTAATCAATTAACAAATGATTACTAAGCAGGTACTGTGAAGCAAAGCAATATGCTGGCCTTCTTCCCTACACTTCATGGGACTCTCTATTTGACACTCTGATGCTCAGTAAATATTTACTACTTTGCATTTTTCTTTCAAATTAAAGAAGAGAATTGCTAACAAGCATGCAATAGCCCTAATGCACAATGAAATGTGGATTTATGTTTAAGCCTGTGTAACTGCCAGAGACAATAGATATAGCTAAAACCATGCCTTCGGAGCTACATGAAATTTAGCTCTAATTCTAATTTTCTTACTGAATATTTGTGTGATATGAGCTTGTTACTTAACTTTTCTTTGCCTCAGTTTTCTCAACATAAAATAGGAATAATAATAAAATTACTGCAAAGTGTTCTGATGATTAAATGAAATTCATGTAAAATGCAGAGATTAAAACTATTTCTGGCAAAAAGTAAGCACTCTGACTGTATTTAAGCGTTGTTGTTATTGATACTTTCACAGAGCTGGTGTGGGACATAGACCCTGGTTTTACTTCTTTTCTCCCATTTATTAACTTTGTGATATTGGGTATATGACACTAAAGCACCAAGTCTGATCCATATTATTCTTAGTCTTAGTGTGTCGATTTTATCGTTCTTATGATTTTCTTATAGTTCATTGAAATTTGCAAAATGCATCCTTCTAAATGTTAATGATAATCACTGGCTCACTGTTGTTGTGAGGGATAAGTGTAATTTTATGTACATCATTTAGGACCACTTTGGCCCAGTGTGTCTTAATTATAGGAGACCAGAGAATAGGATTTCCCCAAGCCACTGTAGTAGGCACCCTGTATCAAGGCCTGCAGTGTACAGGTGGTAACCACACTGTGAAAGGGAGGAACTCCATTCCACGGCAAGTCAATAGGGCTGGTGGTGTCTTCAGGTCAGCAGTGCAACCACGTGTTTAACCTTCATTACACAAATGTCCCCTTCATGGAACCATGTTATTATACCAATCTGGGTCCTTAAGTCCTTAACCTAATCCATAACCTTAAATTCACAGTCTCAAGTTCTTAAAGTAAGCATCTTTATATGTTTATTATCATCTCTTTGTATTTATAATCCTTAAAGGTTGTGTAGGATAATAAATATAGATGACTACATATTTTATCTATGTTTACTAGTCTATCCTATATGCAGACAAACACACATATACATGCATATAGATATAAAATTCCCAAGCTTTGGGAATTCCTATAACCTTATTCTAGAATTTCACAGGGGCATAGAATGGACCCAAGATTGACGATGTTAGTTGCTGAATTATGCAAAGTTTGTGTAGTTGACCTTAAACAGTAGGTAATTTTAAGTGAAATTTGAAAAAAATAAATTAAATGTTACAGTTGATAAAAATGGAACATGTGTGCAAAGCATAAAACTGGTTCTCATATCATTTCTAATGATACTCTACATTAAATGAGGAGTTTCTTGCTTTAATTTAATGGAGCAAAAATCTGTTCATATTCTACATAAGTCTTCTCATCACATAGTTAAAAGATAAAACAAGTACTAAATGAAATTAAATAAAAAGATCTGACAAACTATTAACAAACTCTTGTAATTTTTTATGGCTTTATCTTTAAAGACATTTTTAAATCTCTATTTCTTTAACAAAATCCAATAAATCTAACTGTGGTCTTTTGTAACATCTAAAACATCTTTAAACTTTTGTAGGCTATTAACCTATATTAGTCCTAATATGGGAGAAATAATAGGTTACTTAATTACATAAATTATTATAAATTATTTACAGAAACAATTCCTATAAATATATACTCTTTAAAGAAATAATGTTTTGCCTTTTTAGGATTCTAAATTAACTGGACACTTTAATTTATGATAATTTCAGAATTATATAATGCAATATAGTAGATTTGAATACTATTAGAAGTGCAATATCACCAGAGCACAGGACTCTAATCCAGATTTTGTCTGGTAATTGCACCTAGTCTTCACTGATGTTTGAAGTTCAATTTGATTCAAGTACTCACATGGTGGGCATCAGATTTCTAAGCCCACTTGGTTCTGTAGCTCCGGTCTGGCCACCCCAGGCACTGACACATCTGCAGAATGACTCTCTGGTTATTATCAATCATCTCCAAATGCTACAAATGATAAACTCTAAGAAACCTACACAATTTGATACATTGAATGAATATCTACTGCTCTCTTCAAAAGAAGAAATTGTTTATAAGTCAAGATAGCAAGGAGCTGAAGGGTTGGATCCACTGTGATTTACCTTTGTTTCTTCAAATAATTCATGAAATAGTAATTTTTTTTCAAATGCATATATCAAAGCCCTAAAGGAGTTCACTATTTGAGGGAATACTTGGAGTGCACTGTTTGTCTTAGTTTGTGTCACTAGTTTGTAGGGGGGAATAAAAGAAAATTTTTATATGGGAAATAGTTTCAAATTTTGAATAAAAATATATTACACATGGTTGAGCTGAAAATTGAGGACAGTCATGTCATAGCCCTTCCTTTTCTTTGTGAGCCAGACAACCCAGCATCATATTCTGTCTAGATGGGAAAAATCCTAGTGAAAATAAGTGCTAGCAACTGCTATAGTTTATTGAGCAGTTATTATGTCCTAGTTGGTTTTCCTGTATTATCTCATTAAACCTCATTACTACCTTGCAAGGTAAAAATTATTAACTTTCTTTACTGATGTGGAAACTGTGTTTCAGAGAGGTTAAATGAGGTTAGGAGAGGTCTAAGGAGACAGTTTGCAGTTGAAATTATTACAAAAACTAAGAGTCATTGTTGATT